>NC_089280.1:21831115-22195384 GCF_963678975.1 Dysidea avara
TAGGACATTAGTAGAATGCATTCACTTATTGTGTACCATGTTGCATCTGACAGTTCTTCAATGCCATCTTCCAATTGAATCCCTTCATAAGGTAGTAGAGTTTTCATCAGAAAATGAAGGAGAAGCTCAGTAAACTCAACAGCTGCTTCAGCTGGTGGAATAGATTCGATGATTTCTTCTGGCACGCAGCCAGAATGATTATCTACAGGAGAGAGTGTTAACATTATATAACAATCTGCATGATATAGAGAAAAGGTACAAAATGTAAGGATGGAGCATTTGTCCCTTACTCCCCCCACTTGGACCTGTAACTAGTGAAACAAAAATTAATTGTTAATTCAAACAAGAAGAATAGGAATCGAAGTTGTATGTAATCATGAAAAAAACTGTGTTAATAAGAAGTAATATGGATAGTGATTTACAGAACTGCTCAATACAAGCCCATGCAGCAGTTTGATTTGATTTAAGATTCCTACTTTGACTGTTTAGCCAATCAAAAGCTGAAATACATAGGAATCTGTACGCAAATCAAGCTGATCCACTTGCATAATGTATTGAGCAGTTATTGTGAATTACCATCCCAACATTTATTTCTTGTTAACAAAGTTGTTTCAACTTCTTCTTGTTTACATTAACGGATTTTTTTTAATAGTTGCTTGAGAAAGTAAAGATATTAATACCACACAGACCTGGAATGTTTATAAAACATGTCATTCATTTTTACTGCAGAATTCTACTTCTTGTGGGCTGAAAGAAGACATGAAAAGATCTAGTGCTATTTTGGAAAATTATAAGAAACATCTAAACCACTTCCCCGGTGTATAACACCTTCTTGGTCAGTCTTAACAATACTAGAAAAAGGTTTGGAAGGTTATAAAAATAAATCCAAAGCCTGGAAGGCTGCTTTTAGCATGCGCTCTATTGGAGAGTTTAATTTTTTTCTGACCTATCCCTATTATGAACCACTATCATGGTTCATGATAACAGGTCCAATTGGCCATTTGTTTTTTTTGTTGTTTTTTAGTTTGTGCTTTTGTTGGATTAGCCACTCTTTGGTATATATAGCTATATGCCTTAGAATACCTGAACTTTCTTCATTCAATTCTGTCCCACCAACTATGGTAGTAATCGCAACAAAGTCACAGCCACTCTCAAATTGCATCAATTTCAATATAAATTCTGTAAGAACTTTCTGTTTTTCTGAATCATCTGACAACCTATCAACCAATGGAGTTAATAAATCACAAACTCCCCACTGTAATAAGAATGAAACATTCTCTGCAACACTGTGTTAAATATTCCATCATCTTTATAAGCATTTGTAAAGAAATGTCAGTAGGCAACAAATCAGATTCAGTTCTTCCTAGCATGTCAATCAATTTATCCATCTCATCATTTCTGAGCACATCATGTGTAGAATCGTCATGCTCACGAGGTGTTATATATAAGAGGAGAGCTCTGGTAATCAGCCGCAGTGTAACATTTGGAGATTGCAGGAGAAGTAGCAGGCCTTGTGAATATTTGTGATAACCACACTGTGATCGAATATTGCTAGCACACTGGAACAGAATCTTAATGCAGAATAGGACAGTTTGTAACATAACGTTTTCCTGTAAGGTAAGTCAAAATTCAGTATAGTTTGAGGTGTTTGAAAAATGTACTATATGGCTAGAAAGTTCGTCTGTGGTTTTTGCTAATCACAGACTATAACTGAATAAGTTTTACTCTGCAAAACATGTGATGTCATACTGTTTCTAGCATGCATTTAACCTTTGTTCATCATTCTCGTAAATCTAATGCAAGTGAATTCCAAAAACAAAGAGAAGTTCTCTAACAAATGATGATGCATGCGCAGAGTTGGTTGAGGCAACTATCTGTGAAAGAAAAGCTTGATGATAAAGAATCCATGAAACTTTTGCTTCTGCAAAACTTTCTAGCCATGTACAGTACAGCAATTTTAGGGGTTATGCATGGTTCTATGGAAATATACATACATGAGATTTGTACTTGTAGCCTTAAAGCTATTATAGCAGAAATGTGCATGTCATCATGTCAATTTAGGATGGTAAAAGGCAGTGAAACAGTATTTTTCAAATTCAAGAAAGATCTCTAAGCCTGATAAGAATTATAGGCATTCTGTGAAGATTACAATAGTATTTGCTACAGTACTAGCTAACACTCCAAAAAATTGAGGTAATCACAATTTGTTTGCTCACACACATCAATGGTATACTCACAAAAAGTAATAGAATGCATGGGCTATTCCATGAAATCACCGCATACACACTCCTGTAAGTGCCACCAATCCATCTAACTTGGACAAGTCATATTATACTGAAGATTACTAGTAGTATACTAAATTGTTTGAATACACATTTGCATAATATAGCTAATACCCCTGGACAATTGTCATGTACAATAAAACAAGCATTGAATAGCCTAATGTTCACCGTCCATGAGATTCCAGCAATATGAATACTATAAAGTATATTAAATCCCAGTGCGTGGGAGTATCAAAGTGCTGCGCTGGGTTATAACTACCATACAGCTAGACAGAGCGGCACTGCTACTGTAAGACATATTAGTTATCACCCAGTGATAACTAACTTATCACCCTGTTGCAGAGCCACTCAGTCTCGTTCGTGACATCATAATAACCGTGAACAGTATTGTTTACCAATGGAACAAAGAGCCAAATAAGGAAATATTGATACAAAACACACCAATACAGCACTTAAACCAGCTAGAAAACTGTTAATCCTTTACACAGTAACACTACAAGTTACCAATACGATAGTTTAACAAATGTCAAGAACATTCTGTGACGATTTTCGCTCTAGCAATCACTCTCAATGGTCACTATGGTGAAGAACTAACTTCCTCTAGCTTCATCATTCTATCTCAGACTACGGTAGCCACTTGTTGGTCTTTTTGTTCTCTTGCACACCATACGACACCACCATACCAACATCTGACGAAGGAAAATCGTACCTGGAACCGCTGCTTCGTAACACCGCCCTTCGCTACAGTTTGTAGGCAGTATGCAAGGTCTCTCTTGTAGCTACGAAGTAGGATCTCCACACAATTCAGATGAAATCTTGAGCACAGTGACAGGAACTCAAACTGGAACTTAATTTACTATCCGTAAACTTCTGTGCACTCCCACGCACTGGGATATAAAATAGTTATATCCCATATACTCAGATGATATCACTGTTATTACACTCGTCCTCGGCTCCACCTCAGACTCATGTAATAACAATGATGTCACCCTCATAACGGGATATAACTATAACTTATCATGATAATCTCTATACAGTACGTACCTCTGATAGGTTCTCAACTACATCCACAGGTAAGTGGTTGAGTTGACTCATTATCTTTATCAACAGCCCCTGCTTTTCCAACTGCATTTTTACATCTGATTCACCACATAGCTCTAATGTCATAAAAATCAGTTCCAGGAACCTCACAAGAGGTATTAGCCACAGTTGCAACTCATCATTCCCTATAAAGTATACACAACAATTAATATAATCCATTATCTGCATTAAAATAATAGAATAAAAGTAGTTCATCCAGGGTGTGTGCATTGGATGCCATATGGTACTACTTTTTGGGCTCCAGAGTTTTAAAATGACATCAGCTAACCTCAGTAATGTATCATACGTACAGTAAATACTTAACAGTTTACGTGCTACAAACCAGGCAAATTAACTCACTAATAATGTTCATATGCACACAAATTCAAAGGTTATAAGCACTCCAGCATTTGACTATATATGATTGTTGGGTAAAAAATGGGTATAAGTGGGGCAGCCCAAATGTTCTGTGCACTTTGTACACAACCAATAATACTATCAATAGGAACCCTCCTTCCACAAATCCCAAGATCCGCCAGTGAAAACTTTTCAAAAACTACTTTTAAGGCATTATTTTATTTCATCATTAACCACAGTTCTGATTGTACCATGCACATCTTTCAACACAGCTGCTGTTCAAACCACAAGTTACAGGGTTAAGCTATAGTAAGTACTGAGTATTAGGTGTCTTGGTTAGTACTTAGTATAATATAGGATAGGGTAGGATGGTAGTAGAGAACTTACCCTGATAAAACCCTGGCTGCTGCCGCATGGGTACCCAAAACACATGCATTGCTATTATCATTTTGCACTTACCACAAAGCTGAATGGCTTTACAGGCCAATTGGATCACAAAATAGATAAATGCTTTGTTTTGAGCAACTAAGTCAAGAAGTGATTTCCTCTGAGATTCATCTTTTGTACCATGGTACATCTTACATAGACCTATTGAAATAGTTTCCAACTTGCACACTGGGCTCTTTGCTGATTTGCCTTCTAGCACTGGAGGGAGGTGAGGAGCAGAGAAGTCAATAGAAAACAACACAGCAGCAGCTCTTTTAAGAAAGCAAGTAAATGTCGGTCCAACCATTTCTCTGGAAATAGAGGGAAGGAAAGCCTTCCACTCCTTTTCTTCTTCATCTAGTTCTTCTTCTTCATCTGGCTCTTCTTCTTCTTCATCTGGCTCTTCTTCATCACCTGCTGCAGCTTCATGATGAGTATCATCCGGTTCCTAAGTGAAACAAATTTAGTATTATTCTGGGTAGTATCAGTGACACCACATTGCTGTTTGTATGCCCGCAGGCTCCCTTGCATTGGTACATAGTCATTGAGTTGCAGACTGGACTGGACCCCAGTACACCAATGCATAAAATTGTACTTTACACAGTCCAGTCCACATTTTTATACACTTGAGACTAATTTGCAGACTATTATGCCAAAACATTAAGCATGAATACATCCTCTGTTGTGGTCATGCCATGATGAAGTGAAGGCCTGCACACTTTATTAGTTTTGTCAGTACTGATTATACATTATAGCACACATGATAACTATAATTGCTACATGCGTGTCCAGCCTAAACTAACAAAGTACCTTATAGCCTGTCTATACTACAATTATGCTGAATGAGATCACTTCAGTGTAATCCTGATCGATTTTTGAGCCTTCTTTATGAAGGCCGAGCCCACTTGAATCAGCAAAAAAAACTTAACTCACGATTATAATTTTCATCAAAGTAGAGAGTTAAAGGATTTGTGTTCTCTATTATCGCCAGGTTAGTAGGCATGATAAAGTCTTAAGTTTTGATGACAATTAACCTCTCAATTCCAAGGTTAAATATTCATTCGCATGCATACCTGTTTATTTTCGAACCTTTACATTATTTTTGAGGTTGTCTTCTGATCAGTGTTGTTGCCTAAATACTTTGCTGTTGCTTCATTTCATCATCGCACCCGCCATTTTAGCTAGTTTTCTGTATCTTTGAAACTGATTGCACATCCCTAGCAGATCCTCGGTTTAACACAGTACACATTTACACTAGATCAGAAATCACTCTGATTTGAGACAGCTCGAACTATATGGCTAGTGTAAACAGGCTGCTACTGTTTACAGGTGCCCTGCATGTCAGCTAATGTCTAGTAACATAATACTATGCATCAGTACACCCACTCAATGGCCTACAAGCTTTCTGCAGAGATGGGCAACACAATACCAAAAATATCGATACCACCGATATGATACAATTCAAATTGAGCATTGAAACTTGCTACCAACAGGGTAGATACTGATACAGGTAGCTCACATGATCAATTAGTAAGATTTCATTGTAAATGAGAAGTAACTGCTATTTGGAACATCACTGTAATGCTTGATTAACTATTTAAAGCACCATTTATAGTTATAGCTAGCAAAAAAACATTGGGTTGTATACCAAGATACGTACCTTCATTTCAGCACCTTTTGAGCCATATCGACACTTTTACAAGAAAGTATCAAAGATAGGAAAAACCCTAATATTGGCTTTCTGTGCAAGATAAGGGCATAAAAGAAATGGACAAGAAAAAATCACAATATTAATTAACTAAGTTTATAGTTCATTAGTTGGTCTTGCATTACCAGAGTCTATCCTCAGGATGGCATGAGATCATGAAAGTCAGCCTCATTTACTAATAAAGTAGTAAGCTTTTATGAGGGTCCAGCCTTTCCTTCCCCAGCTAGTGCCAGCCTAACTCTAAGGTTAGCCGACTGGAATATCATAAGTTAAGTTCCGTGTTCAGGGAAATGACAGCAAACATTATTGTCTGGGAATAAGATCTAATCGACAAGTGCCACCCGAGGTACTGATTAGACTAGCACAGGGTGTGCATGCTAGCTACACAGTAGGTTGCCACTAATTTTCTGGTCTGTTTATCCAGCCAGTCCAATCTGCAAATTAGTACTACCCCTTAATAATCTATCAATGTCAAGCCCCATCCATCCCAGGTCGGGGATTTGCAAAAGCTAAACGACAAATTCCTCCACTCTTGGGGACAACTTCGACTTACAAATCCCCTACTAATTCATATTATTCACTCCGGGAATCACTAACAGTATTATCGGTTATTCATGTTGCAAATGTGCATACTTTCGATTGTGGGAAACGTTTATGCTGTTTTTGCTCAGGACTGTTTCCTCTCGTGTTCTCCGCCACTACGTTGAGACGCTGTTGTACCGTGGCATGTTATTAATAACGGTACCACCTAAGGCTAGTCACTGTGATTTCAGATTCGTTTTTTCTTCATGGTGTTCTTTATTTAGATTGAGGCGGCAAAATGACAACGACCCCACGTTCCAAGAGGAAGCGACCACCGCCAAACTCACCTGGTGATTCTGATGCAATGATCTGTCCAATCTGTTTTGACCCTATCATAGATGCCACAAAAGATGCAGAAGGACAAGAAGCCATATACTGTGAAAGTACTTGCAACGCCTGGATTCACAGGCAGTGTGCCGGTCTCTCACAAACACTTTATAAAGTCTACCAAGATGGAGATGATCCATTCTACTGTCCCCACTGTCGCCTAGCCATTCAAGAGCAGCAACTACATGAGCTTACATCCGCCATTGATAGCCTCAAAAAAGAAGTCACAGACTTGAAAGCTGAAAGTCCCCAACCCAAGGAAATTGTTGGTATCACTCAACATATCATTCCAGAGCCACAACTGATCACTTCAGAATCTTCTACCAGCAAATCACAGTCTACTCCTTCACCAAACAACAAACATGTAGCTGTGCCTGACAATCCCATAGATCGCAAATTCAATGTCGTGGTTTATGGCATCAAAGAGAATCCCACTGGCACTCCTAGGAGTGCCCGCACTAAGTCAGATATCGATTGTTGTATCCACATTTTGAAGGAAGCAAATAATGACATCACTGAACAGTCTATTAGAGACTGCTTCCGACTGGGAAAGTTCGATTCAACTAGAACAAAGCCAAGACCTCTACTTGTGAAATTATCTCGTGCTTTTGATGTAAATACTATCCTTTACAATAGATCCAAAATCCCCGAAGGCACACAAGTCAAACCGGATATGAGCAAAGAAGAAAAGCTGAGAGAGCAACTACTATTAAAGGAACGTTGGAGCCTGATTAGTTCAGGAACTGATAAAAAACACATTAAAATTCGTGGCACTAAAATTTACGTTAAAAACCAAATACATGGTGAACTAGTTGATTCAACCTTTGTACCTAAATCTAGATCTGAAGCATCAAACACTTCTAATAGTAATTCTACAATGGAAGTTGTCACACCTACTACCTCTCAATGACTCTCTTTTTTCTATACCAATTCCAGAAGTATAATAAATAAACTCCAGAAATTCCAATCTGTAGTTTACTCTAAATGGTTTGATATAATTGGCTTAACAGAAACTTGGTATTCCGATAGCATATTTGATAATGAAATTCTACCCTCCAATTATACCCTGTTTCGTCACGATCGTCAATCTCGTGGTGGTGGGGTCCTCATTGCAGTCAACGACAAAATCTCCTCCCAGAAATTAACTTCACCTGTAAACTTGGAAGCCGTATGTGTCATACTGAATCTACCTAATCCTGTCACCGTTTGCACAGTTTACATACCTCCCAACAGTACTGCTACTTATTATGAAACCCTGTTCGATTTTCTTTCAAATTTATCTAATGCTTCTGATCAATTAATCATTCTTGGTGATTTTAACTTTCCAGACATAGACTGGGACTCATTGTCAAGTCATTCTCTTCCTTCCAATCAGTTTTGTGATCTGGTTTTCCAGACTGGTTTAAGTCAGCTCATCGACATACCTACCCATAATCATGGCAACATACTAGACCTGGTTCTTACTAATTTAGATGACAATATTTCCAATTTACAAGTCCATTCAACTCCACTACTACCATCAGATCACTTCAACATTACCTTTTCACTGTCTACAAGTACTACAATATCTTCTAAGCCAACCACTTACTTTACATTTGGTTATTCCAAAGGTGACTACCAAGGTTTACATGACTACCTATGTTGCTCTGACTTTACATCATGCTATTCAAGTGATGACGTTGAGTATATATGGCACATTGTTGAATATCAGATAATTACAGCCATGGAACTGTTCATTCCTGTAAATAAAGTTCATTCAGACCGACACCCCATATGGTTCAATTCAGAAATAAGGCACTGCATCAAACGTCTCAGAACTCTTCGATGTAGAAATAAGCGGCACCCAACATATCACATTTCCCATATCATTGACTCCCTTGAGAATTCTCTTCAAGACAAAATAAAAGCAGCCAAACAGAACTATGAATTTCACCTCATAAACAATTTTGCCCCAACTAACAACAACAAAATATTTAAATATCTAAAATCTATCACTAATACTAATCCTCCTATCATGAACTTTGACTCTTCATCTGCTAGCACTGACTCCAGCAAGGCCAATTTGTTTAATCAATATTTCCACTCTGTTTTTCACAATTCATCTTCACCAGCAAACCATGACAATTACCCAGCCATACATGAATCCTTAAACTCCATAACTATTACTGTCACTGATGTTTTCGAAGCTCTCATTTCATTAGATGTTGAGAAATCTTGCGGCATTGACAGAATTGCTCCTAAAGTACTTCACAGCTGTGCTGGACCTCTGTGTGAGCCACTACATCATCTGTTTTCCATGTCACTATGTCATGCCACCTTACCTTCTAGCTGGAAAATTCACAAAGTAATACCCATCTTCAAAGCTGGCGACCATTGTTCTGTAAGAAATTATCGTCCCATCTCGCTCCTATCCAACACATCTAAAGTTCTTGAAAGACTAATCTACAACAAAATTATCACTCACATTAGTAAATATATTAGTTGTTCTCAGTTTGGTTTCACTAAAAACTGTTCAACCTTACAACAAATGCTAATTTTCCTAGACTACATAATTAACAGCCCCTCACAAACTGATGTGGTGTACTTCGATATCAGTAAAGCCTTCGATACCGTATCTCATGCCATCTTGCTCAACAAGCTTTGGTCTGCTGGAATAACTGGTACACTCTGGGCTTGGTTCCGGGAATATCTGACTGATCGATATCAACGTGTTTGCATCAACAACTGTTACTCCGATTTACTGCCAGTTCTCTCAGGTGTGCCCCAGGGCAGCATACTTGGCCCCGTGCTATTTCTAATTTATATAAATGACATGACATCATATATACACCAAAGCCAACTCCTAAAATTTGCCGATGATACCAAGTGTTTCATGCACATCTGTACTATATCTGACTACAACGCTCTGCAAGAAGATATCGCTTTATTTACTTGGTCCAGAGAGACAGATCTGAATTTTAATTTAAAAAAATTCGTACATTTATCATTTAAATGCAAGTTAGAAACCACCTACACCATTTCGGATATAACTATACCACATAATGACTCACACAAGGACTTAGGGCTCATATTATCTGAGAATCTAAGTTGGGACAAACACTACAAATCAATCTCTGCTTGTGCATACAAGGTATTGGGACTAATACGTCGTACTATTGCTTCTACCCATTCTACTTCTACATTGGTCACATTATATATTTCAATGGTTCGATCTCAGCTGCTCTATTGCACCCAACTATGGCGTCCACACCTGATGAAAGACATTTTAACTCTTGAGCAAATCCAGCGCCGTGCCACTAAGTATCTATTAAATGATTACACCAGTAGTTACAAAACCCGTCTAGTAAAACTAAGGATCCTTCCTCTGATGTACCTGTTCGAGTTACAAGATATATTATTTGCAATCAAATCAATCAAGGTACAATCTAAACAGTTCAATATTCATGATCATATCAACTTCAGCTCAGCTAATACTAGATCCGGCACCAGCAACAAATTGATCATCCCTCATCATTTAAATAACGTATCTAGACATTCTTATTTCCATAGATTACCAACTCTCTGGAATGCCATGCCTATCCTTAACTTGGATCTAACGTTTCCTCTGCTAAAATCAAAACTAAAAACTTTTCTCTGGGATCATTTTATAACTAACTTTGAAGATAACAACAATTGCTCATTACACTATCTCTGTCCTTGCTCAAGATGCCACCAGTCACGTCCACCCACCTCAAACCTGAACTACTTGTAGAATCTGTATGTATGTGTGTATATAAGTAAGTAAGTAAGTAGGTAAATAAGTAATGTAATGCAATGTACTTTCGCGGCTGTTGGTACATGTTACCAACAGACCTTTGGTGTGTTTACACCATAAAGCAATAATAAATAAAATAAATAAATGTCCCTAGCCTGCATGGGGACGAGTTCGGATGGCGAATGTCACGAATCCACTACCCACCTGGGGTAGATGTGCCATGACTTGATAGGTGCATTATACAGTAATGAAAGGCTTACCACCACTTCGTCCTGTGTCAGTGTACTCATGGTCGAGCTCATGGTAGGATTTTTTTTTTTTTTTCAATTTATTTAAACAGGGAAGATAGCATTTAGTGGTTCAAAAGCTGAATAATAAGTGTTGATCAACTTTATCTTATTTTCAGTAGCCAATGGTCGAAGTTCAGTGCTCAGCAATCGTCGTACATTAATTTCGAAACGAAAAATAAACAAGATAAAAAGGACACAAAAACAGAAGAAACGAAAACGAAAAATTAGATAATACGGCAGTGCAAATAGGTGCTTACCCTCTATCACGTGATATCTACATTTCGCGAATTTTTGGAACATGCGTGACAGCCGTGATGAACGCCATAATTGGGGCGAGCCTGAACGAGCCCCACACTAGCAGGACTTTCGTAGCATGGTTCATGCACAAAAAAAACTATGCCAGATAAGCAGCTATTAGCTCAAGAAAAGATGCAATATTAAAGTATTCCTATGGAATGAGAAGTCACAGAAGTGGCTCACTCCATATAAACATGCCAACTGCAGACAAACTGTCTTCTGTTGCAACTGACAAACTGTCTTCTATTGCAATCTCCCAGCCGCATGCCGCTTACACTTCTTTCACTCATGGTTTAATTAGTAGGTGGTTGTATGTATCACGTACAGCTCTTGACACTTCATCTTCTTTCCACAAACTTGAGAAGGCATTGTTGACAAAGTTCATACCAGCCTTGACTGGTCTTGACTCTCCTGGTACTCTACAACGTTCACTGTTTGCCCTGCCAACTAGATTTGGAGGCTTGGGCATTGTTGCTCCTGATTCTTTGTCACCTGCTGAATTCTCAGCCTCACTGTATGTAACAGCTGCACCATTACGACTGCACATCCTGTCACAGAATTTCAATTATGGAGCAGATATTATATGTAGTCAGCTTTCATGTAAGATGGAAATCAAGGAATCTAAGATGCTGAATTTGTCCACAATTTCAAAGGAGCTGTTCCCTCAGCTTACAACTAGGCTTCAAATAACTGTTGGTTTGGCACAAGAAAAGGGTGTCTCTAGCTGGCTAAAGCTTTACCTGTGCAGGAACATGGCTTTTCTCTACATAAGACAGCTTTTTGAGACGCTCTTGCATTGCGGTATGGTTGGCTACCCACCCGAACACCATCTAACTGTGCATGTGGCTGTGCATTCTCTGTTGATCATGCATTGTCATGTTCGAAGAGTGGGTTACAACACAATGAGGTGAGGGATCTAACTGCTGAGTTTTTAACTGAGGTGTGTCATGATGTAGAGATTGAACTTCCACTGGATGATGAGACTTTTAAATATAAGACAGCTAATGTTGAGGATGGTGCACGTTTGGATATTTCAATGAATGGTTTTTGGGGCGGCCGTTTTGAAAGTGCTACACAGATATCAGAGTTTTCAATCCACTAGCAACTTCCAACAGAGGATCCAATCTTCACTCAAGCTACAGGAAGCATGAATCTTTGTAGAAGAGAGCTTATGAGTCACAACTCCAAGAAGTGGAACACAGTCATTAGTGTTTTCTGCTACAGGAGGAATGGGTCACGAAGCTACTGTTTTTTTACAAGAGACTGGCCAGTTTACTTTCTGAAAAATGGAAAGAACCATATATGCAGCGCGCTGTTTTAGGATGGATTAGATGCCATTTATCTTTCTGTCTCCTTCGTTCAGCAGCAATCCAGGGTATTAGAGGAGTGAGATCCTCACAAGGACACTTTGAAAAGTCAGTGTGCTCCAGTGGACTTAGTTAATTCGAAGACTCAGTTTTGTAATTTCTTTACTGAATTATTGATGAAAAGTTGTACATTTGTGTAGGAGTAGATGACATTACTCATCCATCATGTAGTATAGAGCAGGGGCGGATCCAGGAGCTGGCAAGGGGAGGGGCACAAACAGGCTAAGTTGCCTAGGTAGTTGGGGAGAGCTTCAGTGTCAGTTGCTGCATTTTTGAAGCAGCAAATAATCACCTCTTAGTAGTGTCTCACTGTTGAGTCTTACTATTTTGGCATTTGCAGATGGTTGTGAAGTATTTTAAAACTGTTGAGGCACTGAATGCCAGCAACACGATGATTATTTTAGAGGCGCTTAGTATCAGGGCCGCCCACAGGGGGGGGGGGGGGGGGCAACTGGGGCATTTTCCCCGGGCCCCAGCCCGAAAGCCCCAGGAGGCCCCCCTGAATACCTGTTTAAAAGATCGATATACTCTAATAGAGCAGTCACAGTATTCTTCAGAGGAGCAGTGCAGCAAGCCTTATAGATAAGGAGATATGGTTGGTGATAGGCCTTTTTTTTTTTTTTTTTTTTTTTTTGGTCTTCAACTTAAAGCTTGGGTGAAGTTGTGATTCAGAATGGAAACCTCCTTGCCTCTGGGGCCCCACTTTAACTCTTTGCCCTGGGCCCCTTAATTTCTCTGGGCGGCCCTGCTTAGTAGCTATACACGAAGATGCTGGATGACAATATTTTACAGTTAGTTTTACTTTGGTTTGCTTTGGTTTCAGGTGAATTTGTAATTAATGCTAGTAAAATGTGTATATTTTCATGAGTTTTATAAACTAATCTTGGCCTGACATGAAGTTTAGTATTTTAATCAGAAGTATATGGCTATGACTGGCTCCTGCACAAGGTGGGGGGGGAATTTGCCCCAAATGCCCCATCCTGGATCCGCCATTGTAGAGACTGTATCTCTACCACAACTACTACAGAGTAGTACTGAACAACACTAGCAGTGGTCAAGTGTGGAACAAACTATCTGACATGCCTTACGTCTCACCACATCATCACTTTTGCTAACATAATGTGTACTAGTTGATCCTCTTATAAACAAAATCTTATTCTCCCTAATATGGACTGATATTCCCAGGTTGTATGGATAGTCAATACTACCAACACAGTCCCAGCATCTGGTGTTGGGATTGTACAGTGCAACAAATTGATGTACTGCCTTCTCTTCAGCTGGATGTTCAACCAGACTGATTGCACTGAAGGCAATCAAGTGACCTTGATGGACCATTGTGACTCTAACAATTACACCTTAGTAATTAATTATTTTGTAGCTATGTGTCTTAACTGTTTGTATAATATAGCTGAGTCAAAAATATACCATGTACCAGCACCAGTGTATGTAACAGTTGTGACAACACAGTATAATGCAGAGAATGGTGAATGATTAGAAATATTTATAATTTTGTAGGTGCTATACAGATTTCATGACTTTTAAATTGGTTGTATAGTTATACTTTGCCTTCTTCAGTGTAAAAGGCTTCCATATATGGCTACTGAATTGATCAGATCAAAGTTAAACAGTCTGTTTATGACCATGCAGCATCTGCTAGTAACTCGAGTCTACAAAAGAACCTGCTGTCGGTCATGCAAAACAACTAGATAAATTTGCTCATGCATAGAATTAACTTTTATTCAGCCCATATAATTAACAACAAACCAGCGTAACTAAACACATAAATTAGGAAATGATCTCCTCTATCTAAGTGATGATGTCAATCCCTACTAGCTTGTAAAATTCTTAATATTTCCTTATATGGGCTTTACCACTCAAGGAATCAGATGTTTTATTCTCTTTGATTTGCAACAACTAACTCCTCAATTTCTTGCACAACTGTTTCGTGTTGGTGGTACTGAAAACTTAGTGTAAATCTTTGTATTAGGTCTACTTTGCTCACGACATCACTTCAGTTGTCTCTCTCCCCTTGTACCATAGTGTACTTTGTTATTGTTATTAGTGCTTTACAGTCACCAGCACTGAGGGTCTGACAGCAACATGTGCTGCAGCCTTAGGATTACCTAACCTAATTTAAAGGACTTAGACTACTGAAACAATAATAGCTTATCATAATGTAGACCTAGGCCTGAGTCAAATATGTTCCAAATTTTGCCCAAAATGCTTTCCAAAATTTTCACCTATTATGCTGTTCAGTGTTCCTATTATGCTGCTAGGTTTACAACATTTCTTACAATTATCTTGGAACATTTTAATCAGTGAATGCTTTATTGGAGTATTTTACTACAAAGTGACTGTTCTATTAGAGAGTATCTAAGGAGCTATGTACAATGCATTTGAGGAATTTATTGCAGTTTCCACTGACTGCTCTATTAGGACTATTTTAATGGATTGATGATGAATTAAGCTAATATGCTAGCATTATGCTGGCATAGCACTCCAGCCTATTATGCTTTTTATTATGCATATTTGACGCAGGCCTATTATAAAAATACCAAAAACAATATTAGTACCTACATAGACTCCTGCTCCCTATATATATATATATATATATTACCCTACAACTGTATCTATTTCATCACTTCCTGCAGTAAAGCAAATTATCAGTTATTTATTGTAAGTATAGAGAAAATGTTGGTGTTTTGAATCAGGTAGAGAGATACACGTACAGTAAGAGAATTATGTTATATAGCTGACACTGATGAAAGATCAAGACACATACCTTACTATAGCATTAAAAGTGCACTAAAAAGTTCAGAATATAATACAAGTATGCTTCAATGTGTGCAGCATCTAGCTACAGCAAGAGGAATGCATGAACTCAAATAGTAATGCAGATGGACAGACAGCTTTATATATTACACATAATAGATTTATATGGAACAAGAAAACTACAGATAAACAGGATAAATATTGTTTATTTGTGCTGCAGTAGATAATAACTACACACAAGACAGTGTATACACTTATAGACATCAAACATGTTGTGCAATAGAAGCACATTCAGTGCTCAAGAATTGTTATATTATTGGCAAGCTGTATAGCTATGAATACTGCCATCATCAATAAGAGAAACATACAACTGCAAATACTGGACATATGTGACATACGCACAAAATATACACAGTATACTGACATGACAAAAAACTACAATAATGCAAAATTAACACAAAACAAAAATAATAATTAATTAAATGCTCCATTCAGGACAATCATGTGCTACAATGTCTGGGATCCATTGCAATGAATTGATGATAGCTTTTGGACAGCTTTGCTCAAGATAGACATAGCTTAGTAGCTACGAGTAGCTGTAAACTGTTGGATTATATATAGCTACATAGTTCCAGAAATTTACTGTTGGGGAAGTTTAGAAATTTTACTGACTAGTTTCCAACTCCATGCAAAGTAGAATGGAAGCTGGTTTACCTATGTGAGGTCATAGCCACGGTTAAAACTAACTGACACAGTGACACAAGGTTTCACTGTGTGGTATGTAACTTTCACTCTGTGGCATACAATATCTAACTTGTAGAAGTACAACAGGGCAGCCACTCAAAGTATGAGCAAATGGAAATTTACAAAGTCAACACATAGAATTCATCAACGGTGTAAATCATAGAAGTCAGAAGAGAGTATTGGAGGAGGCATGCAACAGAGAGCAATATATAGTTCAAAATAACCATGTCATAAAACTGTATGTATAGCAAGAGAACGGCAACTGATATTGATAGTCACAAGCACAATGGATACTGATATTACAGCATGGAGTACAGGAATAAGGGTATGACAATTGACTGATAAAAGCACATCCTTCATCTACACATGACAATAACTGTAATCCCATATTGAAAACACCACACAATAGCTATATATTTGTTGGAATTTAAGCCACACCATGGCCATGGCTTAGTTTTTGTACAATCCTTACACCAGACACTGGGACTATGTTGGCAGAATTTGACTATCCATACAACCTGTAGAATATCTTATCCTATTGAAAGCTTTCCTTGCAAATATATAATACTAGTATATGCATGTCATGTCTCTTGTTTCAATACATTTTCATCTCATGGATCTCTATTTTAAATTTATTACATCTGCAGGTGTAGGAAACCTCCCTACTCCACTATTTTTATGATTCCCTAAATGAATCTAAAACAGCTAATTTTTTCTTGTACAGCTAGTGAATGTGCACTTAACAGCTAGTGAATGTACAATTAACAACTATATTTGTGTGATGTGACTACAGTTATCAGAGCTGTACAGTAGTCACTATACTGAACATCATCATTATCATAGTCCAGTAAATAGTGGATACTCCACCAAGTACATCAGCCTGTGTAGTATATGATCAAACATGTTTTACAAATAGATAATGTTTGCTTACCCCACCACCTGCAGTTGCACCTACAAAAACATTATCTTTAAATGTCATAGCAGTAGCTGTTCCACTCACGTTGTGTACAAGTTCGTACTCCAAACACATCCTCATTTGCCACCATTGAACTGCCACAACTGGTGACACATGGACCAGAAAAAACTTGAACATTTGTAGTGTCACGATAACGAGTTGTATCTTCACAAGCAAAGCACTCTGAGTTCATTGTACCATTACACAAGGAACATCCAGAAGGACAAGCTGTTTAACATGCCACACATTACAAAGTACACATGGCTATAGTTGTTATTTTACTAGAACAACTTCCTCCAGGGTTAAGATAGGTGCTGCCATTACAAGGGTTGTCATCTGAAACACAAGAAGTTGAAGCATTTCCATTGAGTCTCCTCCCAGTAGGACAAGTAAGACAGAAGGCTGGGTTGTGTGCGGCACTACAGCTAGCACAGCTAGGATCACACACTGTCAAAATAACAAAGATAATGGGAGTAAACTTCAGAGGATGATTAGCTCACAAGGTGGAGGAAGAGAACTACCCACTGACAACATATCAACTATGCCTCTTGCACAAGCATATTTGACAGGTGGACATTGTTGTAGTCCATTATTCACTGTTCCTCCTGGATAACACCATTCAGTTTGACCTTAAGAAAAACAAACAAAAACAAATAGTGGTAATATCCCATCATGTGGTATCCACATACCATTAATAGTTAGTGTAAATGCCATTAAATCAGATCCTTCTACTTGTACACAACGATGTACAACACAGTTAGCAATAACAGAAGAATCTTGATCACTATTCTCCACACATATTGATTGGGGACCTACTGTATTGGTGCACGGTTGTCCAGGAAGTACAACAGGACAGAAGTCAAATAGACTTGGTTTAGTACAATATCCCTGTAAACACAATAAATACACAAACATACATTCAAGGTATTAAAGACCATATCCTTTTCAGCTTATAAACATGTTGATATACAAATGAACACATGTTAGTAGGTACTGGGTGATGCATTCTCAAGTATTCTTCACTATAAGACCAACAAAAATCCACTAACTATTTCCAGTAGGATTGTAACTGGCTATAGTATAAGTTCTTATCGTGTTTCAAGTTACTATGATAGATACGACATGAAACTAAATCAAAATCTAGTTGTACATGGACCAAGCATTGACACTTTTGGTACATAGTACTTATATACTAAAATTAGTTTGTTTGATTGCATTATGATGCAATATAATAGACTAACCACAATACACTAAAATGTATTATATCTACTAAACAAAACAAATCTAACTAAATCACATGCACCAACCTATCCCACTAATAACAAGGATTGATATTAACCAAAGTGTATTTTACCATTTCAGTGGACCCTTAACATGAACTGATGTGCTGTGTGTTGTATTAGAATGTTTGTGTGTTATATTACAGTACAGTAGACCTTCAGCTATCCGAACTCCAATGTATCTCAGGCAATGATAAAAGTTAAATTGTTCAGATAACTGAAGATACAGAGCTCTGTTGACATACTCTAATAGAACATAAAACTGTACTCAAAAATACTCTAATGGAACAGTCATTTCCGATTTCGAGGTATGGATAACTGAGGGTTTACATATTGCATGTGTATCAGTGATATCGGTCAGATTTAAGAAGTTACTGGTTGGATTTTAGAGGTACTGGTCTCTTTGAACCACTGCCGACCAGTGAGGACAGAACCCTCACCAATGTAAATTCTATAACCTTCTATGTGCATTCTGTGCGTTCTAATAGAATTCCTCAAAAAAAATGTGTGTTCTATCAGAGTAATACAACAATATTACCAAAAAACCAAATAAAAAAATGCAATTATAATTTCTGTCTTCAATGATCACTATTGTGTCTGTAGATAAGGGGGTAAAAATAGCCCCATACGCTGGTTTTGTGACCATATAGAGTACAAAAGATATAAAAACAGCCAAGTTGTAAAAAGAGTGCGGCTTTCAAAGCCTGGGTGAAAAATTTGTGAAATCAATCCAAGAAATAGCTGCAATGGTGTCAATGAAATAAAAATATCTTGAGTGAAAAAGTTGTGAAATCAATCATGGCAGCCAAGAAATGGCTGCCAGTGTGTTGATTTCACAACCTCTTTCACCCAGGCTTTTAAAAGCCGCACCCTTTTTTCATAGCTTGGCTATTTTGTGCTGATAAAATTGGTGTTTAGAAAACAAAGCACCTTGCTGAAAGGAATGGGTGGCTGCTTATCCCTTCTCAGTCATGCTACATGCACACAAAACTATATATCAGTTGAATCGCCACACATAACAGGGTTTTGTTGACCCATACCCCATCCCTGCATACAGAACCTCTAATGGCTGCAAAAGAGATAACTACCATAATTCGCAGTCTTTTTACTGTACAATAAATTTTCATATGCAACAATTACACAAAAATTTCTTACACAGATTTTTTTTGCAAAAGATGGAGATATTGTAATAGGGTAGTTATCCACGTAACAATCATACAAAAATATTTTTACACAAAATTTATTTTTGCACGAATATAAAGCAAATTACAGTATACAACTGTACAGGTGCACTGAGCTGAGTTCAATAGTATACAGAAGTACACATGTTCAAGTGACTAAGATACATACATTCATAATTTTGGATTTCTGTTACATTGGCCACAAAATTTCTTACATATAGCCAGTTTGTGTTCACCTGAGTCCCAGCCAAAAACAGTAGATCACTAATATCAAAGAGGTGAACATGGGTTCATTCCCAATGGTTGTGTACTAGAACAATCATAAACATGTTTGTGTACCTGAATCATGCAAACTAAATGTATGGGATACTTGTTCTTGCTCCTATCATAGCGCTTTTTTGAGAAACAGTTCAGGTGTTTAACAGGCTTCACATCATGCAATAAGAGTTATGAACAAGAAACTAGGGCTCAGGTGAACATGAACCGACTATAGAACACAATAACATTACCTTGGACTAATGAAAGATAGCATTAAAATTAAACAAGTTTCGATAAAAGCTTGCCATAACATGACTTCTGAAGAGTTATATAATAAGATGAAACATAATTGTCACTGGTATCAGTATTACACAGGGAATAGGCTCAAGGATAACGTGTGTGGGTGGGATTTCTTAGCAGGAAGTTTGACAATAGGTACTGTTCACTAACAGACAGATTATGCTACTGATTATACACAAGTCCACCTCACAAACTATCATAAATTTTCATATGACACATTGTCAACTACACTCAGTAAAAATAACACATGGTAGGCACATGTACTTACAGCTGACTGGTAGTCATAAGCACATTGGAGACTGCTATCACAACATGGAGTACAGGAATAAGGGTATGATGTACTGTTACAATTGACTGTTAGAAAACCACATCCTTCATCTGTAATATGACCATAGTCCCATACTGGACATACCACACTGTTACACTACTCACTAGCACCCCATAACAGTTTCTCTTGGGATAATCCAGCATCATAGTCCACTGTATACCAGCCACTGTCTTCAAACACACTGAGAGTTTGTCTACTGATTACTGTAATACTGAAATGTGAAACAGAGGGTAATACGGTGACACATATATGTATAAATCATTTCTTACGAAGCAAGCTGGTCATAAATTATTCCATTCATAACTTCTGGGAAGAAAACACGAGACTCCCAATGAGTACTGTAAATAGAGGTACTAGATAAAGATAAGAAATTGCTACAACTACTAACCCTTGTGTAGCTTCTGCTCCTTCATTTTCTAACAGTGCACCTTTTAATGTAGGGCAATTGTAGTAATCTCTAGCAGCTTGTACAACCTAATACTCTAATGTAATGAGATGCGTTACATTGTACAACAGCTGCACCTTGGGCGTAGTGAGGGTATACGTGTTCCTTCTAAGTATGCGCTGACGCTGCAGTGCATTGTTATGATCGGGAAACCTAAAGACAATAATTATATATGGCACAAGAGACCAACACTTGTCTGAAGTTCTATATACACACTAATTTACCTTTCAAACAGAAATGGTAGAAAGACCAAGGCATGCATAGCCTCATGAATGGAAAGGACGTTGAAGAACTCATTGCTGAATTGATCAAATGCCTGTAGTTACATGATATAACCTTCATTCAAATAATTATTGTGACTTACATCTGGACAAAAGTTGACATAACCGATGTAAGGTCTATTGTCCATTGCAGGTGCAACATAACATGGGCCAGCATATGCAGCAAGTCCACTTTGACAAGAAACTGTTACAATTGAAGAAAAATCATACAATTTTTTCTAACAATAATCACGATTTTGTCAAGGGTATTGTTAGTCTGGTGCTGCCCGCCCCTTCGCAAAATGTAAGGGTCTGGTGCAATACAAATACCAAATCATTTTAAAAGGAATTCAATTAGACGGCACATGTAACTGCTTATGATCCCCTTCAATCCGAACAAAAGTATTGCGTTGCCAAGACAAATTCTATGTGAACGTTATTGGCATGCATTAGTTGGCTACTGCCGAATCTGGGCGGTAGAAATGATTTAGTATCTGTATTTCACCAGACCCTTACTTTTTGTGAAAGGTCAGGCGGTGCCAGACTAGGCTTTTTGTATGAGATGTCATTTTTAACATGTTAGCTATGTGGATTATTTAAATATGTTCCTTTTGAAATAAAAAATTTATTATGAAACTACAATGAAATTTATTACACATTAACTTAGTTATCTATGACACAAATGTTCATCAACTTCTGTGTTTTGAATATAGTTATCCACAATTTTATTTATTGAATGGAAAATGACCACTCGATAACTGAATTACACTACTCAGAAATGTTTTTTTTTCAGTCACATCTACAGCAGACATATACCGTATGACAACAAATATTGGTGAAACGAATATTTGGGGATTTGCTATAAAATTGCAGTCGGTGAAATTTTAATTTGGCGAAATGCTCTCACTGAAAAATTGGCAAATGGCATAAGTACGACGCAGTACTGACTCGCTTTAAATAATATTCGGGTCCTGCTTCCACAGACGCTATTGTACTCAAGTATTGTGGCCACACTCACTTTCAGGATTATTTGCTGTCTGTAGATATACTCGCCCATTTATCAATGGCTGCGCATGAATTCATGTCTGCTGCCGTCTGAAAGCTTATGTGGAGCCACGCCCACTAATCGAGTACGAGTTCTAGGCTAGTCAGTAAGCCCATAGATTATATATAATCTATGGTAAGCCACACCCATTTGCATGCGTGGAACCACACTAATTTATCAGTTTCAGCAGTATCCATGAAGGTTTGTTGAAAACCTATTATACTTCAACAACTGCTTGACCTAAGGTTTGAAAATAATATTGACGAAATTTAAATTTGGTGGTTTAGTGACGAATCGCCAATTCGCCAAATTTAGTTCACCACCAAATTTAATTGATATACGGTATATGGCTTTCAAAAAGATGTACATGTAACTTTTAAACAGGTGAAGCATACATAACTTTTCTGCTAGAGTAATGTGACTGCTTTATTAGAATATTTCACTGCTCTATTAGAACCCATTCTCTTTATTACCACACATAGTGATGACCCCCATGTCATGAATGCATGGGCCACAGTGCATATAGCTAACACAGACATGTAACATATTAGTGTTTAACATTCATCTGTGAATTGTGGTAATACTAGTAAATTCAGTGGTATAAACAGCCAACCTGCCTTAAAGGACTAAGACCCTGCATGTGAGATAGCAATAGTTACCCCTTAAAAGTAAACTTAGCCTGCAAAAATCCTCAGCATAAATCATTTATGCCCATCTAAATTTAGTTTCACAATAGGACGGGATATCAGATGAACATATGCAATATAATATACGCCATATGTACATATTGCAAGAGGTATGGCATCATTTACCATCATTAACAGCAGTGATGTAGTAGAGATAATCTGCATCTACTCCAGCTCCACTAGGACCATGAGCTTGAGGAATCACAGCATGAGGACCACAAGTTCCAGTTGATGGTGCACGAATGTTCTCTCCAAATGGCTCAACAGATAATGTTCTCCGGAAATAGCTCAGAGCATTCATCACTGGCCCATCACTAGCTTGTAATCTGGTAAGTAGTCCAGCTGATATGGTTGAAGTGACAAAATAAGGAGAAATGCGGATTGGTTGAGGTGCTTGTCTTTTTGCTCTTCCAGTCCCTCCAATGTTACCAGGAAGGATTGGGTAGTTTACCTATAGAGGAAGGAATAACACACACATCAGATACTCTAATACAGCAGTCAAAATATCCATTACAACTGGTCCACAGGCTTGTTACAGTTGCTACAGTTGACTTCACAGATGGTCCCTACTACTATTGTTGGCCTCATCTGCTCTACTAGGTTTTATGATGCTCATACAGACTGTAGTTTGATTTGTGAACTTCAGATAACAAAAACTTGAACTGCAAGCTGCTATATGTCACTTTATTGTATTGCCTGTTTTCAATATAAGAGTCCATTCTCAATAAGCAACAAAGTTATGCAATTAAGTTTATGACTTCTGTGGGGTACTTTATTTTAATGACGAAGCTATGTTTTCCAATGGCTCCAATGCATTTTAGCCTTCTCTCTTTCTACTGATCTTACTAGGGAATAACGCATAGTATTGGTAACTGCTATGAAGCTTTATAAACTTTAAAGAGTGCTTTTCAAGACAATCTATATTGGTAGACAACACCATGAAGTAAGTATGTCATTTATATGCAGCAGTATCAACAACTGTTCACATATGACATAATTTGTGCCAGAAAGAAGGGGAGGACAAAGGCTAGACCCAGAGAAGCACTCTACCTAATATATTACTCTCTTTATTGCATTGTTTTATTTGGTATTTCACATGACCCTCAATAGTTGCAATACAAAACTGAAAAATGCTGGGGTTTACTGGGGTTCATTAGGTATTCAAAAACATGCTTCACGTAAGCTTCAAGACAATGTACTTTGTTTTGTAAAAAGCACTTGAATTCTGGGTGAAATATTAATAAGTTGTGGTTTGATGCATACAACTTCACCAGACTTGACACGTACATACTCTATAAATGGAACAATAATGATTTACTGTATTACACTGAGATCGGCACATTACCCTCCTGAGTTTTGCATAATTTGTTCTAGTGGTGCTTAAAGCATCCTCTGGGCTAGACCACTACCAGAAACAATAATACAACAAAACATCAATTACCAGGGGCGGATCTAGGACTTATAAAAGGGGGGGCTAACTCAAGGTACTAATCTCTTGGGTAGAGGTGTGCGAAGCACACTTCCCAGCATGCGAAGCATACTGCAACTAGGGGGGTCTGGGAGCATGCCCCCCCAGGAAAATTTTGAAAAATAGATACTAAAATACTGCAATTTGGAGACATTTCCACATAAAATTCATAGGCCTGTAGATATTTTATATACTGTCTTTAGATTATAGGTATAGCTCTCTGAAGCATTTTGCTAGTGGAAAAGTTTGGGTAGGTACAGACAACCAAGTACATGATGCACCCTCTCACATTTGCACAACACTGAATAGGTGCATGTTAGAATAATAATGTTGAAAGTGGAAAATTTTGAAATTTGAACAATACAAGATTGAATCTGAGAGCAATTTCAATGGAAATTGTGTACCTGAATTAAGTATTGCCATATATATCAACTACACAAGTAGATGAACAAGCCTTTTAAACAGACCAATGTGCTTCATTGTATGTACAGGTGCAGGCAAATTTAGAAAAATTCTATAACAGAACTTGCTACATGTTTCCAGTGAATGTTCTATTAGAGTAGTTAGCTAGCTGACTGCTCTATTAGAGTATCTCGATCTTGTACACCTCCAATGCTGATCCGGGTCCTTGTTACATAAACTTTAGCATAAATCCACTGATAATACCTTGGAAAGACGTTTATAAGGTGGTTTTATGAGTATTTGTATTATTAGTGATCATATAATTATGCTAAGACAAAATTTCATTATAATACTCAGCATATTGATCAAGTACAGTGGAACCTCTTTTAATGGACCCTCCCTGTAAAGGACACTGTACATTTAACCTCCTTATAAAGGACAGTTACTGAGGTCCCTATAGACCTTTACCAATACAATTTTACCTCTGAAAGAGGACAACCTCCTTATAATAGTAAAATTTCACCAAAATTGGTTGGTCCCAAAGTGTCCGTTAAATAGAGGTTCCACTGTAAAGCCTAAATATGAAGGGGGGGGGGGGCTTCAGCCCCCAAAGCCCCCCCCCCCCCCCCCCCTGGATCCGCCCCTGATTACAGTCCTGAAACTGTAAGACTTGATGATTAAATTAATGGAAACACCACTATCAGCACTATCATATGTGAAAACTTAGTTGGCAAAGCAATGCAGCGCATGTAATAGCTACAACACCAGAAATTATTTCACTACAAAGTGCCTACCTCACAAAAGAGCTCTCATATAGCCTGTTTTAACTGATAACACAACTGGCACACAAGTGATGTCATAATTAACAGGTCATCAATATTGCTGCATATTAACTTCATGCACTATCCAACAAGAATCAATTAATAGAATGGTTCTAGAAGCTTCTGAAAATCCGTATCATAATAATTATTGCTATACCAAAGTATAGAGATCAACAGCTAATCAAAAGTGATGTCAAAATACATTGGAGCCCAGTAGCATAGTTACCATTGAGGCAACCGAGGCAGCTGCCTCGTTAAAAACTCAACAACAGGTTGAGCAGGCCTGAGTCTTGGAACCCCGCTCAAATGTTACTAGACAGCATTACTGCACCCCAATAGCTGAAAAGTAGTCCAGCACCATGCAAGGCACCATGTCACCATAAGCTCCAGCCCTGCTTAGCAGTACAACCATAGATTCTATTTTGTGTGGCTTGAATTTGTAAAGATTGAGATACTCTAATAGAGCAGTCATCAAAAAATTATACTCTAATAGAGCATTCAATACAGATTATAGCTACTGTTCTCATTACACTACTCAATCATTTACATTTATGTTAATTGTCTTTACATTACTTTTCAAAAGTTCCAATGAGTCAATTGTATGGCATTACATTGAGCTAATTGATCATGCATATCATGCATTAGCAGTTACAATCCAAAAAACAACCCACTCTACATGCCATTCAAAACATATATTTCAAAATAATTATTTTCCTTGAGGGAGCATTCCCCCAGACTTCCTAGCTTGACATGCTTAGCACATGCAGTTGAGCATCACATGAAAGAGATAATTATCTCTGACTTAAACATCACATCAGATTAATAAAAAATAGTGTGCATGACTATGACCTCTGTTGCAGTCCATGAATGGTCTGACTGCTAAAATATCTCCAGAGTAAGTTGTGTGGCATGTAATTAAACCATAGTCTAATAATTGAACCATGGTATATTGCAGAGACAATTATAATTTTTTTCAAATCCCAGTGAAAATGTCAGACAACCTAAAGCATTACCTGACATTGATATACTACTGTTTTACACAGTTCACCATAATAGGGAAATCCTTACAATACATTGATAGAATATAGTGACTCAACCTATAATAATAATACAATCATTGTTGTCAAATTGTGTTTGCTATTATTGACAATGCTTCACTATAAAAACTCCACAACTTCCTTTTATTTTGATCTGACATTTTGTCAGGCAGGTTCCATTATGGTCGGCCATGCATGATATTTGCCTGACAAATGGCCTATGTCAGGCAGTAATAATTGACTCTGGTATATTGTAGCATTAACTATGCTGTAGCATTACTTATGACATGTAAAAAGACACTCAGAGTCTTCTGAAACAGTTTCCTCCATCCAACCAGGTAGTCAACCTACAAATGCTGTACCACACATGCTTGAAAGTATTTGTGAATCAGTTGTCAGAAGCAGACCCTCTCAATTTGGTCAATGTATAAACTTTGCCTCAGTAAAAAATTTTTCCTGGCTACGCCACTGGAGCCTATGGAAAACAGGCTTTCGTGGTTAATTTATAGACACCCCAGTAAAGCCATACAAGAAGCCAAAAAGTACACTACAGCCTTATAACTGATCCTCGTTGAATAACCATCAAGTCTTAAGGTGGCGGTTACCTGGAAGTCGTGGTTTTGAAGCCATTGCAAACGAAGCCATATGCCCTGCCACAAAAATTCATTTATTGCGTCATGTGATTAGTGTTTACATAATAATTAAAATGGCAGCTGCACGTACTAAGGCCCATTGCCTTGTAACAAGAAGAAACTTGTTACTATTGTGCGAGTATTATTAAAGAAGACATTCACTAAAGTAAGTAGAGTAGTTTAGAAGCTTTGTTCACGGGGATACGGGTGGTTCGCGCAAAACTTAGGCAGCATACGTCATATGTGGTTTTGTATGGTATGCTAAAGTGTTAGTACAACTTTCTGCGTCAGTTTTTTCTTGTATACTAGTGAGGGAGACCTCTGTATTAGCGTAAAATAAGCGATTGGTTATTGTAGCAGGGCCGCATGTCGAGAAAAAAAGAATTTTGTACTGCCTGTCGATGTTACAGCAAGTTTTAGGTCCCTTCGCGGTAGCCAAAAGGGTTTCAAAATCCCATAGCTGTGTTTCAGCCTGGCATAGGCTGAAGTTGTGTTGATTGCGCCCTACTTATGCTGCTAAAGAATAGATTACACGTTTTACTTTGCCATAATGTGCAACAAGCTTTGCATAAACTGACGCCAAAAACATTTTTGCATGCTCTTACAATCGGCTTTATAGCATTATAGTTCAGCATCTGATGGACGTACAAATCATCATGTAGGTAGAGGAAGAGCTGGTCTACGATGTAACGGTGTTTGCTTTCGCGTAGCTCTACAAATGTGTTTACAACTGAATTTTTAAAATATTCTTCAAACTGGAAATTGTGAGATAACCGCCACCTTAAAGTGCAATTGTTGCAATTGATGTTTTCCTTGTACGTGTTACTTATTGCTAGCCTTTGTCTTCTGAGAAGATTACACACACAAATGATGTCATATGTGAGTGATTATTTATACTACTGCAAATCAATGGGTATGAACTAGAAATACAGACTGTTTTAAAGGGCAGTCTGAAAGCTTTATAATACAGCGAGAGTGCCATGAAGGCTAGAACCATTGGAAAACATAGCTTTGTGGCTAAAAGAAGGCACCCCACAGAAGCCATACCCTTAATTGCACACCTTGGTTGAATGGACTGATTCACCTGCCATAAATAGCTCACAATTGGAGAAGCATTCATGACTTGTCAAAAAAATTTATACTATATCTTGATCTTGTGAAGTGAAAGGACTGAGAATCCAAAGTACATGCATGCAAAATTTCAGCTCACATAACCACCTCTTCCATACCAGCAATCCCTAATTATTATGGAAATGTCTCTACACGTAATATAGTTAAAGACATCACGTAACAAAATACAGTGATGCATGAATAAAGAAAATTTTAGAGCAATCTCGAAATATTATGCATGTGGGTAGTGACGATAAACTATGAATTAATTTTGCTGGCCTAACCAATAGAACCATGCATATTACCCCCTCTGACATTCCAGAGACAAATGAAGAATTAGCAAAACAGGTCAGTTTGTAACAAAAGTAACTAGTTGAGTCCCTAATCAACGTAATTTCAAAGAAATGTGAATAAGCTTTGTTGATAGGATAGCTACAAAAGTTTGACCTAAAAAATTCAACAGGTGTTACAGTTATTACTAAATGAGTAGACAGCTAATTAACTGACCATTACATCACAGCTATTACACTAACACTACCTTTTAATTAAATAAGCTGGGTGGGCCAGCACATCACTGTGCTTGCTGCTTACTTCCTTCATTTCCTGTTCATTAAGGCCTCAAGCACGCCTCAAGGGTATAAAGTCATGGTAGATGTTTCATAGTATATACCAGTTCTATAGAATTTGACCTTTCTTATAAGGACCAAGTCAACCCGAAACAAACCTTGTATACTCAATGGCTTGCTAACTATGCAGCCCAACCATTTTCATGCAGCCAATGATGAACGTTCAAAGTTTGAACATTCATGAAGGTTCACTGATTATATAACAGCTTGTGAATTTATGAGTTGTTCATGAACAGAACAATCATACACCATTCACACCCTATGATATGGTATGTGCATCCGGGTATGTCTTGCTTTGCAAAAATGCGTCTCTCACTTCATGATGGTTACTATGACAAATATTAATTAACAAAACTTACTATGGCTTCCTTGTATAGTCTTTTACCTGAGCATACCTACAGTAAGCCTTCATGAGATGTGCCTCACTTTGTGTGACAATCCTGCATACTATTAATCCTAGGCTCTGAATTTCAGATTAAAAAAAACCCTTGAACTGTAAACTGCTATATGTAACCTTACTGATTTATGAGACACTTTTGTGCCATAAATGGTTCACAATATACGTACACTTGGAGGAGCATTCATGACTTGTCAAGAATATAACATCACAAAATTTATACCGTATCTTGATTTGGATCCAAAGTACATGCGAAACTTCAGCCCACACAACCACCTAGTTTTCTATTCTCAGCATATGTACGCTAGCCCTGTTATTCTAGTACGCATAGTTGAATATATCAAGTGATAAAGTACAGT
This sequence comes from Dysidea avara, assembly GCF_963678975.1. Taxonomy (NCBI): domain Eukaryota; kingdom Metazoa; phylum Porifera; class Demospongiae; order Dictyoceratida; family Dysideidae; genus Dysidea; species Dysidea avara. Next base: position 21,860,692 of record NC_089280.1, read on the forward strand.
AATGAACAAGAGACCTGTAGATCATATACCATGCACACTGTACTTGCAGTTATGGGATTGTCACATGTACAGTAAGGTGTGATAATAGATGTGTATAAATATACATAGGAGGGATATATGGTATTGAAAAAGCCAAAAGTAACGAAATGAATTCATCATGCACTCACTTAATTATTACTACTTCCATTTTTACAGATAATAATGCTATAAAGGCAGCTGGTTATTGAAGGTGTATGTATATTGGTGACAAGCAAAATAATTGACAGATATCCAAGTCGTTAATCATTGAATGATACAGTCCATTCAAGTTCACCTGAGCCCTTGGTTTTGTTAATAACTCCTGTTACATGGGTCAGGTGCCCAAACGTTCAGTTTATTTAAAAAGTGCTTTGATACAGGCAAGAACAAATGAGTTATGAGGCTTTAAAAATATCCCATACATTTAGTATACACGTAGATGTGTTTAGCAAAGAAGTGTGGTCATAAAAATGCACTGCATGTGCAAATTGCCAGCCATTTTTGTAGGGCAAAAGAAATGTAATGTCGACTGGAACTTATCAACCATGCAATAGGTAGTTTGAGGACCATAACCATTAATAAACTCAGGCATGGTAAAATAAGTTACCTTTCAGACACTAAAGTAAGTTTTTAGGAGTCATACTTTATCAATACTCTGGATTGCTGAAAAAGAATAATGGGGTAACTTTTCTGTATGGATGATTTATGAATGCAAAATTTAAATTACCTCCTACTACAAGGCTTGTATTTTGGGAAGTGATTACTTGATGCAGTATTGCAGTGTGCAGTAGCACTTTGAACTATATTGATTTTCCTGATCTTTTTGCCCTACATAAATCCGGACTGTGTTATGCAAAAATGATGTAATATAGTGCCATGCCTTCTACAGTACAACATGATAACAGGCTTTTTCCAGTACAAAACCCATTGGGAGTGAACACATGTTCACCTCTTTGATATTATTTGAGGTGAATGTGAACTGACTATAATATAGCTGTATCATTCAAGTATGTGATTTTGTTTCCATTTATTTGCGGAATTGTCTCATTTACATATGCGACCTTGATTTGCAAATATTTAGCGTCATCAAAGTTTTGTCATTTAAGGTAGAGCAAAAAATAAAAGTACAATGTTTGTAGAAGACACTGAGGATTCCAAAACTACTTTAAAGTGAGAAAGATACTTATTGCAGTGTTGTAAACAGGACATTTTTTTGTGTAGACGACAGACACAAGTCACACTTTACCCCTTGCAGGGTAAAAACAGATTTAGAGCAATCTTGAAATACCATGCTAGCAGTAACGAGAATTAATTTTGTAGGCCTATTGAACAGAGCCATGCCATGCTTCTGTCTCTAGACATGGCAGAGACAGATTAAGAGCAAGCAAAAGGGGTCAGTCTTTTAGCCAATGTTGACTTCCCCTTATGTGGTAATCAATTAGCACATATAGCTAGCTAATTACAAGTTTTGTTGAAATGTTGAAAGGATAAAACAATTCAACAGATGTCATAGTTATTACTAAATGAGTCGACAGATAATCAACTGACCATTACATCACAGCTATTATACTAACACTACCTTTTTATTAAAATAAGGCCAGCACTGCTGATTACTTTCTTCATCCCCTGCCCAAGCAAGTATCACCCATACCTCAATTAGGGTACATGTGCACATAAGTCTGGCAGAATTTGACCTTTCTTAGATACACACTTGACAGCTTGCCAACCATGCAGCCAATCTCTACATGTGCTAAGTACAGTACATGCAGTGCTTGAACTTAATGCATTTGTGTTTGTACGTACTAGATAGAGATGACAGAATACATTCATATAATTTGCTAAATAATTGCAGACAAAAACCATTCCATCCATGGCAATTGTACAGTGCTATACTTTATCAAGTACTCTTTTGCAATGCGAGAAACATTCTTGGAAATATTAAATTGGTTCATATAAACCTCCCTTATAGTTGATCGCGAAGTTGATTGACATTCTTGCAAGTTTGTTTTTTTTAATTTTGCAAAGCTACTGTACATCATATCAAGAAGTTTGCGGAAATTTGCTACGTTTTTGCTCCAGCCTCACCGATTTGTTCACTATAAAGTGGATAAATTCTATTGTACAGACACTTTATACTCACGTATCTTTTCACTCCAAATACGTATTTCAGATTCGCAAGTAGCATGAGAAAGAGCAACTCATGGTGAACAGAATGATACTAAATGAAGCTCGGTACACAAAAAACCCGCTCGTCATTTTGACAATACAGGAACACAATTGGTTTCAATACATTTCCTATGGGGCATTTTCACTATTCTTATGGATTCGATCATATCTCGTGACATGTTTGGATTTTTCAGGATTCGCTGCTAGATTCTGGTAGCCTATTCTTGAGCGTTTCTAACAAGCCATAGTGAGCACTTCCAGCGTAAAGTATATCTCGTCAAAACGATGCTAAAGTCGGAGGTAAAATATGCGGGCAATTCGGAGCGAGATTAAAGCTGTGTTTTGGCACGGAGTTCGTCGAGTTAGGTTTGACAAGCAACGCACGGCCAATCTTTAACTATAAATAACTTCCCACACTTAATCCAGTGCTTTAAAACTATTTTATTAATGAAACACTGTATGTGTGCAAAAGTTCTAGTACACCAATACATCTGTCATGAACTGGCACTATGGAAGAATAGCCAATCTTTGACGCTCAGTGCAGTAGAGATGTCCCAAAACCTATAAAATGAAAAACCAGCAACAGTAAAGCCTTTAATAAATGAAATATAGCAAGTTGAATCAATTACAGCTGCTTAATTGCTTTGATCTTGATTGGACAAATCACCTAATTAGTCATGTCAGCTGGCCTGAAAGTTCCGTTTTTGAGCAAAACTTCTTCATATGCATACTGAACAGCAATCAGGAGCACTTTGTAGCATGATTGGTCGCAGCTCATGCTAAGGGCTCCTGCACAATTTGTCGCAACCTCCCCCGTATCAAGAGCAACCACGACATAAACATACAGCAAATCTTACTTTCCCAGATCCACACTCTGCGTAGCGACCAAGCCCGTTTATCTGATGAGCGGAGATGAAGCTGATAGTAACTATCAGTAGGAATAATCCGTAACGATAATCCATTGCGGTGAATGCGGTTAACACTGACAACCTGCTTAAATACCACCCGACCATATATCGTGCATTTACCACGTATCGACCTATCAAAATTGTGACGTAATTCGACACATTTCAAAAGTTAATGGATCACGTTTTTCGGTTGTTTTCGTTGCAAACATTCCGCAAACCTGTTTAACATACCCCATGTGAAGGCAATCCACCCACGTGTATTGCACAGCCTGCATTGTACTACTGTCTGGGTCCACCGATTTTATCACAAAAAAAAAAAAAAAAAAAAAAACAACAACTATTTTTTCATACGATTGCAATGATGAGTTGCACTATTGTATTGTCATAACACATTGCCATTTTGCTACAGACAATAGCAGTTACTTCATTCAGAGTATCGGATCCACATTACACCTTGGAAGTCTTGAACAAAGTTGTACAAAACCTGATTCATTTCGACTTCTTTTTCCTCTTCCTCCTAAGTACTTTCGGCTTGTGCTCTTTGATAAACTAGGTGAGAGAAAAACAGCAGTAAAACACATATCAATAAAATCCATGCCATACTTGTTTGGTGTCTTCTAGCGTGACATAGTGATAGTCCGGACGTATGGCAAGCGTTTTGCTATGATGTAGTGACTGGGCAGTGGCTATTAAGCTCCTTGTTAACTCTAGCTGCTGAGTAATAAGATTGTGTAGTGCCATTGTTCCTGCATTTGAACCTTGAAACAGAAAATAAGGAGACATTATACCGCTACCTGTGGTTTTTGAGATTAATTCCACTGCTGTAATAGAGGCTTTAGTGTGGACAGTGAAACAGATATGGTAAATAGAAGCACTGGTAACATATAGTTACCTAGTCGCAAAAAGTAAGGGTCTGGTGAAATCATTTCTACCGCCCAGATTCAGCAGTAGCCAAATAATGAGTGCCGATGATGTTCACACAGAAATCACCTTGGCAACATAATGCTTTTGTTCGAATTGAAGGGCAATCATCTGACGTTATGCATGCTGTCTAACTGAATTCCTTTCGAAATGATTTGGTATTTGTATTTCACCAGACCCTTACTTTATGTGAAGGGGTGGGCAATGCCAGACAATGGAAGAATCTCATCTCATAAGGACACAATACATATCCAAAGGACAATACCCGTAATCCCACAATCCCACTTTTGGGCTACCTATATATCATATATCAGGGTTGAGCCCACAGTGGTTGGTGCTGACCAGCACTCAGCCTCACCAACCATTACAGATTGACTTACACAAGAACCCACACATTGAGACTCCATCCTGTCTCTTGTGTAGCCACCGCTATTTTAAACCTGGGTACATCCCTTGACATTTATAGGTAGCTACTGTAACACTATCTTTAACTGAGTGGGCTAATAAAGAACTGACATCACACTACACCACTTTCCTTGTTGAAAGCCTCGATTACATCACCCACACCTCAAGTCTGTAAATTTTAATTTTAGTACATGCATATTACTGTGTGACCAAATTTTTGAAAATCGTCAATCGTCATGCACACAGCATTGAAATCGACAGCATTGAACTCAACTTTTCGATATGAACAGATAGCCACACCAACACACTACACATTCACACCACAGCCATGCCACTGAGTTGCTTGGACTGCTTTTCACTAGTGGATTTATATAGACTGTGTGCCAGTCTCTGGGAACACTCTGGCACTTTGGACTGCCACTGGCCAGCTAGAACACATGGCTATAGTGGCATGGACATCCTTGGACAGTTGCCCAGATGATTTCAACTTGTGTATTTCTTCCACTTTGAATGGCACAGGTGGTCTTTAGAGCCTGGTATTTAGGTTGGAGACTCCATATGACCTACTTGGCCATTATACTGCACCAATTACCCACCCACCACCCATGGTGGTGTGCCTGTGTTACAGATACCATCGTGATAAAAGTTGCTCAAAATCGTGGTAGCTAGCTCACAGTAAAAAGTTCAAATTTGTAGCTTTAGGCCTAGGCTTGCTAAGCTATATAAATTCGCACATCTCACAATCTATTGATGTGTGTACATTGATGTGTGTACATTGATGATTTTCCCAAATTAGGTCACATATAGAAAACTGCATGGTATTAGGCACTTCAGGGATTAAAATTATAATGTTATTTTTTACATCCAAATCCCTGCTGGAAGTGGACGAGTATAAAGGACAAAATTATAATATCAGAATAAATAAACGTTTCACTACTCTAATAGTGCGATCACTTTGGCAATCAGTTTAACGTACTGTATACTTGAGGGAGAACAGTCAAACTGTATACCAAACCAATTTCCATCCATGCATTTCAAATCATAGAAGAAAATTTAGGCCATGGTAAACCCCTCACCCAAATTAAGCAATTCTTAGACCAGGCAATGATACAAAAACAATACCTCACTAACAGTTTTCATGCTGGGGCCAGTATAAAAATTTGTGCAGAAGTGCCTGGGGAATCTGGACCAAATTCCAGTAAGTAAAACAGCAACTATCCTACAAGTATCAAAGTGTATGAGCAAGTTTTCAACATTTCAGTTACATGTTTCTGACTTCCTGTATTCACAGGCTTTACAACCTTCTCACAGGTCCCTAGTGGGATAGCATTCAATAAATAAAGTTACCTTAACTACCAAACAATACAATGCTAAGACTTTTGCTGCAGATTCTACAGAACCTTTTACGCAAGTGCTCATATTGAAAGCAAATAAGCTTCAGTGTAGAAACAGGTCTGGCATGTAGAGATGCTATGAAATAGGAAAAAAAAATCTCAGACCAGGTGGTGACTACAGCTTGCAGTCTAGGTGCCTGAGGAACCACACAACCTGGGATCCAGTCTGCAAACAGCCAGTATGTCACATCACTTGTCACCATTATCATAGTGTCCCTACTGGCATACAATACTACTACTAGACACTTACATTGTGCAGGTTCTTCAGATAGGAGTGCATCAAGTTGACTGGTCATGTGCCATGGATCAGTCTGAACAGCTACCTGAAATTTGTAAAAAACATGTACGTATCTATATCAAACAGTACGGCAGTACTGTTTAGTAGAGTTCCCTCCTAGAGTGACACGTGCCACTAAAAAGGCCCATTATAGAAACATCATTTCACCTTTACTCCATTCATCATCAAATAAAGCGTTAAAAACAAGAAAATGCTTACAGATGGCCAGATGTAGAATTCTAAAAATCATCAAAACTGATACCCAGCCTGCCTCACTGACCACAGTTGCAACCAGTGTATAGGTAGATATTAGCATAAGTAGTAGTGGTTTACATGGTTGCACTTAGACAGCATAGTGGTTGTCAAAAATTAATTTAGGTGGGTTATTAGTTTTGTAATGTTAGGTCTACCATGATAGACTCTAAAGATGAACTTATGGGTACAAACAATGGGTTTGCTAAGGTTTGTTCCACTTAAATGTGTGTGGAAGACCCCTTTCACAAATCCAGTCACATTTCATGACCTCTCGCTAACCATATTACCAGTATTTTCTACATACCTCAGTTTTTGACACATCACCAGTTGTAGAACTACTATCTTCAGAACATTGTATAGTCTGTGATATTTCATCGGTATCACTAGTATATTGTTTAGTGTCAGAGTTAGACCGACTGCTACCGAGCATTGCCGATCCAGAATCTTTATCATCATCATCATCATAACTACCAGAGTGGTCTTCTGTAGCATCATTTGAAACTTGCCCTTCTTCTTCAATACGCTCATCCACAGATTCGTCTGAAGACTCTTTATCCTTTTGGCTATCTTCATCTTCAAAATCATCGTTATACTCTATCTGTTCAAAATCGTCTTTGTAAGTAGTTATGTCTTCAAAATCATCTCTGTATATTGGTTTATCATGGCACTCAGTATCAAATTTAACACCATCCTCCACCAATTTCTCACTCACTGCACTCTTATCAATACATTCATCCACCACTTCACTGCTAACACTCCTCACATTATAACTGTGTTCTGACACTACTAAGTCTTCTACTGTAAATATGTTGGCTTTGATGTTGAAACTTTCAAAGGTAGTATCTTCCTCTGTATCACTTTTGCTCTTGTTTAAAGTAGCTTCTGATGGTGCTAGATCTTTTAAAGTGAGCACAAGGTTACCCATGGCTGAACTGGTGTCTTCACTTGGCCTAATACTGTTGTCTTCTGGTTGCACTGAAGATATGGTGCTACTTAACTCTTGTAAATTGTATATTTTCAAATTCTGCTGTAAAGAGGAGGTCAGTGATTCATCTGAACATGATACCATTTTGTTTTTCAGTGAGAAAGAAGGTTTGGATTTGAGTTGAGGAAGGCTTTTCTGGTGTACCTTTGGTTTGATGCGCCCTGTGCTGCTTGACGTCCGTTTTACCTTTGTTTCTGAAGTGTTTTTAAACAGCGAGAGATATTCTTCAAGTTCATTATCCATTTCATCTGACTCTTCTAATCCTTCGTCAAACATTTCCGCCAGAAATTTAAATACTGTACTGAGAGGAGACCGTATTTAAAATACTCTTTAGACGCGCTAAAACATAACTGGCGCCAAGGTCGTTGTTGAGGAAAAGTTGGGTGTAAAGGCATTCCTTCAAGATGGGCGCTGGAATATGCAGGATCTGTGGGTGCGGATGCCTCGGAGAGGGCAAAGAGAAAGGAGGTGCGTACATGGGTTAAATCTTTTGTAGAATAATGTAGACCGAGACAAGGAAGTTGTATCTGCTTTGCAGTTTGGCCCGAGTTTGGCACTGGAGGACGAACACGGGAGGCAGAGCCTGTACGAGGTGTTATTTTAAAAGCATTTTTTAAAATTCTTTATCCTGAACTGTACCAAAAGAAGCGACTTACGAAGTGCAGCGATGCCTTGATCGTTCAGTTCCTGTTTACAAATGCCTTTTATGTCAGGTGCCAAAAATGGGAAATGGTACTCAACGTTTGGAGCCTGTAGACATTCCTACCTGTATTGAAACATCTGAATACAATCAAGCTCAATTATTCACAGTTATATGTTAATGTCATGTTTTACAGGTGAGCCACTGCAGTATGATCCTGACTTCAAAGGACCCATACATGGCAAGCAGAGGTAGGAGTGTATGTACACATTTAATGCATCTATAGTGACAATGGACAGTCTTATGGCTACTGTCATTAGCTGCAAGTGCTAACCACACTATATATTGAGTCACATGTTGAAAGATTTTTTGTATGTTTTCAAACAGAAATACAACATTTAAAAAATAAAATAGTGGCATGGTGTTTAATTGTAACACTTTGTAACGATTTTTTTTAGGTGGCCTACAGATATCATTTGCCTTGCTCTGTTCATTGTTTTTATGGTTCTTATGTTTGCCATTGGAATCTACTGTGAGTTGCTGATTTGTTTACCAACTAGTCAATGATCTTGTTTACTGTTACCATATATAGCATGGGTGGAGGGTAATCCTCAGCGACTGATTAATCCAGTAGACTCAGAAGGTGAGAAGAAAATTTGAATATGGTTGCTTAGCAACATCCAGCTGTACGTGACATCACACATCAAGTGTTTACTTGATAGAATTTCTGTGTTAGCATTGTTTCCATAAAGTACTGCACTAAGCTATGATGATTTGCTGTTGTACAAAGCTGGTCTATAAATAGAACCTGTTGGCTGTGTAATAGGTGTAACATTTGTGGTATGTATATTGTAAATTGCATAACCGTTGTCATAAAGTCATTGTTGTCGCGTGAAAGCCAATCATATCGAGATTTGAATGGCTATACTTAAATGTGATTGGCTATTTTATAAATAATTGTGACTACGGTTGTAAAATCTGTGATATCAGGCATGTTGCAATGCATTATGGAGCTACAAATGCTGGTACTACTCTTCCTCATAAATCATGAAGGTCACACGTACATGCCCTAAGTTATAGAGTATTTACAAAAATGTATGAGACTAGTTGAGCTATAGCTTCTAGGGTGGTTCATAGCTAGATTAGCCATAATTTTTAGAGGATGCACACCTGTATGCAGATGGGTCTAAACTTAGTATTTTGTATTTTCAATATTGAATGGGTGGGCAGCACAAGACTACATGGCTATATGCAACAAAGAACACTTTCTAGCCTATAGACACCAGTGCTAAGTACTTGAGCAGCAATAGAATAAATCTACACTACATCAATAGCCTCTGTCAGTACTAGCATGCACGAATGCATGTGTTTTGTAAATATTCTAATAAATTAGTCCACTCACAACCTTTGTGACTTCTAACAAGGAGTAATATCAGCAGTCGTAGCTCGATAATGGTGTCTCCAGCCTTGCAAGAGCTAGATAATGTTTTAATGTTAAGGGGCTGTTTCCAGCTTGCATGAGTCCAGTCTATTATTTGTAGTTTCTAGGGCTTATATCTTCTGTGTGTGGCCCTCTGTATTGTTTGTTCACAATGATAAGAGTTGTAGAGCTGTTAATGTGTTGAGAATACGTGTTAAATAAATATTGCCAGCCAAGCCTAGTCTTGAGATGCACACACAGCATTGTCCAAAATATTTTGTCTTCCACTATGCCTATAAGCTTTTTCCATAATGACGTCACATCGGTTTTCTATTTGGGGTACTCTTATATTTTCGAGTACTGCGTCTTATGACAGCAGGTTTTTCATGAACCATTTCGTTGTTAATAAAGCGTGATATTGAAGCAAATTAAAGTTACCAGGTATGGTTATAACGTATATAAAGGAATGTTATTTCTACTCAATCTTCGAAACCAGCTGAAATTTTCAAAACCCACGTAAACTATTTTATTCCGCTGTGTTATACCCATACCTGTTAGTTTTAGCTTGATATCTTCTTCCTGAATCACACAAATGATCGATCTTTATTTGTCGCCCAATATCACCTGTACTTGAAAACATTAGAGTCCCCCAAATAGAGGTCGCCATTTTTTATTTTGACGTCATTATGGAAAAGGCTAATTACCAAGAGTTCATAATATTATGAACTCTTGCTATTACCTCTTTATGCTTTATAAATAGTTGAGATTACTAAAGTATTGTGTCAGTCAGGTAGCTATCATGTAGATGCATTGCTTCTGCGGTTTTGATGTCTTTCCTGCACAGTCCTGTGATTTTTCTTCTTTATTTGCACTCCTGCTGTCTATGTCGGCAGCTACTGCTGTAAACAGTTCACTTGAAATCTAGTATTATCGCTGAACAAAGAAGTATAAATTTAAGATCTACATTCACCAGTTGTGTACGTGAATGTTTAAACTGCTGTTTGCTATGTTGTATGGCTAACACACATTGGATGCAGTTATATACAGAGGTATCCCATTTCAGAAATACATAAAACTATATTGGCACTATACTTGTCTTGTTGCTAGGAAGTTTAGAGGCTTTCCCTTGCTACTTTTGAAAATGTGTGGTACCTTATTTGTAGTCAGCACTAGAGCTGAGCAATAGTTGTGATCTATCGATTATCGTGATAGTGAGTAACAATCGTGATTATGATAGTATGCTATCATACTATTGTGATAAATTATGCATATCTGTGCTTAGTCAAAAAAGAAGCAAACATGATACTGTTAAAGTTAAGGTAACTGTGAAAGTCCAGTAGAACATAGATTACAAGTGTAATAGTTAGCAATTTTTGGTATTAGAAAAGCAGATACGTGGTGTGTAATTGGATTATTCATGGTGAGGTTGAGTGTCTTTGATAACTAGTAATATCGTGATGCTATCACTATCGTGATATAAAAGTTACTATCAATTGTGAATAGTGATAGTTGTACTATCGCTCAGCTATAGTCACTGGTTGTGTCTCAGTTGCATTAGTAACGTGTGCCCTCACATGACACTACATGTGGGGTACTTTCTCCATCTACATGGAAGTATCTCATGTATTGTATGTATCAGGAGCTCATCGAGTCCAGCTTAAAAGTTTGTGTATGGCTTTATGCAGTATAGTGTTGTGTTGACTTAATTTTGAGGTCTTTCTGATGTGACTTTCTTAGGTCGCCTCTGTGGGGTTGATGATGAAGTCGAGTGAGTTTGTGTTTTGTGTGTGTGTGTGTGTGTGTGTGTGTGTGTGTGTGTGTGTGTGTGTGTGCGCGTGTGTGCGTGCGTGTGTGATTTTCCTATCAGGATATTGCTTACTGCTACTGTGTTCATGCTACAGAGACAAACCTTATCTACTCTTCTTCGATCTTACCGAGTGTATCTATGTGGTGACAACAACAGTCCAATCGATTTTGTCCTCTAATGAGTCGACGCTCTTTGCCTGCCCAACCACTCAGGTACCGCATGACATGACATAACTAGCACACAGCACATGCCATACATATGTGTATACCAGTAGTCAGAAAGAAACCCAGAAAATTTCCTCAGTAATTAATACACTGGCTTTATGACTCAGCTGACTTACTTAATGAAGTGGGTCTTATTAATGAGGTTATGAAGTACATACCAGCACAATAATGTATTGTATAAAGTTGTTGTGTCCTTTTTAGGTGTGTGTGGAGCATTGTCCTGGTAGAAACGAAGTTGGTATCCGTCGCAATCCAGTGTGTGTGGATGATGTAGATACTAGGAGATTTGATGATGTTGAAAGTGACTTTTCCCTCCAAGCAGTAAGAGAGACACATATGCATACATGTTATAATTAAAGCACTGCCACACACACATGTATGAAAAATACAGCATGAGGGGTGTGTTGAGAGGGTAATACAGCATAAAGTGAAGCTGAGTGCTGTATTTACCTCGAGACACCCCCAAGTGCTATATTTTTTTGCATAGGTAGTGCTTTACACGATAATTATATTGTACTTCCTGGTCATCAGTGATCACACTATCAGTAAGTGTTCATGTAATCTATTTCTAGTCATAGAGCAAACTGGTAGGATTAGTTTGGCTGGTTTTAGTGATTTATGGTGTTTTGCATGGGCGTAATGTATTTCGTGGACTGAACTCACAGACTAAGTCAGAAACAGCTTCTTAACAATAATCCAGCCATTATATAAGTCCTTGAAATTAGGTTAGGTAATTCTAAGGCTGCAGCACATGTTGTTGTCAGACCTTCGGTGCTGGTCACTGTAAAGTGTTAATAATTATACAACCAAGTACTAAGAATAATACGAAACGCGGTTAAAATTACGTCATAAATAAATAAATAATTTAATAATTAATGTTTGAGAAAACTACGAGGCCTAGAGACATGAACTAACCGAGGATAGATTCGCCTGTGAATGAAGGCACAAACGTATAATCGTCGCTCCTGTTTGTGCTGATGACTTGACCATACGTGTAATTCTATATAATGCCCAGTACCACACCCTTGCTTAATTACTTACATATTGCACGAAGAAGATTAGTGATGCCCGTGCAGGAGAGCCAGAAGCCACTTGTGTAAACAAGAAGATTACAAGTAAGTTTTTATGTTTGTAACATCTCAAGTCTCCATGCCAGCTGCCAGTGGATTCATTCACGTAAATAAACAATACAAGAAAACATTAAACTGACATATGCCACGCTCTTTACAATAAGCTTACAGTTACATATAAAATACAAGTAAACAATTTTGTCTTGTGCAGCTGGCATGGTGAACTTTCTTTGTGTTGGTGTCAGGCAATTCAATACGTGCTTAATATTTTTGCCTTCACCTGGCGTAGCTACTACCTCTAGGCTCTGGCTGGCTTGGCTGTCTTCCTTTATCTGGTTCATCTGGCTTGCATACTCCTACAGTATTGTGTAGCTTTCTCCTGCAAGTTGTGTATGCATAATTATAGTGTGTCACCCATCACTGTGCCATTGCTACACCACTGATGAACCCTATGTAGCTAGCTCTAGTTGATGTTGGATATACTGTGCTGTATATTGGCTAATAATTTTTATCTGGTGATGTTGCCTATAATGTATTGCTGCATACAATACTGCAATAATGTATAGTTCTCTCCTGTATGTTTTGTATACATATACTTTGTACACATCACTGTGCCATTTATACCACACCAGTGATGTACTGGCACTTAGCTACTGGTGGCCTTTAGTTACGATGCCACTATTGTGTTATATCTGTCACTACTGTGACATATTGAGTTGATTTGGGGATAATGCATTCACCACCTAATAGCCTCACCGGGGGGCTGTCACGTTGGTGTATGTACTTGGTTGTATGTGACGCGGTCCTAGTAATAATAATAATAATAATATATATATATATATATCAATCTCTTGTAATGCTGGAGACACCATTATCAAGCTGCAACTGCTAGTACTGCTCTTCCTTACAAGTCACATAGCTTGCGTGTGCACTAATTTATTACAAAGATGTTTGACACTAGTCGAGCTACATAGTTATGTAGGGTGGCATGTATGCAGTTTAGCCATAATTTATAGTGAGTGCGCACCTGCAGATTGGTATTGACTTACTATTCGTTATCGAGCAGGTGGGTGGCGGTGTCCAACCAAGAATACTGTACTTAATGGCTCATCACTGTAGCCTACTAAATACCGGAGTAACAAAAGACGCTACAATAAAAAATAAATTGTAAGCTAGTGCATTTAAAAATTGTTAAGTTAAAAAATGAAGTAGGGTTCCAGCAAAAAAGTAGTGAAACAAGATAAATATATGAATGATGGTAGCTACATATGTGCATTGAGGATTTTTCCCACATAGCTACCATCATTCATATATTTTGTTTCACTACTCTTTGTTGCTGGAACCCTCCTTTATTTTTAAATTTAATTGTGTGTGTAGTGTGTGCGTGCATGCCTGTGTTTAGTGTTAGTGTGTGCTTGCTTGCGTGCGCTGTCATGCATGGAAACCTGGGAAGCAAATACTAACTGTCCATGGGGTGAGAGACTTTTGGTGCCCATGCCTTCACCTAGGAAGCATAGTACAGCCTCCTGCAGGATTTGCCGACAATGATTCCTATGTCCAGTGTTGTTACCATGGCTACCAAAGGCTTTGCTTGCTTTTGTGTGTAGTCTAGTGTAGTATGAGTACTTGCATGTACTTGTGTATACATATGTAGAGCTATGGCATAACAGACATGACCTTATTGTATTGTATAAACATGTGTGATGCACACACGTTATTTAGTCCTTAGTGACATTAATAACTGGAAAGATTGACTAGTGAACCTACTAGATAATTTGTCAATGCATGCATGAAATGTTAAAAGAGCCATAAAAAATGTTTTCATGTAAATTTTCTGGGTAGATTTTTGCCATGAATTTATACAGAAATTATATATCCTGTCCATGAAATGTTAATGTTTCATACATAAGAATCTATGAATGCTCTATAGATTCTGCATGAAACAGCAACTTATTTCATGGACAAAAATGTAGTAGTGTATGTAAAGGATTACAATTGGGGTCAACCTTTTCCATGTGACACATACATATCATGAATGACATGCACTTATATGTACACACAGTACATCCATGGTGATAGTGAAAATTTTATTTTGTAGGAGCTTGCTAATCTGATTGCGGCAGGAGATTGTGCTCCTTATTATCTCACCAGCAGTGATTGTAAGAATTAACACTGTAGCATGTGTTTTACCAGGAGCTTGTAAACACCACAGGTGCATCCCACAAGCTCCTCATTTTATGTAGGGAAAAATTTCTAGTCCTAATACGTCATAAGGCAGTGTATACTTTTGATGAAAATTCTTGTTTATTTAATAATTCAAACATAGCATACATTTGACAATAAGTATTGACTGTCGGAAATTCTGTATCAAGATAGGTGCTCAGAATTACACAGTACTTGAAATTATATTGGCAACTATTCGGAGGGCTTCAGATCTGGACAGCAAATTTTGTAACGGGTATCATATGTACGCATTCTGGTATCTGTTTCTAATATGTAGTATAATAGTGTATAGTATGGAGTTCACCTTGTGTGATATATATAGTTAGGTCCTTGAAAAATAAAAGATTTGCTTGCACAGTTGCCTCTCTATGCCAACACTTAAAGAACCAAGACTTTTTGTTACAATTTAAGATGTTTTCAGAGTCGAAACCCTTTGTGTAAACATGGTAAATGCCTTTGTACTTGTTGTGGATTTTTCCCAAAGAGTTAAAATGTGTGTGTTGTATAAATCAGCACTTTTTAGAGGTGACATGAGTGAAATTTGTAACATCAGGCCATCCTTGGGGACTTCCTACGTGATTGCATTGTTCTTCACCCCTTTAGTGGCTGGCCGATGCATTCCTACCATCTTTGACTTGGATAGCATAATTGATGAGGCGTTGTATTTAGAGGGTAATGAGACAATTGATCCAGACCTTGAAAACGATGTTTCTTTTTCACTGGACACTGTTACTTTGGGTGATATCAGAGATGGAACACTGTATGCTTAGTGTTGGAGTGTATGTGTTTTGTAGTATGTGTTTGTTTTTATGTGCGTCGTGTGTGCGTTTTGTTGAATTTATATATACACTGTATCTCATTTTGCAGGGCAGTTACCCTTTTGCTAAATGGAAAACAGTTCTTATTAGATGTGAGTGAACATGCACTACTTGTAATAAATGTGTGACCAGTTGAGCACAAACCCACCACCATGTTCACACATTTCTCAAGTTTGCTTTATTGCTTCTCCGTTCTTTATAGTAATGAAGGAGTGGTTCGGCAAATTGTGTTGCGTAGTCTTGGAAGTTATAACACTAGACAGTTGGAACAGCTAGAAGTTCAATTTGTCCCTAAACGATATATGGTAAATATATTACAGGCAGTTAATTAATCATTCTTAACTCATTACTGAAACAAGGTACAAAGATGATACTTGGCTTAGTATGTTCACCATAAACAAGAGAATCCATCAAAGTGTAGTGCTTTCCTTATATCCATCTGTGTGTACTAACAAAGAGGCTATTGTAATTTTGCAAACATGGCAGGTTTTTGATCAGCCGGTCACATACATGCATTGAGACTTCGCTCTAGTCAACTCTATTCTTTTTAAATATTTAGATGCCTGTACCTACGTATAATCATATTAATTCTAAGCCAGCCAAGTTCACTATCTGTAGTATACTCCATTGAAAACTTGTGAGAACAGAACTACTACAGGTGTAGGCATGTTAATATTCCCATAATGTGTCATGGTCAGATACCAGGCTTTTCCTCGGCTTGCAAGTTGTAATAGCTTTAAAACTATTTTTAAAAGGTAGGTTGTACAATTTAGAACTGTTCTTCTATGTAAAGCCACCCACAAGTAGTGGGTTCATTGCTTTCTTTTTTATTGTTAATATTTTTTAACCTGTGCTTTCCTCCCCAGGTTTATCAAGATCTTGCAGTAGTGTGGCCAGGCCTGTTACTGTGAGTTACTGACTTGTGCAATTCACCAGTGTGCGTATATCATTACTTCTCTGTAGTGGAGTGTTTGGATGCCTGCTTGTAGGTTTTCTCTACATAGTGCTGCTAAGGTAAACACTTTGCTTAACCATAGGTTGTTCAAGTTAGTAAATGTCTGTTCCTTATGCTAAACTAGTGTTCAAAAAGTTTTCGTTTTGTCTGGTGCCAACCACTGCAGACACATCAATACAGAATACAGAATAGTCAAAGGAGGTCTATTCTAGTACATTTATGAATGCATGATACAAAATGCATGATGACCTGGTAACACGTTGTCCTGGTAACACAATGCACCACATCACTACCTTACTATTAATACCAACTTAACCTGTTTAGCAATTTCTACACTGAAAAGGCAGTACACTGCTACTTTGTCAATAAACTATCACAAGAAAAATGCCCAACTAGGTAGTTATACGTTTATATACGTAGTTGTGGAATGTGATTCCAAAAGCTCTTCATTATTTTGCCCATTGAAGAATGCTATTAATTCCATCTGCTATTCCATTTTTACTGTGAAATATTCTAATAGAGCATTCAGCTATTGTTGCTGATATGTCAAACTGTCAATGTTTCACGTTTAAAGGTATTTGGCACCGATTATCATCTGGGGTGGTATATTGTTAGCATTTTTGATGATAGTAGCAGGTGAGTGTGTACATGTAGTGTGTGTGTGTGTGTGTGTGTGTGTGTGTGTGTGTGTGTGTGTGTCCATCTAGTGCTTTTTAGTCAGCATTTCACACATTACATCCTTGTCTATTAAACATTTCTGTGCTTATCACAACAATAACATGCTATATAGTTTCCACTCATTATTCTCTCTATGCAGTGATGATAGTTTCCTGGTACCAGTACTCAGTGTTCAGTAACTCTGACACAGCTGATGACAGTGAGGTCACTAGTGATGTTGAAATCATCAACGACCTCAACGAGGAGCTGGACTGGTGGGAATACCAGCAAGAAACATGGCTGGCTATTGGTATGTGAGACAGTATGGTAGTCATTACAGTGTATTTTTAAAATGGGGTACTCTTTTTACATGTCGCTGTCGATTTAAGTATCTTAAGTCTGTACTACACACGTGCACACGCACGTACGCACAATACACACATTCTTTTTGGATGACACAGTCAGTCAGTCACACAAGCATGCCTTAGAAACTTTTGCCAATTCTACATGCCACCTCACTAGTAACCTGCACAGACATGATCCCAGGTACATAAACCCAGCCACCATTTCTATTTGTGACCATCTCAGTAAAAACCCGTCTGGTTCGCACAAGCAAGCGTTTGAGAAAAACGAAATTTTAAAAAATTGGTGAAATTACATGTGTTACAAAGAAAAGTTTATGCAAGTTTTAATCAAGAGAAGGAAGATTCAAGTCAATTAAACCTATACACCATCTTATTCGCCAAGTCATGGGTAGTTCTAAAATCTTTATTAAATTTCTGTAGCCCCAATGGTTTGCGTGTCACGTATGTTTGTTTACGATGCGGTAGGCGTAAACAAAATTGTTGCCGTTTCTTCAATAAAACTGTCTTCATACACATATGCGCAAGTAACTGCTGGGTGAAAACTAAACCTTGGTCGATCTGCCAGTCCATGATGAACATTGTAAGCCAAATCCCAACTCTATAGACTAATCCAAACGGAAGTTATGGCTGTGAATGCAAGCGCCTGTAGTTTATTTTTAGTATAGTCACCGTACAAATCGATTTCCTTGCTCTTCCTACTGTCTAGCGCTGTAATTCCAGAACTACTCATCATAATCAACTGAAACTTTGGTGAACCATTCCTTGAACAATGCAGATAATGCTGAGAAAATAAAAAGAAATTTGAAAGTTGTGCAAACTATATGGGTTTTCGCTGAGGTAATCACATTTTCTATTTCACTTCCCTAGCTCCCCAATCAGTGGAGTAACATCATCACCAATATACCAGCCCTCATAACCATACCAACCCCTACCCTTAGTTTTGGGAAAACCTACAGTCAACACATGCCCCTACAACAAAGCTACTTCCAACATATTCAAAGGCAGACTGGCACAAGATCATCAACAAACTGTAATTCAGTAACTTGGATCCCATCTGGCCAGTGTCCACCATAGCATTAAAATAGATATTTGGGAGCCACTGTGTGCCAAGCCATTTCTAACTTCAGACAACTCCTTCAGACATTCCCTCATGAAAGGACCTGAATACACTCATCAACATCTTAGGGGGAACACCACACTTCTCAAAGATTGTCCACAATGCATCCCTAGGCACAGAGTTTGTATGCCTTCTTCAAATCATCAAACAACATGCACACGCACACACGTCATCATTTCATGTTTTTGAAAAAAAATTTAACAATTTTGTTTTACTATACATAGCAATTATTTCTACTATAATATTTGTGATACTACTGCTGGCATTACTGTGCCTGCGGAAGAGGATACTGATTGCAGTTGCTCTGATTAAAGTAGCCAGCAAGTAAGCAACCACATTTTTGTCTGTATAGGGTTAACGTTTTTGCATGCATTTGTACAGTATGACGGTATACACCAGGTTTGATGTACACACCCACATGAGCAACTAACTTTAAGCTGTGCCTTTATTTAATGAATGATATTTGATGGCTGTTTATATACCCTTAAACGCGCATGAAACTTTGGGGAATGCGTGTTTACACATTTCACGCATTCGTGGTTAGACTACACATTGATAACAAGTCTATTCACTGGGCTACTTGGGGAAGGTTAAATAAACACTGTAACAGTGAAGACTTACTTGTTATGAAGCAAAGAACAACGGCAAGTGTTATCCATCAATCAAGCTTCTCGCCATGTGTTTAACTTCGATTGTGGGTTTAATCACGTGAGCTTTGCATGGCCTAATACAAATTTAGTGCTAAAGCGAACAAACCTTATTGGAAGTCGATCGGAACAACCACCATCAAGTTATGGATCATTTTATATAAAGGTATGTAAAGGTTTTGTGTGTTTATTTAATGAAAAGTTGATTACATGGCGAGCTCTGGCATCATGCTTTAGCACAAAGGGGAAAGCCCTAGGTATCATTGTAACAGAATGAAGTAAATTGTTTAGCCATAGGAGGTATGCTTTGAAAGTTATAGCACTTTGTTTACAACCATGCGTATTTGCCTATATATAGGGTTATGCGTGTTAAGGGTTATATATGTACTGTGCTGAAGGTTAGCTTTTTGTGATCCATTTTTGTCATGTTTGCTTGAAGGGCGGTGTAGTCCATCACTAAAACAGCTTAATGAGGAATGAGGATTTGTCACTGTGGTGTAACAGGTGTAAAAATAATGTAGCAAGCCTTGTAAGCCACCAGGAAAGTGTATCCTTTTGAATTGAAAGGGCTCTTTCTCGCAAATTACTTAAACATGGTAGACAAGCTATAAAATTGAGAAGCTACTGTAGTTGGTAGTTTAAAGAAAGTTATACTTCTTTAACGATAAAGCGATACACAGCAACATAATTGATGAATTACAGAATAATTGGTGAATTATGAAAAATATTTAATTTTAGTAACTGAGTAATTTACATGTATTATTAAACATAAATTACTCTCTTGACAGTAATAGCATAGATACCTGGTTTTTACGTAGCACAACATCAACTTTGAATCATGTACACAAATATATGTACTTGATGTGTTTTTCTCCACAGGGCTGTTGGTACAATTCCATCCACCTTGTTCTACCCTCTGGTAACTTGGATCCTATTGGTAGCCCTCTTCACCTATTGGGTGGTGGTAGCTGTGTATCCTTCTATTGTGTGTAATGTAGTGTGTGTCCCCGTGTGTGCGTGGGTGTGTGTCAATCCAAGTAATTTTTTGTGAACACAGAAGTAACTTAAAGAAACACATCTCTCTATTCTTTATATTCCACCTTAACTCAAGATCATCACAGATTCTTAGTAACTTCCTCAGAGGCACAATACATCACCACATTTAATGACAGTCTTTCTGATAATGATACTGAATATCTGTCACAATTTTATAACATCTCTTATTTTAACAACTCTGACTGTGATCGTGCAGGGGTGAGTATTTGTGTAGCTAATAACACCATTAAGAATGTATCAAATATATATTATTTACTTTACAGTGAGCTGTATTTATGAGTTTAAATTTGTTTTCAGTCTGGGCTGTGTAAACGAAGCAATTATGCTTATCTTTTACTTTTCTTTTGCAGGATTTTGTTAATGGTTCTATTGATATGGTAACTGAAGATGGACGACGTGTGTTGGCACAGTGTGTATTTGATGATTTCATCACCAGCGAGTAAGTGGGTGTGGCTGTTTGTGAGTGGGTGCGGTTGTATACAAGTGAGCGGCGTGGGTGGCTGTAAGTAAGCGGCCGTTTGAGCTGTGGGAAATTTTTAGTTCTTATTTAATTTTTTGTTGTTTCAGTTTTCTGCTAGGAATACAGTTATTCCACTTGTTTGGCCTGTTCTGGATTGCTAACTTTATACTAGCTCTTGGAGAGTGTACATTGGCTGGAGCGTTTGCCACCTACTACTGGACTTTTGACAAGAAGGTTGTGTATTATATTTCTGTTTGTATGATGTTGTGTATTGCTGTTTTCACTCTGCAGGATGTGCCATGGTTTGCTGTCTTCAGAGCTTTCTCCAGAACTCTAGTGTGAGTGTTTTGTGTGTGTGCCGGCTGCCAAAGATATGATAATTCCAAATGCAGAGCCTCGTGTATAATAGCAATCTACAGTGATTGCTCTATTAGAGTAATTTGACTGCTCTATTTGAGTAGATGACTTCTATTTACAGTCCTTACAACTGTTCTCTCTTTTCTTTACCCTGTGACTGGCTTGTTAAATAAATGGGCTGTAATTGGGTTGTTCATTATTGGTATCACTCACAGAGCAATGGTGCCATGGCGATATTGCATTACTGCAACCCTGAGTTTGGCTTGTAAAATAAATGAACTCTTATTGGATTGTTCACTACTGGAATCACTCAAAATGGATTGAGCACCGTAGCAGATATAGCGAGAGAGAGAAAAAATTCATCTAGTTATCAACAAACCCAACTAGGTCCTGCAGCTTGAATAATAGATTAATGAGATCTTGAGCTATATATAATTCACTGCATGTTATAATCACTACAAACAAGACCAATTATTTACCCTTTTTTTCTTGTTTTTAGATATCACAGTGGCTCTCTTGCATTTGGTGCTCTCATAATTGCCATCGTTCAGTTCATCAGATTTATCCTGGGGTACATTCAACGACAGCTGAAGAAGAGGAAGGAGGCCCGCTGGGCTCAAATAATGCTCTCCATCTTCCAGTGCTGCTTCTGGTGCCTGGAAAAAGTCCTTCGTTATGTAAATCGCCAGGCTTACATTGAGGTACACATTGTACTATGTGTAAGATACAGTGGCCTTAAACATAGGTTTAAAACTGGCTTGAATAGAGGCACATGTGTCTATTCAAGCCATACACTAGTCACTATGTACATATGTATAGGATATACATTATGTGTGTGTATTTGATCATTCAGATTGCCATATATGGACATAACTTCTGTGTGGCGACGTGTAAGGTGGTCAGCCTATTACTGAGGAACATCATAAGAACAGTTGTCAAGGACAACATTGTCAGGTTCCTGCTGTTCCTAGGGGAGATCTGTATTGTGGCTGCAGTGGGTATGTTTTAATGTTAGGGTTTGTTTTCTTTTTTTGAACTGTTAATGTTGTCGGATTGTATGTGTAAAACATGAATCTAAATTTTAACAACATAGGTCTCTATGTATCATGATAGACCTTCCATTCCAAACTGGTCTTTCAAGAACAAAATCATGTTTGTCACAGCCACTGCTATAGCAGATTTACTGCTTTTTGTACTAAAGTTGAACTGTGACAATGTCTCATCTTATCCTTGTAGCTGGAGTTGCTTGGCTGGCATTTGGGGGATACACAAACTATGGTGAAGACATTTGGGGAAGAAGGCTCAACTATTATCTCATTCCAATACTGGTAAGTAGAAATGTTAGAAATGGGAGGGACCTCGAGAGTGGCTGGTGGAAAACGTCCAAAATGATAGCTAAGTGTTTTCGCTTTAGTCAACCCCACTTCTCTGCTGTAGGTATAGAAATATTTCACAGTTTCCCATGGTGATGAGATTTAAATGCTCATTGTGGTCAATTGTTGTAGAAGTTTCCTGTTTGTTTATCAAACAGTACAGTAGTACTGTTTTAAGTAGGGGTTGTTCCAGTAATGAATGGCTCCCACCAGAATGTTACATCTTAAAACTACCCTAGAAACATCTTAAGGGGCAAAAGTACCTTGCGGAACGGTTAGTGTTAGTGTATCTGAAGTCAAACAAAAAGGCACATACACATATAAGCCCTAATATTAAAAAAAAAATTGCCCTAACCCAATTTTTGGTCTGCATGACCACAGTCACTAGGCTAGGGGCTAAATGTTGCATTTTATGACCACCATTTTTAGCCACAATAACAAACTCACCAATGGCATGCGCCTTTTTGGGTTCTGGTGAGTGCTTGCCCTCATCACCTTGCCTTTTATCTTCAATCATGCTGGTCATCCTAGGAAACTGTAACACTTTCTGTATTTAGCGGCCACAAATTTATTTAAAAGTGTTCACGCTGCTTTAAGAGATATATTTCTGGTAGACAGTTGGTAGACACTGTACCTGAACGATAGGACCTTTTACAATCCAGCTGGACCAATAACAATTGCGGGACACACCCCTTAATGATCTAGCTTTACTTATAGTGATTGATCATAAAATATATGCCTAGCTCTTATTGGTAGCATGGTGAAATATGAAGCATGAAAGACCACACCAATTGGATGAGATACTCTAATAAAGTAGTCACCCTAATACAACAGCCATGTTTGATATTCTAATAGAGAACGGTCACACATGTACCATAGCTTACCTGAGCTAAAAATGATTAATTTCAAAAATGATGTAATGGAACAAGATATGGGGTATTATTTCCCTGGGAAAGTCCATACTTTGGTGTTAAACAAAATAATTGTTATGAAATGTGAGATTTTCCCACAGGGTTATGTTATATAATACAATCATTCATCACTTGTTCCACTACTTTTTATCACTCGGATCCCTACTTCATTTTTAAATCAATAATTTTAAATACACTAGTGTGGCAATATGGATATTCAGTTGTATGTCCTTGTGTGTTAGGTATTATGTTTTGTGGCATATTTGGTGGCTGCTGGGTTTACTGGAGTGTTCCTGATGGCTGTGGACACCGTCTTTATCTGTTTCTGTAAGTTTGTGTACTTGACTGTGAACTATGCATCCACACACCACTCACTGCCCACACACACACACGCATGCTAAACTTTTATCATTAAAACGTACAGTAGATCAGTGTGGTTGAAATATGACAGCAAACAGCTGCAATACAATTTGCATGTGAAGCTGTTGAGAGGGATTTTTTGATCCTGCTCTAGTGGAGGACTTGGAACGCAACAATGGTAAGGACCAGCCCTACTTCATGGACCCAAGTCTACAAAAACTGATGGATCTCCACAACGAAATGAATCCGCCATCTCCTCAGCGCCATGGAAGTGATGAGACTGCCCTGGTCGAGTAACCAATTCAACAAGTCCAACCAGTTTTGTACAGGGAACATTTAACTTGTTTGATTATCAATTCATTTATCATTTCATATTTTGTAGCAAACTTTCATCATTTAGTAGTTTCACACTGTACATATTTGCCTCAACAACAGTTAGATTTTGTATGTTTTTGTTTGCTGATAACAAAGTCAGTTCTCATCAAGAGTATATCAGAGAATTGTGCAATAGTGGCATGTATACTGACGTTAGCATCTCTATTCGAATCTTGTGACACTATGCATGACTGTGTAGCAGCTGTCTACTCTCAAACTCATTGTGATGATCATGCCCCACGCAATTGTCATGTGATTTGAATACTGTTGTAAACTTCAGTACACAATTAAATAGTCTGAAAACTTTACACAGTAAGTCCTACATAAAGTATTTGGTGGGAAAGATGGCTGCTGGTGTTAAGGTTTGTGCACCTTTTAAGCAATTGGACTGATAAATTTAAACGTGTACATAAATGGGAGAACAGTGAGCTGTTCTTAGGACCTTCCCTAAGGCGGGTGTAAGATTACAGAGCACAATAGATACTAGCAGCAAAAAATTTGGTTGCTGTTTGTTACCACCTTAAGGCATTCGGCTGCAATTTCTAGGTCCCAGTGTCAGTTGTGGAGAGTTTGCTGTATTAGAGTAAAATGCAAAAATCACTGTTAAACTGGTGCAGAACTAAGACTTCACAAGTCATATTTTTAAAGTTGTTGATAATTTGTAGTTAACTGTTCTTCATGTATCCTTACACGCAATTTGATATTCATTGTTTGTTTTGTTGCAGTGGAAGACTCAGAGAGAAACAATGGCAAAGACAAGCCCTACTTTATGAGCCCTGAGTTGAGGAAAATCATAAACGTCAAGAATGAAACTACCCCCGAGGAAACACAGCAAAGAACAGACAACAACAAAAACTTGCAAATGACAGATGTTCCCTGACCTAGCATCTATCACTTAACACAACTATACAGTGCAACACACTGGACATAATACGTATGTGTGCGTGTCTTAATGTAATAATGTCATTGGTATATTTATTATTATATTTCTTGCATAAACTTTCATTGAGGTAATGTGCATATCGTTTTAGGACTGTAGACGTTCCACCATTTCTCTTGCAATCACCACCTTCTGGATTTGGCTGGTTCCTTCGTAAATCTAGTTTTACAAATGAGTTGAGAGTGTGTCATATAGTTGGTATGCATACCTGATATATTTTAGCATCTCTCATCAGTTTCTCTACCGGGTATTCACTATTGTAACCATTTCCACCAAATATCTAAATGGGGAAAACAGTGAAAATGAATTCACACTAGAAGCTCTATAAGTGCCATATAAATGCTATTTCATCCTTCCAAAGAATGAAATAGTATTAAAAAAGAGAATTTTCCATGGCAGGGACAGCACCAACGAACTCTAATAAAACAGCCACCACTACCACTTACTACACGAGTTAAAGCCCCACACAACATTACTGGACTCAACCCTGTCCACCACCATGGGCACATCCCTGCCATGACAGCAGCCACCTCCTTGACAAGACCACTATGTTTTAGTAACCAGGTCCTAACTTGCAATGAATGTTTAAACTGTGTGCTTGGATCCTACATAAATAGCTTGCACCAATTATACCAGCATAATGGATATGCAAAAGCACTGAACATAATGCCATCATAATAAGCACAATTTTTTGTGTATCTGAAGTTGAAACTCTGCATGTTTGCATGCTAATAAAACTAACCACTTGGGAAGTATATCAAGATGCTCTAATGGAACGGTCATGCATTTTATAATGTTCACATTATTTCATATGGTCACTTTAAAACTAGGTTGAACATTCAACCTGGGTTAGTATGAGCTCCTTAACTTTCGAATGTCATAAGTACCTACAAAGCAGTAGGGGTTGAACCCAGTGCTCAGAAGACAATTATCACTTAATGAATACCATCATCTGATGATTACTTGTGTACTAGATTGAAAGTGTGGGTTGATCAGTGTCCATGTGAAGACAGTGTTAGATACTCTAATAGAGCAGAAGGTACAATTTTCTATGAACATAATGGGCGAAACTGAGTATGACTGGAGCATAGTAGGAAAAATTGTGGAGTATATTGCTCAAAAGCATAATAGTCTCAGGCCTACCTGTACAGCATCAGTGGCACACTTGTTAGCCACTTCACTGGCATAACACTTAGCAATTGAGGCATAATAGGTGTTACGTCTTCCTTGATCTAGTTCCCAAGCACCTCGGTAGGACACCAATCGAGCAGTCTCAATACCAATGGCCATGTCAGCTAACATAAAAGCAACAGCTTGATGTTGTATCAATGGTACTCCAAATGTCTTCCTCTCTAGTGAGTAGTTCAGGGCCTCCTGCATTGCTCGCTGGGCAACACCCACAGCACCAATTGCCACCTGTGATAACAGAAAAAAAAGTTTACAGGAAAAATCAGGACATCTTGATATTCAGGACGCTATTGGATGGCCCAAAGCTGTCCAGGAGCCTATATAGAGTAATCATATTAGGTATAACTTCAATTTAAAATGTTAATCTTTCAATTGGCTATTTGAATGTTGGTTTACTGCACAGGATTATCATGGAAGCCCATAGCCAAGTTTTAAAGCTGCAAAATTATGACAAATGTCCTAATCACTTGACATGTTATAGGCTTGTTGGAGACTTGGAGTATATACCATCACTAAACAATGTACAGGAATTATGCTCCTACAAATTACAACATAATTATTTAACAAGAAAGAACCTCAACTTAACAACACCATAAGATGAAATCATGTAGTGAACATGTTTACTGTTATTACTATTGGGTGTAAATTACACAATATTATCACCACATGATGTGATAATATATTCTAATAAGCACATCAAGTAATGTGGGATTGTAAACAACAATGAGGAAGGAGACCAACACACCTGTATTCTACAACATGATAGCATTTGCTACACAATCACAGAAGTGTGTGTGTGTGTGCAGTTAGTAAGTGGTCTAAATTTATTTTAAGGAAATAGCATCCAGCTTGGGTTCACACACACGCACGCACACAGAGACAAACTTCCTTACTGGAGGTCTCGTATGATCAAATGCTTTCATTGCAATTTTAAACCCTTCACCAGGAGCTCCAAGAAGATTCTAGAGAGTATGAAATGTATTTGTAATTGATAGCTATGGATGAGCTCACCTCATTTGGTACAACCACATCTTCAAAAGTAACTCCAGCAGTGTTTGAAGCACGTTGACCCATGTTCCATTCCTGTAGATGTACAACATTGTGTAGTGTGTGAGTGCATGCATGTGTGCATATGCCATGTATGTGTGCTTATCCACATACGTATGTTTTAGGCATGCTTACTTTTCGTCCTTTAGTCACTCCTGGTGTGTCAGCATCCACTATAAATCCAGTCAATCCTTTGAACCCTTTCTTGATGTCAGGATCAGTACGGGCTAGCACAAAGTACCTGGTGAACAAGTATATTCTAAGTGTTGAAATGAGATACACTGTACATTACAGTACACCTAGGGATCGGATTAAGTGCATTCACTGAACTTAATGTCTAAACACTACACATATATACACATGTGCACACACACACGCACACACACACACACACACACACACCCAACACACACACACACACACACACGCATGCATGCACGCACACCCACACACACTTACCAGTCAGCTACTCCACCATTAGTTATCCACATCTTCTGTCCATTAATCACCCACTGGATGACAACACTGACCCACCCACACACACTACTACCATATCACTCACATCATTACCCTTCTTGACAGCACTTGTCCTAATATTAGCCACATCAGATCCAGCACCTGGCTCTGTAACACAGTAAGCCTGGAATGGCAAAAAAAAAACAAAAAAAAAAACAGAAGATTTACTAGCTAGCCTAAAAGTATATTTCCTCTTTCCTAATAGTATTTTACAACCTAGCTTTTACGTTAATGAAACGCCTAGCTACAAAAGTTTTCGCAAATGTATGAAAACAATCTCTTTTTTTGTATTACAGTATTAGGTATATGTATCAGGTATAAGAGCCATTACTTTAAATCACTTACAGCTTGAATGGGTGCTTCAACCATCTTTCCAAAGTATTTCTTCTTCTGCTCGTGATTTCCACCCACCAGCACTGGTGTTAGCTGAGAACAATGTAAATAGGTTGGATGAGATGTGGTACAATAATAATAATAACACACACACACACACGAACGCATACACTGCACTTACTGCCAGATCATTGCTCAGTATGGCAGTTGATATTCCACTACAACCATAAGCTATTGCTTCAACTATCAACATCCCATCCATTCCAGACATGCCCGTACCACCTTCATACACCAAACCAACACAACTTGCCAGCTGGACAAACATTTAAACAATACACAATTACCATATTCTACTGGAATACAAGTGTTCAAGAAGCCTAGCTCCCAAGCTTGCTTGAATATATCATATGGATACTGTTGGGTACAAACAAGGAAATAAAACAAAATGTTATATTTTATCATACCTTGCCAGTTTTATCTAACTCTGGTGCAGCAGGAATGACAACATCATGAGTGAACTGTCTAGCTGTTTTCTGTATCTCCTTCTGTTCGTCTGTCAGTTCTGTGTAAACAATTAATAAAGTGACCACGACAGACTTTAATACATTAACCTTACCAAAATTTAATCCATTGGCAGCAATGTCTGCCGCTGCACTTGCAGCTGGAGTCGTCAGCCTCCTTAACAACGGGGTTGTCTGAAAGAAACAAATTGTAAACAACTTGTAAATCTCTCAAGCACTAGCTTCAGCTTCTTTGCGCGAAAAGGCAGATGTTTGACCCCGGTTTCTATAGAAAAGGTCACGATGTTCTACAGTGAAGCAATGAGCAATCTAGACATTACCCAACACTACGAAACTGCGGTGGCATTGGTGAACGAAATCTGCTAAGTTTTTGAATACAAAGACAATTTATTAAGAGTTAAGGAAATAACAAGCCACGTCAAAGGACGCGGGAATTTCATCAGACCGATTTTTATTTTTAATAGCATGAACTCACACGGACTAATATAATCATTTCAAGCAACTCACAATTAAACTGCTACAACGGCGAGCTACGTGATGGAACATTGTTTATTGTCCGAGTTCTTCAACTTCCACCACTGCACTTCACGTGATCCGTCACTCCCACGACAGGTTATTTTCGTATACTCCCCTTTTATTTTATGGCTAAAATGTACAAGAATTGCTTTCAATCACTGTGATGTTATTTTATCACCTTATATGTTGCATCTGTAAGGCAAAATCAAAAGCGGTGGTGGTCTCATGTCTGGCCATCGATCATACCACCATCTCAACTAGGGATTCTCAACTTTATTGAGTTAATAGTTGGGCAACGATTAGGAAAACTGAAAAAAATCACCCTGGGTGCAGCATAATATTTTTTTAGTTTTTTAAGGATTTGGACAGCAGTTATTAGGTAATCAGCACTGATTTGTGCAGACACAACCCGGAGCCCATAAATGCATACCAGCTATCACTTTGTTGCCAAACTTTTATTTTACTTATTTTAGCTAGCCGGCTATATTCATTTATATATGGAAAAAGACCGATGTATATAGCTATAACATTTTATGCCTGGGGCCTTTCACAGTATCCATATCCTAATTGTGGTACCTACACTGGTCCACTCCTTCCATATAAATGTGGTTCAGTGTGTGACCAGGCAGACATGGGTGTCAAGAAAAGACAATGAAAAGAAAGAAATTAAGAACTAGCTTAAGTTCTTCCAACTAGCTTAAGTTCTTCCAAGAATCAATAGGAGTGGTCAAAATTACATTTGCATGCGGTTTACGGCTCAAGAACTTCGAACATCTGAAAGGATTCTGTTTAAGCTATGCGGCTGGTAAAAAGAATCAGCATGCCAACTGAAATTAAATTTTGTCATTTTAATTTCTGCACTGTTATATATACGTATCAAACCCACATTCTGGTTCTATACCTTCCACCAAAAGTTCATAGCTAGATTTACTGGCCTCCAGTTAGACACTCATGTTATGAACTCCTGCTTCCATGCATGCTTTTGTCATCCACATAGTATAGTGACCAGATTATCAGTGTTCTACAGCATACGTATATTATGTGACCTACATTCAGTTAGAAGTTCACTATAGAAGAGTGAAGAATCCAGCCCCCTGCTTGTAGAGATTCTGTTAAAGAATGCACTTTTAAGTATATGTGTTTATAAATGCATGAAGTGTGATATTTTATAGGAACACATATTTAGAATTCATTGGTTGTAATTATATGCACTTGTGGTTGTTTTTGTAGGTTTTCATGCATTAGGTCATTTACATTGTATAAGTCTTGTGGTGTAAGGTATTAATTTAACTGTTCTTTTTGTATTGTTCTATTGTTACTGTACCCAGTGCATTAGTTATGTATTCTATTGATTAAACTGTTGTTGCTAGTGTTGTTGTCAGTGTATAAACTCTAACAGATTCTTCACTTACTTCCATTCCAATATATACATACATTAAATGTAGTAATATCCCAGCCTCCTGCTTGTAGAAATTCTTTAAGTAACTTGAACTGAAGCTATACAAGTAACTAATTATTTTGGAACTGTGTTTCAAAAGGTTGAATTTATTTTATTAGTGCTATACACAAAGCCTGTGAAGCAGGGAGTCAGAGAATTGAAATGATTAAATGCAGAAACATAGGCGGCGGAAAGGGGGGGGGCTAGGGGGCTTAAGCCCCCCCTCGATCTACTGAGGGGGGGCTTAGCCCCCCCTCAGAATGATATCACACCGAAATTATCTTTCTTGGAATGGGGCTGAAAACCGTGATAAAGATCGAGATACTCTAATAGAGCAGTCATTCTAATAAAGTATTCAGTGTGTAGCGAGCTATGTAAGGATTTTTATGTAGTTTATCAGCTAGAAATGGTAGCTGGTGAGGTGGAAAGCTCTTGTCAGTTGGTTGCGACCTTTTTTTTTTTTTTTTTTTTTGGTCTCACCTTACCAAACTATAGAAATAAGTCTGGGTCAGCCCAGCCCCCCCCCCTCATATCAACTACTTGCTCCGCCGCTGTGCAGAAAGTATAAGTTTTTGAATGTTCTATTAGAGTAGTTGACCATTCTATTAGAACAATTTTATTTCAATAACTTTTACAAAATTGTGATGTTTGATTGCTAGAAGAATGACCTTCTCCTTGTTCTTGCATATATGCTACAAGATGCATCCAATTACACCTGAACCTTCTACTAACCATCTCTAGGTAGAACATGGTAAATTCTTTTGAGGGGAGGTTCAGCATCTGACAAATACATCACACGAACTGGCAAAAAATAGATCACATTATCTTCAAGTTAACAAGTACTCAAGTACCAATTGTACTGAATACCACAAATCCTTAGTATCCAAGCATTTGTGTTTCAGCCATAATTTACAATTAATTTATGATGTACGCAGAATTCGCTAGAACCCCACAAGTGTGATGATCAACAAGTTAATATTCAAAGACCTCAGACGTTCCACCATTTCTCTTGCTATCACAGTCTTTTGGATTTGGGTATATAGTTCCTTCATAAATCTGACAAAAGTGTGTTGCCTGCTTTATCGTCATTGTAACTGAGCATCTCTCATCAGTTTCTCCACTGCATGGATATTCATTATTGTAACCATTTTTACTAAATATCTAGTAACTTAGTATTATGGTCAGCTACCCATGAAACTCAAGGTACAAACCTTCATAATCCCTACTATACAGTACTATATTGTACTGCATGCATATGATTATGGGGTACTATCCACTACATATAAGATTTGTTGCAGTATCCTTGTTCCTATGAAAAAATATTGGCCAGAAACCAGCCTCACAATATCTTTTACTGCAGTGTTAGTTAGATGCAATCAAACCTAAAAGTGCTTCAATGAGCTTCAAGTAACTTGTTACAAAAAAATTGTGGAACCAATTGACTGACTGACTGACTGGCTGGCTGGCTGACTGACTGACTGACTGACCGACCGACTGACTAGAGTCTTCACCTGAGCCCTTGTTGTTGTTTTTTGTTTATAACTCTTGTTTCATGGGCCAGCTGCCCAAACATTTACCAGCACTGTGAAGCCTTTTAAATGCTAGAACTGTTTGTCAAAAGGTGCTTTGATACTGACAAGAACAACTGAGTTATGATGTTTTAAAAAAAATATCCCATACATTAGTATAGATGATTCAGGCACACAAACATGTTTGTTCTAGTACAAAACCATTGGGAGGGAACACATGTTCACCTCTTTGATATCACTGTACTTGGTGAGGGCAGGTGAATGTGAACCAACTATAACTGATGCCTTCCGACAAGTGTAACTCAATAATGGCTAAAAATATGGGCTTGATTTAGATGTTGTTTCAGCCACACAGTTGCCTTTTGACATATACAACAGTATATATGCAATGCATGCATCACAGACTTACTTTTGTCCCCTGAGTCATTTATTTGCAAGGCTTTTTAAAATTTCAATAACAGCATACACACAAAAAACAGACAAATGAAACTATAATAAAAAATGAGTTTCTGATGGCGGGATCAGGTCATGGAGCACACACTTTAATGTATGGCCTTGTGAAGAATTGTGTTGCAGATCAAAGTATGCAAAAAGACAAATGACACCTAACCTATCCCAGCATGTGGTTCTTGGACAGCTGGCTAGCTAATCTCTTGTAAAATAATGGTACATGGTCTATTTTTACAGTTGCAGAGAACACCAATAGAGTGAAAGAACCCTGGCTGATATAATTGTGCCACAAAAGTTTGTCATGACATAGTATGGGATGGCAACCATTCCAACATCCCTACATATGCCAAGTATGGTTTCACTGCATGAAATACACTGTTCTAATCTGACACTGAATTCAAAATACCCAACAAATCAGCCTCATTGGCTATACTATGTACTACTGTGCGACATGCAGGTTCATAGTTGCAGTGATACTGACTGATGTGTGCACTATATATGTAAGACTATACTTATAGATTAGTTAACAAGTCATTGTTCTAAGACCAGCTGCCATTGCTCTAGCTATCACCATCTTTTGGATTTGTGTAGTTCCTTCATAAATCTGATAAAAGTAATGAATTAATACGTTACGCTATTGTTAATCCCTACCTGTAATATTTTAGCATCTCTCATCAGTTTCTCTACTGGATATTCACTATTGTAACCATTTCCACCAAATATCTATCAAGAAAAGTTTTGATTACAAATAAAATTGTATACTGTAAATTCTAACTTCTAATACTTAAGTAACACGGTAAATGCACACATGCATGTATGTACACACCTGTACAGCATCAGCAGCACACTTATTGGCCACTTCACTGGCATAACACTTAGCAATTGAAGCATAATAGGTATTTGATCTTCCTTGATCTAGTTCCCATGCAGCTCGGTAGGACACTAATCGAGCAGTCTCAATACCAATAGCCATGTCAGCTAACATAAAGGCAACAGCTTGATGTTGTATCAATGGTTGTTGAAATGTTTTCCTCTCTAGTGAGTAGTTCAGGGCCTCCTGCATTGCTCGTTGGGCAAGGCCCACAGCACTGATTGCAACCTGTGGCAACACAGTACACACATATATATATGCATAAAGGAACATGACACTGTGATTGCATTCCTCTCAGGCCCAGACTTTTATTTTCTGTTGATCATGAGTAAAGGTAGGTGGCAAAATTTGCGATGAAAAAGCTGGGAGCAAAGTTGTAAATGTAAATGTATGTATATAGTGCATGGTAACTATAATCGTGTTCTGTGTATTTCTGCTAATGTGAAATGTACGGCTATAATGTCACAAATGCTAACACCAGAAGTGTACTGAATGTCTGTTGTTAGGATTTGGTGTGCTTCTTCTGTTATTGATGTACATGGACCAATACATGACCTCTCTCTATGTAGACAACATCAATACCTTACCACAGGTCTTGTGTGGTCAAATGCTTTCATTGCAATCCTAAAACCTTCACCAGGAGCTGCAAGAAGATTCTAATGGGTAGAGAATAGTATTATATATAGTATGTCTGGGAATACAGGGCTCACCTCATTTGGAACAACTACATCTTCAAAAGTAACTCCAGTAGTGTTTGATGTACGTTGGCCCATGTTCCATTCCTGTAGATGTACAACATTGTGTAGTACAAACAGTGCATGTTTACCTTGCGTC
This sequence comes from Dysidea avara, assembly GCF_963678975.1. NCBI lineage: Eukaryota > Metazoa > Porifera > Demospongiae > Dictyoceratida > Dysideidae > Dysidea > Dysidea avara. The sequence continues at coordinate 21,895,039 of NC_089280.1, forward strand.
CTTTAGTCACTCCTGGTGTGTCAGCATCCACTATAAATCCAGTCAATCCTTTGAACCCTTTCCTGATGTCAGGATCAGTACGGGCTAGCACAAAGTACCTACAAGTTATTGCATATTCATACAAATTATCAGAGTATGTCTACACACATGCACGCACGCACACACATACAAAACCTTCAAATCCTTCAGCTGCTGTGCTAACACAATCATGGACCAACACTGGGACACCTGTGGTGCTATGAGTCAGCATGCACAGGCACATTCTCCTGGGACAGGACTAGTAACCCATAGAAGGCTGTGCCATGTCTCACAGGTGAAAGTGTGGGCACCTAAAGTCCCACCTGGACCTTCACCCACTATGTGAGATATGGACAGTTGGCAATTGTTTCCCCAGGTACTCATTGATGTTACAGCTGGGTGGGCTGCTTCCCCAGATGATACCAGGCCACCAGATCCCCAGCTGGTAGACTGGAGCAAAGTGAGAAATGTTTCTTGCTCAAGAAAACAATAACAACACCATTTTAGCATAACTGCACATTGAACCTGGAACCTTATGATTACCAGGCCGATGTTGGCTATCCGCACACACAAACACCAACACTATAACACACACACACACACACACACACACACACACACACACACACACACACACACACACACACACACACACACACACACACACACACACACACACACATGCACAAGCACACACATACGTACACGCACACGCACACACGCACACTTACCAGTCAGCTACTCCACCATTAGTTATCCACATCTTCTGTCCATTAATCACCCACTGGATGACAACACTGACCCATCTACACACACTACTACCATATCACTCACATCATTACCCTTCTTGACAGCACTTGTCCTAATATTAGCCACATCAGATCCAGCTCCTGGCTCTGTAACACAGTAAGCCTGGAATGGTGAAACAGTCCATGACTCTAGCTCTATATATACAAACAGAAATTCACATGTTCTTTAAATTAGTATTGAATAAACCGGTAGGACATCTCGGCCTATATATGACATCACAAAATTGCTAAATTTGAACAATTCTCTATCTAATTTGTAATGATTATACACAAGACATTCATGACATTATGTGTATATTGCGTATGTATTTTATAGTGGCATGCCTATATACCAAAAATATTACCCAGTAGTGAACTTTACTAGATATTATAACTTAGTTTTGTGAATGTATGGTATAATATTTTTCTAATCCACTTACAGCATGAAGGCATTGTTCAGTCACCCTCCCAAAGTATTTCTTCTTCTGCTCATGACTTCCACCAACCAAAACTGGTGTTAGCTGGAGAATATGAGAGAAGTGCACAAAGACAGTACTTAAATAAGGTCATGCAAATTTAATCTCCATGCAGTTGTAGAACATCATTAATACAATGAAACCTATAATCCGGGGTCCACCTACATAGCTGGCATTGAAATTGATGCAATAAAGAATATAGCTAGTTTAAAATCAACAAAGGACAATCATTTTTATGTTGTATCTGGTGTCCTGATATACTGACTGTAAGTATAGTTACAATTTTAAAGAATTTGAAACTCTTGTAGGTATGATATATTCCCTGTGTTAAATTCTGTTGGGTTAGTGGTACTCACATGTATACTGTATGCAGATATTTCACAGAGCTGCAGTGATGGTAGCATTTACACTCTGCAGCAATCACCATCTTATACCAATGTTAGCTCTGTGTGTGTGTATGTGTGTGTGTGTACCTGGTATTAACTGGGGGAGCAAATTCCCAACTGCCCTTGTCTCGCTCAGTGGTGTTGAGGTCGTTGTGGAACCTTGAGTTCCACAACCTCTCTCGGTGAGACCTGGACAGTCCTCCTGCAGGTTACTAGCCCTGCCCCAGCGGCTGAGTGGTGCACAGGAATCCCAGTGCTGGTTCACTGGGCAGCAATAGCTGTGCTTCATACAGCTGCCGTAGGCTTTGCTTTGCTCTGTGTGTGTGTGTGTGTGTGTGTGTGTGTGTGTGTGTGTTGTGCGTGCTTGTATTGTGTGTGCATGCGCGCGCGCGTGTGTGTGTGTGTGCAGTGCATCCATGGACAGGTGCATACCACCTGCTATCTGGGGGCGTACTCCCTTAGGAAAAGTTTGAAAAATAGCTGTGACAAGATTGAATCTGGTAGCAATTCAAGAGAAATGATAATTAATTTTAATGAAATAGCTGAAGGGAACAATTTAGAAAAATAAAGATCCTTATACAAGCCAATAGCAAAGTTAAGAAAGCCCCTCTGGTATCCTATTTAACTGTTTGAACATTTATGACAATACACAGTAAATTTGTGTAGCTATATTAAGAACATCTTGGGACTGAGCGAAAGTGTACTGATCATCAAGGTGTCCTGACTTTCCAAATATTAAGTGATAGTTGGGGACAACTACCAAGTATCTAGGTTACACATGCAAGTGTCCTCATTTTCAAGTGTCCTGATTGGTAAAACGCTATACATTTACTGTACACGTTTTGGATAAAAGTAAAGTTTATTTATATGCACTGCTCATGCACATAATGTATAACTATGATCATGTGTTGCCACCATTTCATCTGCTAATATATTTTCAAGATTTTTGTCCTCAGAATTAGCTCACCAATACTAAGTAATCTAGATACTTTCTTCAGTACTGGTCTTCCCCTCCACTGGCACTTTGCCACACAGGAATTTTGTAAAGAGCTTTTTTTTTATTTTAAGGCAATTTTAATTTTAATGGTGGACTATAAAAAGCATTGTCTATAGGTTGGATTGTAAGGCATTCTGGAAATACTATCCACACATGACAACAAAGTTATATATGAAAAAAGGTATGACTAGCTTCAGTGAAAAAAGTTGTAAAATCAAAGGTTGATGTGAAATGTCTGTAGTAGAAATTGACATTTAAAATATACACATTATCATACATAATAAATATGTAACTTTGTACTAGCTATTCTGTTGCTATTTTAGTCTGACTTTCAAAGTCACTCTTTTGGCCACAATTACTCCTGTTTTTAGCTCTCTGGCATACAGACACATGCATGTAATACACACATTACTCACTGCTAGATCATTGGCTACAATCGGAGATGTTACTCCTGTACAGCCATAAGCCAGTTCTTCTAATATCAATACTCCATCCATAGAAGATAATCCTGTACCACCTTTGGGCACCAAACTAACAACTATATACAAACATTCATGCAATACAATTACCATATTCTGCTGGAACACAAGTATTGACCAGGCCAAGTTTCCAAGCCTGCTCTATTATATCTCTTGGAAACTGTTGTGTGTATAAACAGCAATAGCATAATTCTTTTACCAAACATATATACCTCGCCAGTTTTATCTAGCTCTGGTGCAGCAGGAATGATAACATCACAGGTGAACTGTCTAGCTGTGTTTTGTATCTCCTTCTGTTCTTCCGTCAGGTCTGTGTAAACAATGAAACAAGACACACTGACATGGTCTTCATGTGTAGCTAATAGTTTCTTACAAGGTACAAGGTATAACTTACCAAAATTTAATCCAAAATCCACCACTGTTCTAGCAGCGGAACTTGACAGCCTTGTCAGCAACGCTGTTGACTAAAACAGCAAAAAAAAGTCTTTATGTGTGCATACACAATAAAAATATCACAATAATGGATGAAGCAGTGAAACTTGGTTGTCTATTTGCCATCTAATCATCTTTCAATATATAAAAACTGACCTGTCTAATGAATATGCATGTAGTCATCCTTGTTTTAAAATTTTCTATTCTAGAATTGGGGCAAGCATTTCTAGACCACCATTCTAGTGAAAATATGATTCAGCTGGCCAATGAAGTAGTGGCCTGGATCTAGGATTTTTTAAAAGGGATTTGCTAAAAATTGTATTAATAGACAAAGAATAAATTAATGCATTTAAGGAGATACCCCAGATTAGAGATTTTAGAGGTTTTGAGATTGGGCTTTTGGCTACTTTTAGCTAATAATCATAGTAAATCAAGTGTTTAATAGTGCATGAAATAACTAAACTGCAGTTATGACTAAGCTGTAGCTTGATTGTTCTATCAGAGTAGTTACTTGACTGTTCTATTAGAGTATCTTTATCATTCTTAATGCAGTGGGAAGTGAAGAGTAACTTGAAGTGTTGCTGAGGGTTCATAGTGCATGGATGCAATATTGTATATGCTTGCTACTGAAGTACAATGAGGTTTTGTTATGATAAAATTGGCAATACAACAATATATAATAAAGCTAGTTTGACTGCCACTGAGCTAAACTTAAAGGGGTTTCTGTCAAAACTACAGAAAACCAGCAGTATAATTCACTATGTAGATGCAGTCACGCAGACAGTACTAGTCACTGTAAAGTAGCATACATAGTACAGGAGTGTGTATAGAAAGGGGATTTTCACTGAAAAGAATGCAAGGGTCTGCTGTCCCCACTGATAATTTTGCAGATTGTCAAATGCCAGCTAGTCTGAATGCTACAACACAACAAGTACATGGTCAACTTTTAGCTACTGACGGACCTATATAAACATATGTTGTGTTGCTATATCATGCAGTATCATAATGAATAATAGCTATACCCATGTTCTAACTGGCTAGCCAGAAAACAGATTAGCTATGGAATATACCAGTTAACATTACAATACTTCACTCAGTATAATAATGCAAATTGATTAAGAGCTGTAGTAATAATCAGTGACAGTCATGAGTACACATGTAATTCATGATCAGTTATGAACCTAAAGTAAATTGTCATTATACAATTGACCACAATGGCGGATCCAGGATGGGGCATTTGGGGCAAATCCCCCCCTCCCTCCTCATGGGCTAGCTACTTCTTTTGATTAGTAGCTACTAAATTTTATGTCAGACCAAGATCAATTTATAACTCATGAAAATATGCACATTTCAGTAATATATATTTATTATTACAAATTCACCTAAAACCAAAGCGAATCAATCAGACTAGCTGTGCAGTGGCGATTCTAGACCTGACTTACAGTGGGGGCCAAGTAGGGAACAGCACGCATGACAATTGTTGTATGGCTGTATTATAAAGTAGAACTTCAGGGGGTCTGGGGGTGCAACCCCCAGAAGCTGCAAGATTTTTACAATTTGAAGGCTTGAAAACAGCCTAAAATTGATACTAAAAACATGAAAAATGGCTAAAATAACAATCAGGCCAATCTATACTGCAACTTTTCCCCAAGATTTTTAAAATGTTATTTTTCAGCAGGGGGGGGGCATGCCCCTTAGAATCACCTATGGCTGTGAAATTGGTACCCAGCACCTTCGTGCGTACTAAGCGCCTCTAAAATAATTATCATGTTGATGCTTTTAAAGACATTAATAGCCTTTAAAGCAGCTTTTAAGACTTTACAACCATCTGCAAAGGCCAAAATGGCAAAAATCAACAGTAAGACACTACTAACAGGTGGTTATTTGCTGCTTCAAAATGCAGCAACTATAACAAAAGAATCTTGCTCTCCCAACCACATACAACTTAACCTGTTTGTGCCCCTCCCCTTGCCAGCTCCTGGATCCGCCCCTGGACCATGTATACTTTAATTCCTGGTAGGCTACATACTCATGCATGGGATAGTGCTGCAGATGCAAGCTTTCATAGCAAGCTTTCATAGCAAGCAACTGTAGTTAATTTTTAATAGTGTTACTTTGTTTAGGTAAGGGGCTCTAGCTGCTCACCACTGTATTTACTAATGTATACTAGTGCTGATTTTGTGTTTGCCAACAAATCAGTAGCAACACACTGGTCTTGCTATTGACAATTTGTAAAGGGGTACGTTTCCTGACCATGGAAACCCCCCTCGGCATGCCCAGTATACCAGCTATAGTGAATTCTCATATTTCTTTGAATCGTATTGACTGCCAGCTAGCTACATATATGTCATGAAAATAAACATAAGCAGCTCTACAGTCATATGGCATTGATAGCTATGTGCATGCTTTGTAATGATGAATATACCAGCTACATTAGTCATGACGTCATATGACATCACACAGAATAGTATTTGTCACTGCGCTTTGGTGTTAACTTATACCTATGTTAGGGTCCGCAATCCGAAAAATCAACTTTCACAAATCGATCCCCCTACCATTGTGGGATGTTCATTGTAGTATTCCATTGCTAGATCCACCATGAAACCGGAGGCACAGTTGTTGTCTTCAAAGAACTATCGATTTTAGTATTTTGTGAGATGCAAAAATTATTTTTTAAATTTCAGGCTCCACACAAAGAACAGGATAGAACTTGCTGCTTAGCTAGATATTATCTAGAGTTAATGTAGTTAAAAAGTACGCACAGTAATAAGCAAATGATTCACTGGGTTCCCGGCACAGGGTTGCTTTCTCTCAAAAAGCAGAAAACGAAATACAAATTTTCGAATTCAAACTGCCCTACCAGCCAAGACAAGAAAAGCCAACTCTTCCTCATAGTGATGTGATAAGGTTGGATGCATAGTCTGTCTATGCTGTTAGTTTGGAAAGGATCTGAGACTTCTGGTGAAAAACGTCGTGCTTCATTTCAAGGGATTCTCTCAATGGTACCAAAGTGCTTTCCGGTACTTCTGATGCCACACTGGTCACTTAATTTTGTTTAGAATGATGATAAATGATGGTTCAAAACGTTTGGCAGTAGCAGTAGTTGGTGTTTCTGTGATTTCATATGATGCAGTATACCAGCAGCTCACCAGGAGCTCCACCCAGCTCGAATAAAAAATGAAAGATTTTGTACATTTTTCGGTTTGTTTTGCAGCATAATGGTGATGTAGGGTGATCTAGTGAAGATTTGAAGCTGCTGTAGAGCGCTAGAGGTGAAGTCAAATTTGGACGATTTTGCTGCCTCCCTTGATGCATGCTTAGAGCGAGGCGTGGAAGCTGTGGATGAAATAATAATTGACAACCGCCGTTACCAAACGTTCAGGGACATCTTTTGCCATAGTTTTAGTCTATAATTGATGATTGTTGTGGCTGCAGAAGCGCTGGAAATGGGTAGAATTCGCAACACAATTCTTTGATGCTGCAAAAAATTTTGACGCTCGTCACCCAGATGGCAGACATGCCAACTCTCACGCATTAGGCGTGAGTCTCACTCTTTGGCTAGTAATCTCACGCTCTCACGCCTAACCCTCTGTTTCTCACTCTTTCAGCTTAGTTCTCACGCATTTCTCACGCCTGATCTGCTTCGTAATTAGCCCTGTGCTTAAAATTGGGCAGACCTGTGCTTATTTTTGTACTTAGAACATGCGACGACCTTTTTTTTTTTTTTTTTTTTTTTTTTTTGGTCTTCACTACCAAAAATCCTGGAGCTGCACTTGAATCTGGTCCACATTGCTGGTAGTGTTTGAGGTCTCACTCCTAAAATTGTTCAGAGGTTGGCATCTCTGAGATGGTGAGAAGTCTCAGATCTTTTCCAAACTAACAGCATAGACAGACTATGCACCCAACCGTATCGAAACACTATGAGGAAGAGTTGGCTTCTCTTGCCCTGGGTGGTAGGGCAGTTTGAATTCGAAACTTCGTATTTCTTTGTCTGTTTTTTCAAAGAAAGCAACCCTGTGCCGGGCACCCAGCAAACCATTTACTTATTTCTGTGCGTAGTTTTCAACTACAACAACTCTGGATACGATTTGGCTAAGTAGCAAGTTTCATCCGGTCCTTTGTGTTGAGCACGAAATTTTAAAAATAAATCTTGCATCTTGTGAGATACTGAAAATGATATTTCTGTGAAGACAACAATCGTGCCTCCGGTTTCATGGTAGATCAAGCAATGGGATACTCCAATGAACATCCCACAATGATAGGGGGATTGATTTGTAGAAGTTGATTTTTCGGATTGCGGACCCTACCTATGTTTTACCATATGGTTTTACACACATTTGTAACTTTGATCATTGATAATATATACCTAAGGTATATACCTATGGCCATAGATTATAGACTCTGTGCTATCGCATAGTCAAACTTTACCGCCGGGTGGCCTAGTCTCGCGTGGCACAGACCGCTATTAAAGCTTATCGATTGAAGATTATAAGCGCCCGCGCGAAAATCTTCAATCGATAAGCCCTGCGCGAAAATAGCGGTCTGTGCCACGCGAGACTAGGGTGGCCGGCCTACGCCTTTACGTATTAAACCATAGGATGATTAAAATATAAACCAAGTCGATATACAGAGACACAGAGACGTATACATTATATAAACTGTATAAACTACACCGTAGCTATAGCTAATCTACCACTCACAACACAACGACGAACTGCTAGTGAGAACATTTTCGCGTATCACGTGACTTCATACATTACATCATAAGATTTTATTACTGTGCAAAGCCTCGATGAGTATAAAAACCAGCACAGATAAAATAAATTTACAATAAATGAAAAAGTTGTATAATCAAGCCCAGATAGCTATAATTTCTCTTCAAACTGTTCCAATGTTATGCACGGTTATGCATATTATTTTTAAAAATCCGAATTTTATTGGAGGGTAAAAATGAGTATAAAAATATTAGATTATATTCTTATCATTGGTTGTTGAAATCTCATTTGGTGACCTCTAGTGTAGTGGTCGAATCATAGGTAAAGGATCTATATAGTCAGTATGAATTATATTGGTAGGTATAAGGTGGTTGTATATAAATCTGCTGATTACTTTTAATGATGTACTAATGGCTTCCAATCAAGTCTTTGTGACGTTTCAGTAACTGACACTTGAAAAGGGAGAGTATAATTATAAAATAAAACAAACCTTGCAGGACGCCTCTGGACTGACTTAATAAGAGATATGTCTTTTGTCTCTATATTAGCATATGTGGTGCCCATGCAATTAACCACATACAGGAATACTCCAATATTGGTTTGATGAGTCAAAGGTTTTCTACAACACAATATCCAAAGTTCTCCTCCATCAGTCAAAGCAAACTGTTACAAATCATTATTGGCTTTGTTAGAGGTCTCTTCATGCTGTGACCAGGAGAGTTATGAGTCAATAATCACTGCAAGGTACGTACTTAGAGTGGATTGATCATAGCCATTTGATTATATTAAAACAGATTCATCACAAAAAGGGACGTGATATATTTGTGATATCAGTGCTGTATGAGATTTCTGTTGGACTTCTTTTTTGATACTTTCACTGTCAGGTGCCTAGATAAGGGAATATCCATGATTTGGTGTGAAAGTCGCTAGTTGCCAGGTATGAAACATATGCATCTCTGAGATATTGGGATTTGAACACAGGGTATCAATTAGAGTAGATATGGAGAAATTCTAAAGCACTGCTGTAGTTTGAGTACTTACTGTTTCCTTATACTAAATGGTATGTCATGCAGCTTTAATTTTGTTCCATAAAATAATCTTTCTTACTTATTTTGTTTGCTGAGGATACCATTAATTATACTGAGCACTAGCTGGTGGCATTTCAAGTCCAATTTCTATCATGCAGTACATGCATTCATGTGCTCTTGAGACTCAATTACCAATAGTATACAGAGGCTCAGTATATCTTGTAGTGCACACACTTCATGTGACACATGACACACATAGCTATATTAATGCATTGACAGGGCTGTGGAGCCATGGCAGCTGACTTTTATCTGGGCAGGTTTTTTTAGATGAAAAGGTTGACGTTTTGTGTGGTGTGATGCAACATCATGCAGGACTATAGCTACATCAGGGTGGGGACATTGAAACAGTGGAAATTGAAAATGGAAACTGAAAACCGAAACTTGAAACTGAAAAACTGCATCTTTGAAATAGCTAATAGTACTCACCTCTTTACAAGACCACCTCTATGATAAGGCTATCTCATTATAGTGATCAGGTTTCAAATATATTTCACAACTTCATGAAGGCTAACTATTTTAGTGACCATTTCAGAGCGATTTCAAAAAAGCTGCATGTGATGCATTTCATGAATTTGTGCCGGTACAAAGTGATCATATTTTTTTTGTCTCATTTTACTTTAGTGTGGTATAATGTAACATGATTAATCAAGATACCTATAAAACTAAGAAAATTATAATTTATAAGTATTAATGAAATATAAACTCAAAGTAACTACACCATATAGGATTCCTTACATTTAAGTTCCGTAAACTTGATTTAAGTTTTTGATTGTGGGTTTTGTACCATTTGCCTTATCTTGACTATTGACCAACCATGCATGGACCAATTTTTTGGTTGTTTGATAATAGTCACAGATCTACCGCTACAAGAGCGTGAGTACCACCACCTCATGCAAACAAGTATGTAATTACAAACACCTTTGCACCATTCATCACTTGTTTTAACTGCACTCAGTACTGAAATGTCATCATAACTGAGTTATCAATAAAGTGTAAAGCAAAAACATTCGGATTAGACACTAGCTACCCTAAGCCTATAAGATTTATCTGGCACCATATGAACATTGAGATCAAAGAACCTGAATAATGCTCACATTCCTTCGTAGTTTGTAGCAGTGGCAATTATACAGCTGGCACATGACAATATCAATGTTAAATGACTACTCAACTTTAACCTGTATGCAGACGACATAAGCATAATATTCAATTATTAATGATGCTGTACCGTCTTACAAGAAAATAATTAGTTGTTGAATGAGTTATACCCCAGCATGATATTGGGGGGACAGCTTGGATATTGCTGCAGCTAGCTATCTATATTAGTAGAATTTCAGGGGGTCTGGGGGTACAACCTGCAGAAGCTGTAGGATTTTTAAAGTAGCCTAAAATTGATGTAAAACAGGAAAAATGCTGACTCCTGAAACTAACAATATAGCTAGCTATTTAACATTCCCCAAGGTTTTTCATAATAATTTTCAACGAGGGAGGGGCAGCCCCCAAAATTAAAATCCCTTATGGTTTGTTGAATCAACTCAACTCGCAAAACTATGCATTTTAGAGTGAGATAGAGTTCACCGCGCAAGTGCCCGTGAATTTTATTATTAATTTCGCAAAGACGGCATTCTTTGCGAATACCTTAAGGGACACACCCACTTTTAAACGAAGGAATTCGTCATTCCCAAGGAGGTAGTCTAGCTGTTTGACGACAGTAGAGCCTAATATATGGAAAACCGGAAGGCTTTCACAGTGTCTTCAACCACAGTATGTAGGCAGGCGTGTAGGCAGCCTGCATGATGTTGACATAGTGTCCATTTATGGTAGTAGGAGTGTCACTGTACCAATAGATTAACCATTAAAATTCACCGAAGTGTTAGTGGATTGCTATGTTGGTAGTTCGTTATATCTTCACTATGATCCTCACCGTACTGGTGATGGCTACTTCGGAACATTGTAGTGATTGTACTCGTTACACATTTAACCATCCATTCTACCCTGGAGAATCTTGTGAAGATATCTACAACATGAATCCTAAGAGTTGGGATGTGTCAGGATATTATTGGATCATTGCTCCATTGACTCAAGTATATTGTGGAATGAATTATACTGGATCATCTTGTTTAACTTGAATATTTACAACAATAATCAGGGGGTGAATAATCCTCAAACCGGTGACAAGTCAGGATATTATCGTATTGGCACTCAATGGACATATTGTAACATGACAGCAGTTGCTACTGGCTTTCTCCCTATATGTGCTGGCATTGAAGGAGAATGGAGAAGAATCGTGAACATTGATATCAGTGCAGGGGGTGATTGTCCCAGTGGATGGAATAAAGACACTTACTCTGGTGTAAGCTTCTGTCGTGTGGTCAGTGATAATCACTATTCTAGCTCTAGTGCCATCTTCTCCACTAATGGAACAAGCTATCAGAGGGTGTGTGGTAGAGCACGAGGGTATCAGAAGGGATATGCAGCTAGCTTTTGGGGATATCACAGGCGAGGTTTCAATATTGATGGTAATTATGCTGATGGCCTACTTATCACGTACGGCAAACCTCGTAATCATATCTGGAGTTACATTAATGGAGAATACGAAAATGTTACAAGTTCTCTAAACTGTCCATGTGCTAGCAGTAGTGGTTACACTGCCCCACCATTTTTAGATACTAACTATTACTGCGAAACAGGAAATGTCCATATACGCAATATGTCTGCCTATTACTTTGATGACCCATTGTGGGATGAATCTGGCTGCATCACTAGCAGATGTTGCGACAACATTACTCAGCCATGGTTCTACCGAGAGTTGAATGTAACAACATAGAAGCTAGAATATGCCATATTGATTTGTTTGATCGTGGATCTCTCTTGATTGACCAGCTGGAGCTTTACATTCAGTAATTAACTTGTATAGTGATGTGTGACATGTTGCTTAGGTAGCAGTATACATACACATGGCAAAAAGACAATAGCTATAGTTTATACACTTCACATGTGTTGAGCATAATACTGTATACTGAATGCTGTGTTATATATTTTAACTTGTAGTTTAATAATACTGAGTGAAGAACCTTCTAGTACATTTAATTAAGCATATCTAAGATGTAGTCTTGCATTGTCCGTACCCTTCTTTTCTGTGTGATGATCAGTGGTGGAAATGAAACCATGCATTCCATATTTAAGATATGAAATATATATAGTACTCTGCTTTGGACATGTTGTTGGCGCATTTAGGAATGTACTGCAGCAGCATGCATATTTTGGTGAACTCCACTGCAGCTGCTAAAAAGCCTAGTTACAAATATCAAATGGTTAGACATTGCTATTATGACATTGAATGCAGTAGTTACAGCCATTTACCCATGCAACCTGATAAACTGATTATGAGTTCTCAAGAGGTACTAGTGGACAGACATGCATCAAGGAATTTGTAGCAGAACGGACCTGTTCAACAAGCCTGAATTTATACCACAGTTGTTGTAACAAAGTACTGCATGGTCATTGCTCAATATAGCATAGTCTCCACAGCCAACCATTGTGGGAGAATATTATTACCTGCATTACCCATATTACTGGTATTAAGAGAGTTCATAATAAAAAATTATAAACTCTACCCATAATAATTATTACCGGTATTACCCACATTACTGGTATTACCAGAATTACCCATAATACCTGCATTACAAGTATTGATATTACATTACCCATATTACCAGCATTACCCATATTAGCACTATAATATTGTTACCCATAACTGAATATTATACGAGCATCACCATATTACTCATATTACTAGTACTACCCATATTACACCACTATTATATACCAGCATGACCGATATTCTCTAGTATGTACACTCCATCAGTACAACCAAGCTTGTTGCAGTGAAACCTGTCTTAATGGCTATCAGTATAGAAAGACAACCCGGCTCTCTCGTAAGGCCAGTTCCAAAGTGAGAATTTATATATACACTGCTACCTGCTTATTGAGTGAAGGTGGCAATGGACAGATTCCACTGTAACTTATACACATGATCTGGTCCTGTACATTCTGTCAGTTCCACTTGGCCAGGACAAAATGTGACCCAAATGTCCTGGATGATCCAGACTCAATCCACTTACAACCCAGTGGCATAATGGAACTGAGTATTTATAGAGAATATAATTATATTATTTATTTCTAAGATGTGTGGCAGACACATTACAACACATTACAATATGTGCATACAAGAAATGCTACATACCTTTTTAGTATTCCAAATCGCCACGTTATGTACAGACCAGTCAACAAAACTGTCTAGTTCTCATCAGTAAACCTGAAGAGGAAAAAGTAGAAATGCACATAAATATGTACAGTTAACAATGGTGAATAATATTTATGGCTAACACTATTAACAATATACACTGAAACCTTACTCTGCAGGTCACTTTATGGCCAACCTTATTGAGGAGGTGGCAGATTGCTCTGTACACAAAATGGCACATTCAGGGATGGATGATAAAGTGGCACATTCAGGGATGGATGATAAAGTGACTTGATTAGACGCATTGTGACACAAATACTCATGATAAGTGTCACTGCTAGGCAGTATACTGATATGGCTACCATATATACCACCCGAGTAGTAAATCAGCTATGTGGGTGCATGCAGTGGAACCTGTCTAAGATGCAGGGCCGCCCAGAGAAATTAAGGGGCCCAGGGCAAAGAGTTAAAGTGGGGCCCTTGACCCAAGTTGTAAGGTGAAGACCAAAAAAAAAAAAAAAAAAAAAAAAAAAAAGGTCACAACCTGCTGGCAATGACAATAACTACCCATCACCAACCATATCTCCTTATCTATAAGCTTGCTATACTGCTCCTCTGAAGAATACTATGACTGCTCTATTAGAGTATTTAGATCTGACTGCTCTATTAGAGTATATCGATCTTTTAAACAGGTATTCAGTGGGCCCTTCATGGGGCCTCCTGGGGCCCCTTTCAGGCTGGGGCCCGGGGCAAAATGCCCCAGTTGCCCCCCCCCCCCCCCCCCCCCTGTGGGCGGCCCTGCTAAGATGGTTACCTTTTCTTGCTTAATAAGCAGATAGTTGTTTAAGCAAAGCACTGATTTAACCATATAGATGTCAAAAAGTCACTTGTCTTTTGTCACTGCTAGTGTAGCAGCACCAACAGAAGCCAGTCAAGACTTGTAATGTTGACTTAGACTTCATGCATGCATTAATTAGCTAGCTAACATCTGTGTAATTTCCTGCTTTTGTCTCTGTGTCACTTGTGTATTTCATGTTGTACCTATAAAATTTTTATCAGTTGTGCTCATAACTACTACAGTGGTTATAGCTAGACAGCGGACTTGCTAAGGTGAGTCATCTTTGCCCAAATAGCCCAGCTACTATTCATCAATGGCTACACTAGTACTCAAAAACACAGTCGCTCTTAGACTAATGGGGGTCAAGATGTCAAAAATTGGACTACTGATACATCTAATGCTATACTGTATGGTCCAGGACACTATCATAATGGATTTAACTACACAAATTATATTAGTGACTGCACTGCTTGCCTTCATCATGTTATCAGGAGTTAATAATGGAGAGAGGGCCCTCTCTATTACTAACTCTTGATGTTATATAATGTGCTACACTTTACCAAACTTTGCTATACATTTCCCATTTTTGGCATTGTGCCATATCAGTGTTATAGCAATTCTACAGTTGTATTTGTACTCTCAATTGTTTTTCATATCATGCAAACAACACTGTATGCATTTGATCAGTCAGTTATGCTATCGTAAAGCTGGGTCCATTGACCATTGGCCAAACCTATATGATAAACATTACTGCCATTGAATAAGTGCTGCTAATTTAGTGTTCTAATGATGAACGAGGTCTCTGAAGTAATACATATGTGACTGGGCCTGTGAAAACAGGGCATGTGCATGGGCACACAAAATTTGCCTACTTTTCCAAATTTTCACAACTTTTAATTCCATCATGCGATGGCCATACAACTTTTAGCAATGCTTAAAATTTAATTGGCTTTATTACACAAGTTACAGAATGCAAATAGTTTACTCCACCGTGGAGATATGTCTTGTTGTGTGATGTGATGGAGTGTAGTTTGTGCCCACATATCCTGTCTAGTCACACATGAATTTTCAGGATAAGATTATTTGAATGGGGAGCAGGATTAATATACACTGTAGTTTGTCCAGAAGTATACTGTGTAGTGTAGTAGTCCAGATATTATATTAGTAGTAGCTACAGTAGCATGCCTGTCAATTTTCCCATAGTTATCTCCAGATTTGACATTCAATTAATACACCATGTAAGACTCTTTGGAGAAGGTATTGATAATTTTTAACATTAGCATTGTTTCATTTGGGAATCCTATACTAGCTATACGTCATACAGTCAGTGCATTAGTCAGTGCTCCATGCTATATAGGCTCCTCACTAACTGAGAGCATTATGGACTTATGGTATTACAGAAAGTTGCTATAATAAGCTGGATTCAGTTGTTTTTGCCTGCAGAGTGTCAGCAGATATGTGAAAGCAACTGGTGGAAAATTCCAATTATGATAATATTGGCTCCCATTCTACTTATCTTTAATCTTTGTATAAATATCACAGTTTTAATATAAAAGCCATTGGTATTAAAGTACTGAACAGCCATTTACCTCAATAAAAGTACCAAATACCCATGGGTAGCTCAGCAAGCCTCATTTCTTTTTCATTACTCATGTTTGTTGTTGCTGCTGACATATTAAGTGATTATATGTGTGACAAGACCTAGTTTGTCTCTACAGGCAATCTGCTTATCTGCTTTATGGACAACATGGCAGTAATTTTACTGAATAAGTGTAGTGTTGAACTTGGGTAGGCCGCTATGCTGGCAAATTAAATATGCCAGTATAACATATTAGGCTGGGAGTGCTATGCTATCATAATATTATTACGTAGGTGGATACCAAATGCTCTAATAGAACAGTCACTTTATAGTGAGATACTCTGGACATATACAAAATCTTCCAAGATAATTGTAAGAAATTTTGTTAACCTAGGAGCATAATACAAGCATAATGGGAACACTGAAGAGCATATTGCTTTAGGTGAAAATTTTGGGAAATTCCTGTAAGTATTTTGGGCAAAAATTTGAGCACATTTGACTCAGGCCTAAGGTCAGATTCTCACCTATGATACTGTATGTGAAATTACTGTCAGTAATACATGATATAATATGTTGGCATTCCAACCTGATTTTAAATTTGGAGAAATGGATTTTTTAAAATATGCTCAATAGGTGATTGTTGATCTCAGAAATAATAGAGTTTAAATTATAAATATAGTTTGTTGGGTTAGAATAACTACTTTGACAAGCACAGTATTTACAACTGAAAAAAGTACAAATATTTCTCTGGGGCTTCCTGTACATTTTAAAGGGAAAAAATGACACAATTGAATTGAAAGTTATCTGGTTGCAGTTGCTTCTAGCTACAAGTTGGCATACATGGTTTAATTTATTGAATTTCATGAAGTGATCTTTGTATACTTCGTAGTGAGCAAATATGTTTTACCTTGTGTGCACTTGCCAATACAATGGTGTATACCCATAAGCAAGTGGCTATCTCAAGTCCGTAAGTAAAAAAGATTAATTAAAAGTTAGCAACTTATAATATTATATAAACAACTAAAGTGGAGGTGTCACAATGATGCAACAATAACCACGGTGGAGTTGTGGTTTCAACTATGGCATTATTTATACTTTTGAGTTGTTGACACAAACATCAGAAATTTTTTGTGTAGCTGAAGGTATAACTACTCACTTTAAAGTAAGCACTAGTGAATGTCTTCCATCTGACAGTATGTTTATTTGAAGTTTCAAAGTATTGTGCATGGTTATATTATAAGACTACAAAATGACACAAAAATTACTTAGATGTAATGTGCACAATGCAATTAAGATTTCCATGATCAGCATACAGACAAACCACATATTGATTTTCATGTGCATAGGAGCTGGAACATAATAATGCATGGAAAATGAAATTAAATTTTGCAAATAAATAAAATAAATAAATTCATCAGAGTCATTATATGGTAAAACATTTGTTTTTATTAACAAGGCAACTTTGCCACAAATCTTGATTAGGTTGTGAGTTTGTGAAACTTCAACAAGGTTCCAATCACATACAGGGTGTAGATAAGTATGTAGGATTTCTAAAGGGGTGTGCTGGACCGGACTAGTGGACTTAGCTATAAAGTTTACTTATAAGTCTTACGACTTGTATTTTTTATAAAATTATAAAGGTATGTAGCATCACTTGTACGCACATGTTGTGTTGTAATGTGTCCACACATCTTAGAAATAAATATAATTATATTCTCCTCTATAAATACTCAGTTCCATTGTGCCACTGGGTTGTAAGTGGATTTAATCTGGATCTCATCCACTTGTTACAAGCTGAAGTTAGAGTGATGCCTTCATTGGCAATTTAAAAAGCCATCATTTGTGCTACAACAGTCTTTAAGCCAAAACATGTACTGTATGTGACTGGGTCTGCAATAATGGGGCATGTGGGCACACAAACTACACTCCATCGCACAACAGGTCGTATCTCAGTACTAGGTTACTAGGATAGAATATTTCCATTCTGCAACTTGTACTATAAAGCCAACTATATGTTTAATTGGTGTCAAAAATTATATTATATTAATAATAGTCATGAGCCGTAAACTTTTGAAAAAGTAGGGAAATTTGATGTGCCCTATTTTCACAGGCCTATAGTCACATATATAACCTCATATCACAGGTTATGACTTTTTCAATCACCTAGCTTGCTTTAATGGATATACATTAAATTTCTTCATACAGATACGTATATAGCGGATCATAGTGAGATTAGATCTTCAGCATCTAATATTGCTGCTGCTTACTGCAAATCTGTTTACACAGAATTTCAATGGTAAATGCATAGCATTATAATTCGAAGTAGCCTCTGTATTAGTAACTGTGAGGTACGTATACACTGTATGTAGCTAAATGCATATGTATGAGGATAAATATTACACTGTAGGTCCAGCTGTTGGTTGTGAAGGAAATTCTTACCCTTATTTGATATTCATCACTATCTATATTATAAGAGTGAAAAGCCGCTCGAGCTGATCCACTCTACAGAGCTCTGGAGCAGCAGGCTAACACAGCACGCAAACAACAGGTACGTGCAAGCACACACCCAAGCTTTAGGGGGCTTAACTATCAGCCACACAACTTCTTCAACACTACAGATGTAGGCACACTTAGTGTAGAATACACACACTGCGGCGCATTAAAATTTCCCCAGGAGACCGAATCCCTTTTGTTGCTTGAAGGGTAATGTCCAGTTAGAGGCATTTCCACAGCCCCAGTCATTCTTGAGACACCTGTATGAAGGTACAAACACAGCAGGTAAACATTTTCTAGCTAGCATACGTAAGTATAATAGTGCATTTCAAATGACAAGCTTTGGCTGTAACGAGATAACTATGGCTGGCTTCAATCCTTCTTTTAGAGTACAGGGTCAAGTCTATCATCGTATAGGTAGTTTAGTTCCATCAACAGGTGAGTCTCCTAAATTTATTTATTTTATCGACAACCAGCAAACTGAAGTAGCTACAAGATGTGGGATAGTTGATGGGTTAAGGCTTGACATAGTTAGGGGTATTACTGAGCTTTTGCATGACGATAATCACTATGTTCAACTTATTAAGGTAGCTAAAGAAATATTTGAGCAGCATGATGAGCCAGCAAATATTAGGGTAGTGATTAATGAGAACAAACGGCCTGTAGGAGAGCATGCTAGGAGGTACAATGGCCCGATGTGTGACGAGGTAGGAGTGCTAATGCCTAATGATAATGTAAATAATAGGGACATAGTTTTGCACTATAGGGATGGGTCTTTGCAGCGCATTTCTGAACTTCATAGGGGGTATGATCCTTTACAGTATCCTTTACTCTTTTCTTATGGCACCAATGGATGGCACATCAACCTGAAATTGGCTAATGGTAGGAAATTGACAGCCATGGTGTATTACCGCTACCACATCATGGTCAGGCAGCAAGTGCCTGTATTGCTTAAGGCTAAAAGGCTTTTCCAGCAATTCCTGGTTGACGCCTACTGTAAGATTGAAACTGAGCGCTTACAGTTTCTCAGGCGTGAGCAAAAGGCACTACGTGCTGATTGCTACCAGGATTTGCGGGATGCAATGGTAGATGGGGATGGTGACCCCAGGAATGTTGGTCGTAGGGTGATCCTACCATCGTCATTTACTGGTGGACCACGCTACATGTATGAGCGTCAGCAGGATGCAATGACCTACGTTAGGAAGTATGGCCACCCCGACCTCTTTATCACCATGACCACCAATCCTAATTGGCCAGA
The DNA here is from genome assembly GCF_963678975.1 of Dysidea avara. Lineage (NCBI taxonomy): Eukaryota > Metazoa > Porifera > Demospongiae > Dictyoceratida > Dysideidae > Dysidea > Dysidea avara. The sequence goes on from NC_089280.1 coordinate 21,914,829, forward strand.
GATTAGGAACAATCTACTACCAGGTCAAGAGCCTCTGGACTGTCCAGACTTAGTGGCCCATGCGTTTAGGCTTAAGGTGAAGAAATTGTTAGAGATGCTCACAAAGGAGATGATTTTTGGGAAACCACGGGCTTGGCTCTACTCAACAGAATGGCAAAAGTGCGGTTTGCCACATTGCCATTTGCTGCAATGGCTTATTCCAGAGCACAAGATCACTCCAGATAAGATTGATGATGTCATCTGTGCTGAGATCCCTGATCCAATGGTTGATCCTGAGCTGCATCAGATCGTGATTTCCAACATGGTACATGGGCCCTGTGGGAGCATCAACCCTGACTCACCCTGCATGGAAGATGGCCGCTGCAGTAAGAGCTACCCAAAGCAGTTCAAGGCTGATATCCAACTACGTGCAGACAGTTACCCACTGTACAGGAGGAGGAACCCTGAGGATGGTGGACAAGTGGCTACCATTAATATGAGGGTGATTGGGTCTCGCGTTACTCAAGAGATTGACAACAGGTGGATTGTGCCTTACAACAAACTTCTGCTTCGTTCTTTAAACTGTCACTGTAATGTCGAGCTTTGCGTGTCCATCAAATCCATCAAGTATGTACTGAAATACGTACACAAGGGTTGTGATCAGGCAACCTTGCAGCAATGATTTGAACTCTTTCTACACATGCATACAAAGCAGAGTGGAGCATTTTCGGTTTTTCCTGTGCAGCAAAACAAAAGAAAAGGCTGGCAGGTTTTTTTCATGAGCTGTCTTGGGCTGGATGACTCAAAATTTTTGTTTTCATTTATTATTATTTCTTGCTAGCCTCCACTCTGTGCCCATGCTGTTATATTTTATAAAGCCATTATATTTTGTCATAACAGAATCGTTGTAGTGCAGATTACAGTAATTCATGGTATGTTTGGTTGATGGTAGAATTTGAGCAACTTAAGTCACAAAATATTCCAATAAGAGTGCACTTCTCCACAATTATTGCATTCATGCAATCCTTACACCACATTGTTTCCTTAGTCTTTTATAAAGTATCTATAATAGTATATTACCAACTGTAATTTCATTTAATTTCCATGTCATTGTACATACTGCCCTGCACGATAGGGCAGGTACTACAGCTAGTTAATAATATTAGCAGGGTCAACATTGATGGCGGTGGTAACTTAGACCATATAGTTAATGGATTAAGTAATGGAGTTACACTTAGCATATTTAATTAATGATTGCTGCACCAAGAAGAAGAGACTATGTCCTGTGAAGTGTTGACACAGGAAGATGATGATATCCCCTAGCTGCAGCTAGGATTAGTTTACTAGAGGCTTTACATCAACATGGTAGACACATTCACATAGAAGGAAGAGACACTATCAGATTGTATATTGAATTCAATATACCCAGTGTTGCACAATGTTACCCTGTGCCATACTGCTGATGCACACTGCATGGAGGCTAGAACCAAGGAGAATAGGGAATGGAGCCAGTGAGGAAAGGCAGACTAGATCCCAGAGACGGCCACTGTTGATGCAAAGTACTCCTGGTTCCAATCCCCAGTGATGGTATACTGAGGGGATTGTTACCTCAAGACATAAACTTTGTTTTCATATTGGCACGTATGTCTTGTAGCATCTCAGGAATGTGCAATCACATCCTGTTTTCCCATTTTTGGCAATTTGTTTTGTAGTTTGTAGTTTCTCGTCTCTATAAAAAGGGTGAGAATTTGCTGTTCCATGCCTTGTACAGACCTCACAAATGCTAAGCTAGCGTTAAGGGTCTCTGGAAGAACAGCCCAAGTGGCCAGTACTTCACTACTCACCGCCAAAGGGATACCCTTCAAGAAGAGTTAGCTGCTTTTGACTATATATGACCACTACAATGATAGGATGTATTAGACAGAGGTGTCACTTGATCACATTAGGACTGCTCCCATATCAGGTAAACTGTTACTTCCACTCATACTGTAACCAGCTTTCTATATACATGGAATGTCCAAGTGTGGTACTGTAACCCCGGCTTTAATTGATGTGCTGGTTACTGAGTGATCAAAATAGGTATGACCCTGTAGGAACAACAAGTAAATGTGATTTCTTGCTAATTTACACAAATCCTCCTTTACAAATAAATTTTCATAAATGTAATTATTAAGTCTATAATATGGCTATTAGCATTTAATTCATTAATATATACATAATAAGCATGTGTAATATATTAACTTTACGGCTATGAGTTTTGTTGCATTTATATACACCCTGAGTCAGAGGGAGTTGAGGTACGTACAGTAGTAAGCAATGCCTAAGTACTCGGTATATATCATGGAAATTAATAAGTGCCATGACCGATTGGTGGGTTGTGGTAGCCAAACTAAAGTGACTGCCATACTTTACCTTGCCAAATCATGGCGAAATACACATGGGTTAAATTTTTACTTTTGTTATAAGTTTGTGTAAGCATATTCTGTTAGTAATTCATGGCTACTTTGGTATATTGTACTTACATACACCCTTCAATATTGGACTTTTTGTTGGTCATCCAAAGCTTACCTCCCACACTAATCAGCATAAGTTACTGTAACACAGTTTTGATAATTAATTACTGCACTGTAGTGCAGGTATTGTACCAGTACTGGTAGGAAAAATGTAAATTGCAAGTTTGCTCTGCACACAAAAATGTTCTTCAGTATTCAAAAATAAAACACTGAAATGTTCTATTCATAAGCAACATACTTGTATGCTGTTACACAGCGTATGTGTATCATTTGTTGATAGGACTGAGTATACCAGATGGTATATATATAGCTATTTTATACCAAATTAAATTGGACTGATACTGGGATGAACACATTAGAACAGTTTGATCTTTATGGAAACTTTAGGAGGGTTTACTTGTTAATAATACAGATGAGCCCAGAGGAATTGCTTGAATAACACTCTCTATATGACTGACTGGGGTGTAAGCCCTTGTATTGAAAAGATGCACTAGATGGTAGTGGTACAGTAACTATTGTCACAGAAAACTTGGAGTGGCCAAATGCTGTAACTATTGACTTCACTGAGCCTGGGCAGCGTTTGGACTATATTATTGCCAGAGGAGATTTGGATGGTAACAATGTTGTCACTTTGCTCAGTGCACCAACTACTTATCAGTTATCACCTATTTTCTGTAGCAGTGTTTGGTGATTACCTGTACTGGACTGACTGGTCTCTTAATTCTGTTGAAAAATAAGTAAACATACTCCAAACTCAGCTCATGTTACAAATGGAGTTTAAAAGATCTTTGCTTAAAACGCCTTTCTTAGGGAACTTACGATTCTATACGCTATTAAAACTTGTTTATCAGACATTAGGGCTTGTGTCCACATCGTGTCTTTAAAAGTTATTGTAGGGATTAGAGGTTTGATCGAAGAAAATACGCGTATGAACAAACCAGGATTAGATAATGTCAGTGCTAGATGGACTGTACAAACACGGGTAAGTTGACTGGTATAACGTGACACTAGGTGTAACACAAGGTTGAGAAATAAAGCGAAATATGTCTAAATACACGTTTTAATACCGGTTGCAAGAAAACTACCATAACTAATGAACATTCTAGGCATAGTGGGATGCAAATTGTCCATGCATGTAGACAAGCAGATAGAGAAGGCAGGAACAAATACTGTAGTGGCATTATAGTGTAAATATCATGCACTGTCGCAGGACTACGGATCAGCTAGGAAGTAAATAGCACACTCAGCGTGCTGAAGCTAGGGGGGTCATGCATAACCAGTCTCCTCCTCCAGGAAATTTTTTGAAAATATAGCTGCTACAAAGGCTGTGGCCTTTTAGTCAATTATTGAATATGCTGTGTCTGTTTGGGAACCCCACAGATTTTGCTGTAAATAATCATTTCAATGTTTTCATTTTTCACTGATACATTGTCCTTTATAAATCTATACCTCTAGATCTATTACAGACTATAGGAGAAACAGTGCCAAATTAATAACATTTCACGATTAATAATATGGACATACCCACAAAAAGGCCTTATTCATAAACTTTCAAGCTGTAGAAGTGGCTACTTAGCAGCTACCATCACCAACTATTCACACTAATTGATGCATATAAAATTAATTTTATCTCTTTTTCTTGCTGCTAAAAGTATGCCAGATCTGTTCACGTAATTAATTTCCCCACCCCAATGATTTTTGTAAACCTTCACCCCCTCCATGCAAGTGATGATTTTTTAAAGTACAGTATCCCCCTAATAATCAATCTAAGTAGCTAACCTCTATAATAATTATATGATTACACTAGTGCGATATAGCTAATCTTTATGATAATAATATAATATAACATTTTTTTTACTACTAAAATTATACTGGAAATGATGGACTTTTCTACTGACTTTTGATTTCCAACTCCTGTCTACTGGCTTACATCAACTTTGCTATCAATTCAAGAAGTTTGTTGAAGTCAGCAGGCTTCAATAAACTCGAATTGATAACAAAATTGAAAAGATTTATCTAGCTAGCTACTCAAATGCAAAAGTTCAGTGGTGACATCACGTAGCTACTTTTAGTTCCCATGCATGTAGAATAATTTTATACTGCTTAGACAAAGTCCAGAGAAACTGTTGGTAGCATGTTCGTTGGGTTCATAGCTATCAGCTAAAGTGCCTCAAATGCATGCCCTAATGAATTTTGTATAGCATTTACAGAACATATATATAGTCAAAAATCTTTAATATATAGTAACAAAAGTGATGAATACACATGCAGGGTGCATTATACAACACAACTTTAAAATGTATGTAATTATTTTTAAGAATGATTGGTGGATAAACATCCTGCATAGCTTTTGCACAAGTTTATATTAGTTTGTTTTGGGCTCTTTTAGAACCTTAACTCCCTACTGTTCCTTGTACAGAGTCAGCAGCAGGTTATACTACAGAAGCTGCCAAAAGAAAAGGCTCTGATCTGTACCCAAACTGCATGCAGTACATAAAGTTATCATACTCCACAACACAAATAGCTACATGAGCAGTTATATTAGTTTGAGTCAGGACTAGTAATATAACTATTCTCCTCCCCGATCCTTTTCTTACAGATAGAGTTCTCAGTTTCGTCATTCACATAATAGCTATTTGTAATACAATGCATGTGCACTAATTAGATAGATACCTGTAACAACACACTTAGTTGTTTACTGTGTATGCTTGCATATAGCTGTAGTAGCTATTAATAAACAACAGTTGTAACTTGTATGTATGCATGCATAGGTTAGCGAATTCATTTTATACCTAGCTACATCCATATAGAAACTATAGCTTACAAAACAAATACAACAAAACCAAAAAATTAGTTTTAGAGTTGGCACACTTACATATAGCTACCATAATTATATGTACAAGTGTTAAAAGACTAACTACAACAACTAAAATTATACCTTGTAACGTCACAAGCAAGGAGGAGGCTAAGTTAATTAACCCCTTGAGTCAATTACCTTTCCCCAATCCCTTTGTTAACACATTAGAGGCCATGATCTTAGCATGCAGCATTGTAGGATCAATAACAGCATATATTGTTGTTAATCAGTGGAATTCCTTTCCTTGGCATGTGATTACATTAAAATAAGGATATACACTACACAGTTTTAGTACTCATGTTTGTATATTAATTTTATTGATGTCTCCCATTGGTATGGTGGACTTGGTGTGTAAGGTACTTGCAATAATTAAAGATATACATACGTTGTGCTGTTCAGTTGTAACTTTGCATGTTAAAAGCTAGCTGCCTGCATGTCGCAGATTGTAGATGATGCATTTTTGTGTTGTTTATAATATTCCCATGCACTGTCATGAGATTCTCACTCATTTGCTAGTTTATGTTTTCTATTGAACCAGACTAATTAATTGTGCATGTGGCAAGCAGTGAAAAATTGACAAATTATTTGACAATTGTTTGCAAAACTAACTTGGAAATTATCTGTTGATAGCTGTTTTGATTTCAGAGTACTGCAGGAGACCCTGAACTTCTCACTATAGAGAGGAAGACATTTGGACAACCATTGATATACAACTGTTGCCTTTGTATGAGCAATGATACTGAGACTGCTTAATTGGTGACCTATACCAAGCCAGCTGATCAACTAGCCAGGTCAAGTATGCTTCAATTGCTAGGCTACTTACAAGACTTATTATATATTATAGTGTGCCAGAGATTCTGCACAAGTGCATGTGTTCAGGCTTGGGTGTGTTTATGTTAAGTCCTGATCATGATGTATTTTACACCCCCTGTATACCAATGTATGCTTTGTACAAGACTTTTTACATGCATGCAGAATTGCAGATGAACCATTGGCAGTATGCTGGATTTTAACCTGACATTTTCGATGTTTGCATTTTGGTATATAATCATCACACACACTATCAATGGCCCCAACAACCCCAAATAAAACTTATACCATTCAATACTCAGCAAAATACAAGCACTCCAACACACACAAACATGCTACGCATATATGTGTGGATGTGTATTTGTATACAATTAGGACCAGACAGTTTCACTCAAAAAAAGAAATAATGTACTATACACACACTATTCTCTGTGGCAACTTGTATGATATATAGTCATGCATACATAATGATGCATGAACTTCCTGCAAGGTGATATACGTATGTAAGAGTTAAAGCACTGCCATACATAACTGGATTTGTGAATAGGGGTCTTCCACACACATCCAATTTACCAAATTTGAAGACTCATAACTACAGAGTGGAAAAGGCTGTTGACTTAAAATTTGGTCAGTTATAGTGAGCACCAACATGGAGAAATTTTCACATTAATGTGTTACCTGAGGACTTAATTATGGTCTTCTGAATTTGTAAAATTGGATGTATGTGGAAGACCCCTTTTCACAAATCTGGGTAAGAGACAAATTTAGCACAAGGCAAAGAGTGAGCAAGAGAGAAACACAGAAGCCGAGTGCTATATTTTGTATTAAGACCACTCTTTGAGTACTATATTTGAGGTATAACATGGACCTAGATAGTACTTTAACTGGTGTAGAAAACCATCAACTTGAGGCACACATGACTGACACAAGACAACAGCTAGCATTTTTCACTATACACACAGTCTCGTATGGCCACGCATATACTACTTTTGCCAGCACATGTTATCAGATGAGCTCAATGATATAAGAGTCATTCCATGTCAAATCAACAAGGAATTTAGGGTCACCTCTCGGATTTTGATGAAACTTGGTGTGTTTGTAGTACCTGTGGTGCTTATCACTCATGCAAATTTTTAGCTCCATACATTCCATAGTTTCTGATTTATGACCACAAATATTTTGAATATTTCATGAAAATTTGGTCCATCTCTGGTTACAAAATCAACTGCAACTTTGTACTGTGTAAATATTTTTAAACACAGTTTTCACTGATGGAAGACTGTTGATTGACCTTTCCAGTGATCCCTAAATTATGGGATATCTACTTAATTATGGTTCAACAGTACTTCATTGAAAACTTTAATCCTTTATATTTTGAAAAATGCTGCTTGAAATTTTTCAAATTTTTTTGTGAATAATGATTGGGTCATAGTCTATGTTTGATAAAATTTTTGTGGTGGGACCACAATGGTCTCAAGAGATATAATGAATTATGTTGTGGTATGCGGTGGAATTTGCAGGCTATTATTGCTGTATTGGAGTGTACACCTCCAATAACCACTCACAACAAAGCCATGCCAAGTTTGTCTTACAGAGTGAAGGTGTCTAGGTACATTGAAACCTGTATTAATGACCACCTGTATTGAAAGACCATCTATAAGCTGCAGCTAATTTATACTTTAATTGGATCTTAATGAATAGCACCAAAGCATCAATCTTTTCTAGCAAATCCAAAAATGGTCCTTATTAGACAGGTTGACTATAAATGAGATCATCATGCGTCCATAAACACATTAATGTTGTACCATCTTTTCAGTTATACCTTATTTATTAAGTAAAATCTTGTCATAGTGCACTTACATACATATCCCCACTCTACACTATGTAAGTTACGTACATGGCTGCATAGGTACAACAGACCTCCTCAAAAAGGATATCTGGGTACCTTGATAGCCTCATGATCTCACTTTATAATTGTATGTACATTTTGGACCCAAGACAAGTCTGTGGTTTCTCAAAAATGAACACTTTATCAATGGTCCAGGGAATAGAAGAGTTACACTGTATATAGTAGATGCATTACTTGTACCAAGAGTTTTTATATTATTAACACTTGCTTGCACCTCAATGCGTGATTTATAGTACTGTAATTACTAAAATTAATGGTTTTTCAAAGTATTTTGTGTTCATGTTTTTGAAGATCAGTACAGGTAAATGGTAAATATGTGGCCAACAGGTTTACTTCCTACATGAGTATGTGTATGAATTTATGACTTGATCTTCAAAGTGGTCTTGAATGTAAAGTAATGTAGTAATTAATTTCACACATTGAGGTACAATCAATGCATGTACGTATATGGTAAAACCCCTCCATTGTTAGGACCATAATAAAGTGCTCATATTACAGAAGCTACAGAAGTATCTTGGTCCAAATGTATGTGCACCGCTAGAGTGGGAGTACAGTGTATAAACAGGTGTCCTGGTTATCAAGGTATCCAGGTATCCCTTCTGAGGAGTCCTGTTGTATGTATCTATGCAGCCACGTACGGAACTTAAATATGGCTAAATCCACTACAGTGGGATTCAACTTAATAAAGAAGGTACTTGTGAAGAGATGGTACAACATTTACATGATGTTTAGGGACACATGGTGGTCAGATCTATAATTTATAGTCAACCTGTCTAATAAGGACCATTTTTGGATTTGCTAGAAAGGGTTGATGCTTTTGTGCTATACATTAAAGAAGTATAATTTAACTGCAGCATATAGGTGGCCTTTCAATACAGGTGGTCACTAATACAGGTTGCAATGTACCTAGACACCTTCACTCTGTAAGACAAACTTGGCATAGCCTTGTTGTGAGTGGTTATTGGAGGTGTACACTCCAATACAGCAATAATAGCCTGCAAATTCCACCACATACCACATCATAATTCATTATATCTCGTGAGCCCATTGTGGTCCCACCACAAAAATTTTAACAAACATAGACTATGACCCAATCATTATTCACAAAAGAATTTGGAAAATTTCAAGCAACATTTTTCAAAATATAAAGGATTACAATTTTCAATGAAGTACTTTTGAACCATAATTAAGTAGATATCCCATAATTTAGGGATCACTGGAAAGGTCAATCAACAGTCTTCCATCAGTGAAAATTGTGTTTAAAACTATTTACACAGAACAAAGTTGCATTCAATTTTATAACTAGAGATGGACCAAATTTTCATGAAATATTCAAAATATTTTTGGTCACAAATCAGAAACTATAAAATGTATGGAGCTAAAAATTTGCATGAGTGATAAGCACCACAGGTACTACAAACACATCAAGTTTCGTCAAAATCCGAGAGGTGATCCTAAATTCCTTGTTGATTTGACATGGAATGACCCATAAGGAAGTGTTTTAAAACTATAATTGACAAAAAAATCTAATATTACATGACTTTCAATTACACAACAGTACTTCTGGTCAAGTCACCATGGTGATAAAGTTAGCAACATGCAAGTTTGCACAATATCATTTTCTAAACATGGATCATGTGTACCAGTCAGGCCTCCTACAAACATGATTTTGTCTTCTTTTAGATGTACAGAAGGTCCAAAGAGGTATCCATAGGGAATTTCACCAACACAATCCCAGGAATCAGTGCGATCATTGTAGATGTAAATAAAAGGAACTAATGTCCAAGCTGGACTGCCTTTGCCAATTGGTTGCATTAATTTATCTCCTGTAAACACAATCAGACGACCACAATAGTGGTTGATAGAGGATCCTGTGCAAGGCATGTCAGGTAGTTTGTTCCACACTTGACCACTACTAGTGTTGTTACTACTCTGTAGTAGTTGTGGTAGAGATGCAGTCACTATGTTGTACGTATCAAGATCATCCTCGTCGAACCCTCCGACAATGTACAAGTTATCATTAACAATTAGAGGAATAGCTTCATATGTAACGTGTGGTAATTGCTCAACCACACTCCAGTGTGAGTCAGTGTCAGTCATATGAAGAACTTCCACTGCTCTTATCACATTCCAGCCTGTTCTTCCACCAGCTACTATCACTGATGATCCATGTGAAATACTTGAACAGCCATATCGTGCAGTTGGCATGTCCGGATATGGAGTGAACCACTGTTCAGAATTCATATCAAACTGATATACTTTGTTACTCACTATCACCACCTTCCTTCCTCCAATTGCTAGCAGCTCCTTTTTGTTTGGTATAGCTGCCAAACTAAAATCATGATAAGGTAATTCTGGTAGTTGGGACCAGTGATCCAATTTGGAGTCATACACATAAGGAATGTTAGTTCCCACAGCAACATATACTTTATCATTATATATAGCAACAGATCTGGCCCAGAACTTTTCGGGAAGATCACAACATCTTTCCCACGTTAGATCAAAATGGTTCCAGGAATCATTTCTACTGTCATTGACCTGAAATGGGACTCAAAGATCATAGTACAAACACCTACACTAACTATACCTCATTTGTCAGTACATCAGACTGCAGCATGGCCAAGTTAGTTCTTAGTACATCTATTTCAGTATCTTTCCTTTGAATTTCACTGTCTTTCCTTAGCAGTTCAGCATCCTTCCTTTGTATGTCCTGCTGAAGTGAAGCAACATTTGGGACATGTTCCCTGTCAACCCGACCCTCCAACTGTTCACATAGTGTCACTATTGATGTCCTGTTCTTGGGAAGGTTACTGAGGCAGCTTTCAATCAAGGGGATCAACACACCCAACCTGCCTCTGTCTATTCTACCGATATATTGATTGCGTCTTTCAACTTCTGTCCGACCTTTCACTTCAAACGTCACAGGATCAGTGACTACAGGTTCTGAGGGAGTTGGCCACTGATGGGATAATGTGTGGAGCATCACACAACCAAATGAAAACACATCCAGTTCTCTTCCATATCGAACACTTTGTGGGTTAGCTGCTAATGCTTCTGGAGGCATAAAATCAACAGTACCAGGTGCTTTGGTCATTTGTGATTGCCTTCTAGGGTCTACAAGACGAGCTGTACCTAGGTCACCAATTTTTGCTTCCATTCCTTTTGTAAGTAAAACATTATTACTAGACAAATCGCGGTGAATGATGGGTGGATTGCGCGAGTGAAGATACCTAATACCTAACGACACATCATAAAGAATTGACAACTTTGTTCCTATCGGAATGACTGGAGTTTGTTCTAGCAGATTATTTAGACTACAGTGAAGTCGCTCCATGACCAAACTAGGGAGTCTGGCGCCAGGAGGAAGGTAGATACCAAAGAAACGAACTATATTAGGATGACGTAATCGATTGCTCTGTTCACATTCTCGTAAGAAGCTTTGTTTGAATGCCTGAAATTCAGGTTCACTAACTTCGTACATGAAGATAGGGTGAATCTCCTTAACAGCCACTTCAGTTCCTTCCCACCTGGCATCTAGGATCCTGCCATTGGCTCCTCTCCCAATTTGTCTGCCAATTCGAATATTATTAATGACACAGTCTCGCAGAGACGATGGTATGCGACACGTTGGTTGAACCGGCAGACCTACATCACGACCTGCCATTATCTATTGCTCTCCTGTAAAACCACAGAACCACTGCACTTGCACATGAAGTCATAGGTAAACGTGGCAGCCAGTTATTAATTTTATTAGTGGGCTTAAATCCGAAAACTCTCCCCGAGGTGCTTGACTTTCCCTCTACGTATTCAAGCATCTTTGAAATATATGTGAATTCCTGATTTCCAGGGGTATTCCCAGCAATCACATGCAAAGATATTTTCGCCCACCAAAGGAGTGCTTTAATTATACACCTGGAATTACATGTACTTTGATCATATCAAATCATTATAAAAATTATTACATTTGTAAATTCTCAGTCATCCCAAGAAATCCAGTCTTCATCAACTTCAGATTCCTATAGACAAATAAAAAAAAGTACTGTAAAGCCACATAGACTTAACTATTAGTTTCTCATCCTCCAGAACTCAATATAGTAATGTGGGCAGGCAGACTTTTCTTTTAGCCACGTGGCTGAATTTGATAGCTCACATGAATCAGAATAGACTGCTCTAGCTAGATATCAACTTTAAAAGGTGCTGGATGGCCGCATTCAGCCACCAGTGGAATATCCGTAATGTGGTAAGAAAAATGGCAGTGAGGATGGGGATGAGAAACTGTTTATGTGGCCTAAACTAGCTAAATAAATGAAAAACACACAAAGTCCTCTAAAGTGGACACCACTGGCAAAATTATTTAGTCCATTAAGCATGGATGTACAGCATGGTACTTGAACAAATACGGTAGGATATCCAGTGAAAAAAAATTGAACACCTACTACTCTAATAGAGTAGTAGGTGTTCAATTTTTTTTGTGTTCAATAATAGAGTAGTAGGTGTTCAATAATAATTTAGGTGTTCAATAATAGAGTAGTAGGTGTTCAATTTGCTACTACTCTACTCTCATTTTGGAGTTTGACAAAAGTTGAGTATTTTGGCAACAGCTGCTATACACAATAAGTAGCAAGTTGTAAAGATTACTTGTTCAACTACAGCTGTACCTTTAAGGATAGTTTAGGCAAATGTACATAAATACAACACCAGGATGAAGTATGGCTGCTCACTGTGTGTTGTGTGTGTACTTGTGCGTGAGTGACAATATATGTGACTGTCTCAGTATAGTTTGCACAAGCACACCTACAAAATAAAAAAATAAAAATAGATGCATGTTTTTAAGAAAAAGAAAACTTTACTTGAACCATTACACAGGAAAGCAATTCTACAGGGCCAAGACTATATCTTGGTCGATTTGCAATTCATGATGAGCATTTAATCCAACTCTGTAGAACAAAAGTTATGGGTGCAAATGTAAGTATAGTTACTGTTAAAAAATGCTGTCTTTGCTCCTATAATTCCAAAACCACTTACCATAATAGGTAAAACTTGGGCAACCATTCTGTGGATAATACTGAGGCAATATAAAATAAATTTGGAAGCTAGGTGGGTTTTTGTTGAGACGGACACGTATTATTATATCACAATACTGTATGACACAAAGTGGGGGTAGATGCTGATCACTCGTCAGCTCAAATAGGTATAGTAGCCACATCATAACCATCTTACCAACTGTTTTGCGTTAGACACATTTGAAGCAGACACACACAAGACAAAGAAGCATTGTTACATTTAAGTGTGAACAGCCTCCACACATTTTGTGCAGTGAAACCTCTCTATACTGAACACTTTGGGACCAAGTGATTGTACTGTTAAGAGGAGAGTATTTTACTCAGAAGTAATATTGTATTGGTACAGGTCTGTCAACTCAGAAACTATCATTTATGGAGAAGTTAAACGTACACTGTGTTTTATTTGGAGGGTTCTTCAAGAAAGGTTACCATGAAATTTTCCATTCTGAAACACCTTTAAAGTCAGTTACCAGACATTCTCTAATCAGACATGTCCCAGAACTGCAAGGGTGCTTACAGGCTACAGGTTTTAATAAAGAGTAACCTAAAGTATCGAAGGGTGAAGTAGTATGTGAAAAAAACTGCAACACAGACGTTACTCAGTAATTATTCTTTATGAGAAACAGAAATTGAAATTCCGCTATATGGCAAAAGGGGATTGCCAATTGGACTACAACCATCTAAAAATTATTTAGCTAATAAGTTTTTAGTCAAAGGTCTAGCTTTATACATTTCACCCACGAATGACTCTCAAGCTAAACCTCTACAATGAAACCTAGTTATGTATTATGGACACTTTGGGACCAACCAGATTATCAAGGTGTCTTGATTTTTCATGTGTTAAGGAATACTGTGGGACCACTACCAAGTGCAGTTGTCCACATTTTCAAGTGTCCATGGTAACAGGTTACACTCTATTGCTACACCACAAAGAGTAGAGGATTGCATTCATCCCAAATCATATTACCTTGAGGTCTGGTTTCACTGAGTCAGTAGTATCAATGTCTTTTAGACAACTCTCGTCGATTTCTTCCCAGCTGAGATCATCACTATCCGATGATGCATCAGCAAGGGTCATCAACTTTTGTTTCTGACGCTGCTCCTATGTAAATTAAAACATTATGTCATAACTTCCACTGGGTTGATCCCATCACCTGTTCAGTTAGATGTTGGCGGAAGAAATATCGTTGCCAGAAATCAATGTTGGAGAGCACTGCTGGTACAAGGTTTGAGTGCAGTCCTCTGACCTTACTGCTTTCAGCTAACAGTTCAGATATTTGGTCAGTAAACTGTTCAAGAGTGAAACTTTCACTCCACTGTTTAAACTCTGGGTGGCTGGGTTCTTTACATAATTCATGATCAAGTTCAGGTTTGTTGGATTGCTTTTCTTTCACCGGAGCATCTTTAGGATCAGATGTCTCCTTTGTGTTATCACTGTTGTCATCATCTTTACTCCACAAGAAATTCACCAACTGTGTCGTAGCACCACCAACAAAGTTGCTTGTGTCTGTTTGTACAGTGGTGACCAGTTCTGATAGGTCTCGTTGTGTTGCCTGTAGGACCTGTTCAGACTGCTGTTTAAAGTTGGAGACTAGACCGCCCCACCAACTAGTATTCGACGTAGTATCGGACTCCGCCATAATGTTACGCTCTCACACAACCTTCACATCAGCTCTTTATACTTGTTCTTGTAAATGGTAATTCTTGGGAGTTCCTATTAACATACATAAACGTATATGAATAAACACGGCGAATGAAGATCGAAAGTCACTCTACAACCTGCGTTCCTCGCATTCCAACACTAAAAGGCCATGACCCGGTATATTTACACAAAAATTAAACAAGATATTATACTCGTTACCACATTACCTTAGTAGTGTAGTGCTTTCCGTACAGGCGGAGTACAGGCCCTTGGTGACAACAAGACTGACGCTATCTTTCTAGTAATAGCACACCATAACATTATCACGTTAGTCATTGACGTATTATTTTGCCAAGAGTCACGAGGTACACCCTGGCAGTAGCGATCGCGCGGTAACGCCCCCTTTAAAAGGACCGAGAAAGGTAACACAAATTAATTTTACTGATGATAATAATTTTACGGTGTTTATTTATCAGGTGTACCGAGGTTGATGGCGATAGTCACACCCAATAATGGTGGGGGCGGTTATGAATATCACTTCGTCACGACACCAGCAGATTGGTTGATGTGTAATATCTGTCACTATCCGAGTAGAGATCCTTATCTTAGTGGATGTTGTGGTCACACATTCTGTAAGTCTTGTCTTGAGGGTGCAAAGAAAGCTACTACCATATCTGATGCTTGTCCCATTTGTCGAGATGAAGAATTCGCTACCATGCCCAACAAACAAGCTGACCGAACAGTCAGGAGTCTCCATGTGTTCTGTACTAACAAAGAGAAAGGTTGTGAGTGGCAGGGTGAAGTGAATAACATTGTCAGTCATGTTACGAACAGTGACGGTTGTCAATTTGAGGACGTGATATGTTCTAATGGTTGTGGAATGTGTGTACAACGACAATATCTGTCCAGTCATGTTGAGGATGAGTGTGTATGTCGTATGGTTGACTGTCAGTATTGCCATGTTACAGGAGAAAATCGGTTCATTAAGGGTGAACACAAAGATCAGTGTCCCAAATTCCCCATAGCCTGTCCCAACAAATGTGAAGCTGATAATATACCTCGTGAAGATATTGATGAACACAGGAAGATATGTCCACTTGAAGAAGTCACCTGTCCCAATGATTGTGGAATGACTTTGCAACGACAATATATACACACCCACATCAAAATGGAGTGTCCACGTCTTAAGATTGAATGTCAACATTGTCACATTACAGGAGAGCAACAGTTTATTGAGGGTGAACACAAGGAACAATGTCCCAAGTTCCCCATAGCCTGTCCCAACAAGTGTGAGGTTGGCAGTGTCCCAAGAGATGATGTAGAAGAACACAAGAAGATGTGTCCACTGGAGCTAATCCAGTGTGAGTATCACGTGGTGGGTTGTGAGGAGAGGATGGCTCGTAAGGATCAGAAGAAACATAACAAGGAGAAGATGGAAGAACACTTGTCCTTTGCCATACATCGGCTCACTAAGGCTCAGCACGATTTAACCAGTAGTCAAGTTGAGGTAGCGAACAGTAGAGAGGAACTAATAGCAAAGACTACTCAGATAGGTAAAGACCTGGCTACTACCAAACAACAACTGACCAGTACTCAAATTGACACTGTGAAGGCAATTGATAGACTCATACAGCGATTACAGCAAACAGAAAGAGATCTTGCAACTAAACAAGAACTAACAACACGTCAGTTAGAGAAATATAAAGATGACTTTACTGTGAAAGCTGAGCAGGTGGAAAAAGAGTCTAAAGAACGACTAGAAGTCACTGAAAATAACCTTACTCTAAAGCTTCAACAAACAGAGAATGATTTAACAACAACCAAACAAGAATTAACAGCTACTAAACAGAATTTCAAAGATGATCTTAAAGTCTCCAAAGAAGAAAGCAAGAGAACTATTGATAAGATTGAGGAAGAAATAAAAAAGTCTTTTGCTGATCAATCAAAAACATTAACTGATATGAATGAAAATTTGACGAACATCCAAGAAGAGGACAGAAAGTGGAAGGATGATCTTATTCAACAGCTTGTGGTAACTAAGCAAGAAATAGAAAAGACAAAAGATGAACTTGCTCAAAAACTCACAAACACAAAGAGAGATCTTAACACTACAAAACAACAAATAGCAGCCACTGAAGATGACCTTTCCCGTAAGCTTAAACAAACAGAGAATAATCTTACAACAACCAAACAAGAATTAGTAGCTACTAAAGAAAATCTCAGAACTACTAAAGATGAGCTCAAAGTTTCCCAAGAAGAAAACAAGAGAACTACTGACAAGCTTGAGGAAAAAATGAGAAAGAAGTTTGATGATGAATCGAAAAAATTAGTTGATATGAACACAAATTTGATGAACACACAAGAAGAGAGTAGAAAGTGGAAGGATGATCTTATTCAACAGCTTGTGGTAACTAAGCAAGAAGCAAAGAAAACAGTAGATGATCTTACTCAAAGACTAGTTGCTAGTCAGCAAGAGACAAAAAATGAACTCACTCAGAAACTCACTAACACAGAAAGAGAACTGAACACTACAAAACAACAAATAGCTACAACTTGTCAAAATCTTACAAAAGCTGAAAAGGAGCACACCACATTAGCTGCCAATACTGATGAGGCACTAGCTAAACTGGAGATCAAACTCCAAACAAAGATCACTAAGATTGAAACTGCTGCTCAGAAGAGAATCACTGAACTGGAAACTAAACTGGAAAATAATACAAAATTACTATTCAGTGACTGGTCTAGCATTATCAGCACTTCATCTTCAAGGTTATTATCAGGTGATCAAGTTGTTCCAGTGATTATGAAGATGTCAGAGTATACCAAGAAGAAGAGTTGTAAAGTTTACTGGTACAGTGACTCATTCTACACTCATCACAAGGGATACAGAATGATACTGTATATTATACCTGCTGGTTATAGTGATGGTAGAGGTACTCACCTGTCAGTTGGCCTGGTCCTCATGAAGGGTCCATATGATGATCAGTTAAGGTGGCCACTGAAGGGACATTGTGAGGTGAAGTTGTTGAACCAGATCAGTAACAGTGAACATCATTTAGGGAATGGGAAGCATCAGGATAGTGGTCATATGAGGGTCACTAGTGGGGAGAGAAGTACTAAGTACATGTGGTACAGTAATCAATTCATATCCAATGAAGACCTCCACAAGATCACTCCCACATGTCAGTACCTCAAAGATGATAATATCTTCATTAAAGTAGACTATAAACTAGACTAGTATAAGTTTAATTGGTTACTGTTAGTTGTCTAGTTTGTAATATTTGTTGCATTTTTAATAATAAATAACTTTGATTAGGCCACTTGACCACTTCAACTAAAATAATATTTTGTTGCTCGGGCCAAATTCAGCCAAGTAGCTACAGGGTTGCTAGGTCAGTTTGGAGCTATTCAGCATAGTTATTGCTGTGCCACTAGCGTAAAATCCCTTCGTGGCATTATCTCTGCTTGAAAGGTGATCACAAATATTTTGCAATTAAAATACCAGGTTTTGGTCAGGCCTGAGAAACAAAATTAAAATATTTAATTTAAGCAACCTTATTACTAAATGGTTGATATGCCATGTAAAATCATATAGTTTTACGAGTAGCTATGATTATTATTTTTGTCTTGCCAGATCTCCAGTTATTATTACCTTTTTAGTAACTTGATAACCCTGACTCTAGACTCCTACCTAACTCCTTGTAATTATATTGTACATGTAATTGTCAAATCATTATATAGGATGTTTATCTCTCTAGCTGCAAGTTTACGCATGATGCATTTATGCAAACTGTGAAGTGTTGGTAAATTAAATATCGACCTTATTTAAATGACTAGCTGTTCTCATTATACTTTAAGCACTATTGTGCAAAACCCCCAGTGAAATTCAATAAACATATGGATGTACCATCTCCAGATCTGTAGTGCCAGGTGACTACACATACATCGGCTTTGCTGCTTTGTCCCATTTCAGGCCATGATTATCACCTCAATTAGCACATCAACCAGGTATAAAAACCTAATGAACAACTTACAGTATTTGGCTCCAATATGCACAAAACAAGCAGCAGTGAATAACATAGTAACTTAGTCTCGGTGTGACCTTGGACAACATGTGGACTGTACATAGTCCAAGAATATTGCTATAACTTTTGTACATTGAGAGGTCATCAAGGAGCAAGACGAACAGCAAATATCAACATAACTTTTGAATAAAGTACTTGCAGAACAATCCACACATTTCATTTGTTAAACTAATCTAGAGTAGCCTAATGGCACCTTGTTTTTAACCTATGAATGAAGTACACACAGGGGCACGTTTAGGATGTACAAGGGGGGGGGGGCCCTAACTCAAGATACTTATCTCTCATGTGAAGGTGCACAAAGCACACCTCTCAGCATGCTTGATTTGATTTTTGATTACACTCCTCTGTTTGGTTTAGCCAATCTTCCACAGAGGAGTATAGGGGAAAAACACACACAATAGGTACAAAACAGTATACAAAGAACAGACAACCACATACAACTAGACAACTAGTACAAAACATCCACAAAATACAGTATTAGTACACAAATCAGTTGAATGAAGAGAACTCTGGCGCAGATGGCTGTATACAGCATTAGCAAAATCAAAATGCTGGATCTAGTGGGGGTCTGGGGGCATGCCCCCCTGAAATAATAGATGCTAAAGTACTGCGATTTGGAGACATTTTCACATACAAATGCTTATAATTTGCCTACAAATATTTAATATACTGCCCTTTAGATTAGGTATAACTCTGCAGCATTTGTTAATGAAAAGGGTCAGACAACCAAAATACTCTCACAATTCCACAACAACAGATGCATGTTAGAATAAGGGTGCTCTGTACTATTTCAGCATGGCTTCCCACTTGCTCTATAACTCACAAACGGGTTGGTAAATTCTATTCAAATCTTTCTTGAACTAGTCTTACATTTTGTGGTCTACAGCAGTTTTTTTACAATCCATTATAGCTTCTCAATCATCAGATACTCTTCTTCCAGACTTGAGCTGGAACTAATCAGTCTTTTTTGTTGCTACGTATGCCTTTTCTCACCAGAAGGTCCTATCAAAAAATGACAAACACTCTTTTGAAGCAAATATTCTATGGTTACCCATCTGAAAATATAAAGTAAGCTTACTGGTTCAATAATGACAGACTAGTTCTAATTTTAGTATCATGGTGTAGAAACTGAGGAGCATGCACCTGCTGGCCGACCACAGTTATTGATAGGGCACAGAAGAATTGAAGAAACTTTAGGGAAGTGTTTTATGTGTAGGATTTCTATCTGAGATGGGCAGTGGGGTAGAATCAATAATGGAACCAATACAAGCTACTGTGATTCTTTCTCAAGGTAACGCAATCTTACCATCCAGAGAAAAAACAAACATCTGTACAGATATTAAGTACAAATCAAACTCTCTAATAGAACATACACCATGTACAGTGATGTACACAACAAATTAAAAAGTTACCAATACAGTGACACATTACATGTGCTATTACTAAGAATAATGTTCTCTGTTAGCAGGTCTACATTCCTCTGTAAATAAACAACACAACATGTAAAATTAAACAACACAACATGTAAATAAACAACACAACATGTAAATAAACAACACAACATGTAAGCAAACAACACAACATGTAAATAAACAACACAACATGTAAGCAAACAACACAACATGTAAATAAACAACACAACATGTAAACAAACAACACAACATGTAAACAAACAACACAACATGTAAATAAACAACACAACATATAAATAAACAATACAACATGTAAATAAACAACACAACATGTAAATAAACAACACAACATGTAAGCAAACAACACAACATGTAAATAAACAACACAACATGTAAACAAACAACACAACATGTAAATAAACAACACAACATATAAATAAACAATACAACATGTAAATAAACAACACAACATGTAAATAAACAACACAACATGTAAATAAACAACACATGCGAAAAAATGCAAATATGCTGTGAACAAGAATTAACAACTATAGCAGTAAAGAAGAGACAAAAATAGCATTTTCCAGAACACAGTAAATCATGTCTGATCAAATTAGCACCTTAACTATTTGTGAGTGTTATTATAATTGTGACCTGCTGAGCAAAACTAAACCAGTCTTTTTTGCACATTCCCAGAATTCCATCTCTGTTATCTATAGTAACAGCCAAAGTTTCAGCCTTTTGTTATGAATGGTCTTGGTATTATAGCACTAGAACAGGAATAAAATTCAGCAACAATATGGCCAATAAATTACAGGCACTTATTTATCAACCATAGCTCACGACTGGAACAAGCTACAAAGATGAGGTTTGATTCAGTCTGTTCACCATGAACTGGCAAATCGATCAACCAACTGTACGTCTCCATGTGGATGACCGTTCCAACAATGAAATGAAGATGGTAAACTTTATATCTACTGCATTGTAAACAAGTGCCCATACCTTACGAGCCTTATGCTACATGAAAACGAAACAAAGACTTTCTTACTCCTTATGAAGATAGTGTATAGGTTTTGTTGAATTGAACTTTGTTTCACAGCATATACTGAAGTGATTAAAATGAGTGTAAATTTTGTGTAACACGTGCATTTTTACCCAGTTTATTTCAATACAATTTTATAGCAAAATAGAATTCTGCAAAAACAAACTGCTTTTCACTCAGCGGGTCACAATTGTCACTTTCTCTTTGGTTTTATGCCATTTCTGGCCTTGAGTGTGTATATTCACTCTACCCACTCTGCATAGTGATGCTGAGAAAGTAGTAAAGCAAGAGAGGTTGCTAATATACTTTTTAGAATTGTCTCCACCGGTATATCTTCAGGTGCAGGCAGCCTCCCTTGTTTTACTACTTTTTATTTCTGTGATCCTAAAATTAAAGTTCTTTGATTTTTTTGCATTTGTTTGCTTTTTTTGGAACATAATTGTGGCTGGTGAACCCCTGCATACTGTATCAAAAGACAGAATGGTGTCAGACTATTATAATTGTCTAAATGTGTGTCCCAACTATCAAATACATGAACTGCATGGTGATTACACTTCATAATTATAATCACAATGAAGAAGCACCTCTGCAATGCAATTAATCCAGCTAGTAGTCACCACAGAAAGTATAGACAATTTCATTACAAACGTATGGGAAAGCCATTATGTACTACCACGAATTGACACCTCACACTGTCAGCAAAAATAACTGTTCCGGATAGTTATGAGCCCTTTGGTTATAACCTAAGTCCAACTATAGGTAAGTAGGGATCATAGACAAAAAAAAGTTGTGAAACAAGTACACAAGTACAAGGACAATTAGAAATTTGAAAAATTCAGTTAGGGATAAAAGTAAGGAAACAAGGAAGGTTGCGTACACTTGCAGATATACTAGTGGACATTTAATACCTGCATAAGAGTATTGGGATTACTGCATGTAAATGTCCACTATTATATCTGCAGAACTTCATTGTTTCACTACTTTATTTTGTCTACGATCCATTTTTCTTGTACTTGTTTGTTAACATTATGACTGCTGAACCCGCGTATATCATCAAAAGAAAGAATGGCGCCTTAATGATATTGCTTGAACACACACCCCAACTATCAATTACCAACTGAAAAGTGAAGGACTATTATGATTTGTTTTCAGCTATGTTCAGTCCATTACACAGTGTTGCAAATAAACAGTTTGAGAAGCACCTCCGCAATCAATCTGAAAATATGGATGATTCCTATTACAAACATAGGGAATCAACACCTTGAGCTGTCAGCAAAGAGAAATGAGATACAAAGAAGAACAAAGATAAGTCTATGATCCGTGTGTGGGTCAGTCAGACAGTCAGTCAGTAGTGGGCTTGGTTATGCCTAACCAATACCACCCACCTAGTCATGAAGGAAAAGTGAGGCTGGTTTTTTGGGCAAGAAAGTCCAAACCTTCATCATCCCTACTATACAGTACTACCATACTGTATGATGAATAGAATTTCAGTTATGATACTCTTAAGCCTGTTGTTGTTAATATGGACATTCAAAAACAACAACCAGGGGACCACAAAACCTGGTAATACTGGAAGTATAGAATCCAGTAGTTAGTGTGAGAACCACATATTATTGCTATCTCATGTTGCCTTTTAACTGTTAATTTTTAATTGGTGTTCCTGTTGTGGTACACTTTAATCAAATGTAATGCTTCGGATACTGATTCTGCAACCAACCCCCAAAACATATTAATTTTCATATAATATCTTTTTAACACCCAAAAATCATCAGATATGATAAACGTGATAGTGTTGAAATGTGCTACCATATTTCCTAATGTAAATAACACAATAAGCTATTTCTACTTGTTTGATTGCTGCAGCAGCTGCTGCTTCTTCTCAGTGAACTTCAAGCCGTTTGAAGTAGAAACTATCTAGCAGTAACTGTGTAAGCAATACATGTGGATATGAAATTATTTCAGCTAACAATTAACCTACGTTTGATTTTGGGCTGTTGTATGGTAAGTCAAGGATCTCTTGGCTTTGTCATTACAATAATAACACTAAATATATTATAGTTGGGGTTTTTACTGACACGTACTTCCTTGATTAAAGAGCTATGTAGCATAGTCTTGACAAAGAGCAGTATCAACATATGTACCCAATTATCATACGTACATGTAGTTCTCCAGTACATACAGTAGGTACATGGTTATATGAATTGACACACAATATTACTGTATGGTGTGGTTACTACACTACAGCAAGGTGATTTGATTGGTAGGATCTACAATAAAATCCCTTGTTTCTTCTCAATAGATCTTTAGTGATACAAATACGGTAATTACAAGCAACCCATGGGCATCAAATCAATAGCAGCACCCGACTACTACAAAATTTACAGGGATTTGTTCCACCAAGAGTTACGTATACAATTACAATTCTAAATACTGCTACATTTTTAGATTAATCCAAAGGTTGCACCACATGTTATATACTGTCAGACCGTCAGTGGTGGCCACTATAAAGCTTTAATAATAATAATTTCTATGTAACAAAGAGTCTATACATTCATAGACTTCAAAACATTGGATTTAGTAACCTCAAGCTCTGTAATGATGTCTTTGCTTTATACAGGTGGTACAACACAAGTGGGTATGACATTTATTTGATGACCAACAGAAAAGCCTATGATAGATTGTGTTTGGGGGAAACTTTATGAAACACATCTAAGAATTACTTCCAAACTATTCTAAACACTGCAACAACTCTAGGTCAAATTTAGGCTTAGTTATAACTGAAGAGCCAAGAGAAACTGTCACCATGACAAAAATATTTTACTATAGTTGATGTGACTACATACTTGAACAACTATTTCCAGATTGAGCTGGGCTGCTATGCCACACCTCTATATTATTGCTGTTTTCTAATCTGATTGTACCTGAAACAACATAACGAAGGGGCATTCTTTAAATAGCAATAGTATAAGGACTATGTAACTTAGTAACTACTGTAGAAAGACACTACCACAAGCCCTATGGATTATTATATGAAATTGTGTACTACATCAGTATCTCATGTAGGAGTGTTAAAGGTCCATAGCAATTAATGAGTAAACATTCTCTGTACAGAATTACATTTTCGGAATGCTCAGGCGAATTAGAGACCAAGACAGATGAGTCATTGAGGATCTTGGGTAGCATGGTCAAGGTCATTCAAGACACCTTCACCAAGGTGCTTTCCAGTGAAGAACACGTAACAGTGAAAACAACGCACCTACACAATCTACAGACAGTCTACACTGTACATACAAAGTGACCCATACCTATTCTGCCCAAGCAGCCTAAAGATGCAGATGCCAACCTAGCATTGTTACAAGCCTAAGTATCGGACACAGACAAACCTTTAGACTTTGTACTGACAAAAGGGCAGTAAACAGCAGCCAAAGTCAAAGGCAATTAACGCCAGAGGTGTTAAGGACCAACACTGGGTGATGCCACAGTTTGCATAAGTCACAGTAGTAGTCACAGTACCAGAAAAGTAGCACCAGTTACCATAGTGTGACAGAGTCACAACTATGCACAATGGAGGCAGAGACTCTACCACTCAACATCAATGGGCTAATCCCATTATCACAGCTGCAAGTTGCAGGTTGAAGTTTGTCAAACAAGGGTATCACTCTAATAAAAGAGGTCTTACCAATTCTTTGCATGCAGAACCAGCTTGTTCCATTCAAATCAGAGGGATATGACACTGAGTCCTTTAAACAGTGACAAAGGGTTATCACATCCTTCTCCTGTCAGCCCCAACAGTCAAGAGACCATGCCACACAGCCATCACCTCCTATCAAAGAAGCAGACCCTTTCGCAGGAGGAGATTCTAACCATGCTGAAGAAACAGCCCAGACAAAGGGCTTCTTCTGTAGCATATTGTGTGGTACTTAAAAAAAAAAGATGGTGGTCAGAGATCAGTTATCAACCTGAAAAGGCCAACTCAGAGGAGGTCCGACGTGTTCATGTGAGCCATAGCTATAGGGTTTATACAGAGAACCTACTTTGGGAAGGTAATACTAAAATATATGCGCCAATCGAAAGCAATTCTTATGCTAAATCCATCAGCGTAATCAATCCCATTCAACCCGAATAGTTTTCATTTCAAATATATGTGGTCCATTGGAGACTTACTCATGTGATTAAGAGCTCACTATACAAAATAGAAGACAAACATCCACCAGGAAAGATAAAAACGGCTGAAACAGATTTGAGGAGCCATACAATCTACAACACTACTTTAGATGCTGTTTTCAGCAATTAAAGGAATGCAAGTTATGTAATCAACATGAAATCTTTTTGATAGCACTTACTTGTGTTGGCCCTCCTCTGAGGCCAACCATAATATACTTCAAGATGGAGAGTTTTCATACAGTGAAGTCTCCCTTACAGAAAGTGGACTGGATGACAAAGGTACACCTGAAGAATGCCTGCACCATTAGCAAGAGACAGTGGCTGTTTCTGCAAGACAGCTACGTTGGCATCTCTCCTTGATATGATCCATATGGCTAGTCAGTGTACTTTGTCAGGGAGCACACTCTCTGATGACTGATGTATGAGAAGCAATTCTCTGACCAACCTCTGTAGGAGCAGAGGATACCAAGGTTGAGTTTTCCACACTATAGCTAACAGGATGAGTGATTTGATTGCATGTTTGTGATAGGACTCTACTCACATAGACCTTCTGGGGTGGTCTTTGGTTGAATGCTCCTGGCAATGATGGCAATGGTGGCATTGACAGGGTGACCATCAACATAATTATGGGGTGCTCAGATCACAGAACAATAGAGTTTAGAGATCTGTGCTGGTAGCCAATTCAATGTAGCTCTGCTAAGAAATTGATATACTAGCTTGCCCATTTAACGGAAACAGGAGTCATATGTAATCCTACCACATGGGATGTGTCTAAAAATATGAAGCATATTCCCTTGATAGGACAGAATCACTCCCTATCTCTCAAGTCACTCTCCATGAAACTGCTAATGCTGCTGGCATTCACTAAGCCATCAAAATCTTATGATCTCTTCAACCATGGTCTGACCTATATGATAACACTACCAGATAGTGTGGATAATTCAAACTCACACTGTCTTGCTGAACAATCCAGACCATCTAGGCCAGCCACTCTATTTGTGTTTCCAGCCTCCCAGCAAACAAGAATCTTTGCCCCAAAGAGGTACTATCTGAATGTGAGTCCTATAGAAATTCAGAGTTTAAGCTCTATATCAAACCACAATAATCCCATTTCATCCTTCTCCATTGCCAGATAGGTCTTGGCCATGCTGAAAGTGGATGGCATGGACACTCAATCTGTCAGAAGTGCTTCTGACCTCTACTGGTCAAGGGCGGTGGAGAAGGGGGGAGGGCAAGGGGGGCTGCAGCCCCTGTGAAAAAATTATGGGAGGCTTAGCCTCCCTAAAATTATCTGTAGCTGTGATGGAGAGCCTAGCTTAATAGCATCATTTGAGATACTCTAATAGAGCAGTCACAGTATTCTTTGAGGAGCAGTGTAGCAAGCTACGCATGCAGTTATAAATAAGGAGATATAGTCTAGTTGGTAGAGGGCAACTATTGCCAGCAGGTAATGACCTTTTTTTTTAATTTTTTTTTTTTTTTGGTCTTTGACTTACAACTAGGCCATGGCATCACCAAGCTAGACCCCCAGCCCCCCCTAAATATAGGTGTCTCCGCCGCTTCTGCTACTGGTATGACAACAAATCCAATATGTAGTAAGCAACATTACTGAATGGAGTTCAGAATTTGTTTTCCAATGACTCTACTATACACCTTCTACAGCAAATGCTATTGGAATCCCAGTACTATCACACGTTGATGTGTAATCCAAGCATTCTGAAACATAATTACCTGAATAGCTACAATCACAGAATGGTCACCAGCTATTCTGAGGAATGTGATTGTGGTGAGCATATCAACATCCCACCCAATTCCAACCCATGGTATGCCGGGTAGGTAGAAGCAGTGGACCCAGGACCAGTGGGGATCCAACTCTTCTTGGAACTTTACAACATTCTATACTTGTACTAGGTATCTCTGCAAGTAGTCTTGCACTTTCCCCATCACTGTGTCTCGCACAATGTTTATACCAATTAGAAATTATAAGTGCCTCTGAAAAAGTGTCTTAAGCTGACTGCATTTATAGGCCACTCGTCTGCTGTACAATGAGCATACTAGTCTAAAATGTTGCCTAGCTACTAAAGTTTAGAAACATTGTGCAAACAAATATTTGAAATAGCGATTACTAGCTAAACTGAGCTAAGCAAGTTCCAGCAGCTCGACAACCAGACTTCATACATCGTGGTGCATTTGCACAATGTTTCTAAACTAGTAGCTAGGCAACATAATAGACTAATATGCTCATTGTACAGCAGGCAAGTGGCCTATAAATGCAGTCAGCTGCAGACACTTTTTCAGAGGTGCTTATAATTTCTAATCGGTGTAAACATTGTGAGACACAGTGACGGGGAAAAAGTGGATTGGCCATGCAAGACTACTTGCAGAGGTACCTAGTACAAGTATAGAATATTGTGAAGTGTATAAAATTCCAAGAAGAGTTGGATCCCTGTGGGTTCCCGGGTCCACTGTTTTTCCTACCCTGGTATGCCACGTTGGGATTTGAAAACAGAGCCTCTATATTTGTTTAGTCATTTGTTTTTACCCCAACTAGTATTATTGATCACAGCTTGTAGCTAGGGAACAGCTGATGCATATGAGCAAATGGAGGTACTTATATGTACGTATGGTATGTAGGTGCTTCTCATTTTTGTTGTTCCTGAATATGGAAAACTAGGATGATATGCTCACCTCACATTCCTAATGCACTCCATAATAGCTGGTGACCTCTCTGTGATCTGAGCCATTCAGGTTTGTGAACACTTCAATAACTGTACCATAGTTTCAAAATTATTTTCACCACAAGAATATTTGTTATCACATCTTACTTATATGTACGCATATGCTGTAAGAAACTTTTAATTTTTAAATTGTAAATCCATGCCATATAGGCATAGCACAAACCAACCTAATATATGTATGTTGCTTTAGCTAACAGCCAAGCCTTACATTATCCATGCACCTTGTGAATGTTATGGAAACTTTATCCAATAAAAACACTGTAAGATATTTTTAGTGCGATCGTACTTTTAGTGCGATCCTCACGAGGCTACCAATCTCCCTGGGAAATCTCCATTATTTATCTTAACACAACAATCAGATGTTACACTGGTGAGAAAGGTCTCTAAGTTGTGACAAGCACTACTTGTTATCATTTTATTAAACTGTCTTGTAAACACACTAGATTTTCAATTATTTCAATGAACTTGGTTTACATATCATTGAGTAATACAACAGCTCTTCAATGTGTTTTTAATATCAATGGGTCACAATTATATGTAAAATGAAAACAGTACTAAAGAGTGTCCCTTTTAAAAACTTCTACAGGTCAATTTTTCTTAGTGACAGCTCTATATATGAAGTGTAGAATTCTACTCATGTAATAAAGCTATCACATTGTTTAGTTAATAGCTACCAGTATGTGTGTGTGTGTGTGTGTGTGTGTGTGTGTGTGTGTGTGTGTGTGTGTGTGTGTGTGTGTGTGTGTGTGTGTGTGTGTGTGAGTGTGTGTTGTTGCTGTTTCCTTGAGCTAGACACTTACTCACATTGCTCCAGTCTACCCAACTGTTAAAATGGGGACCGGGTGGTCTGGTGCCAACTGGGGAAGCAGCCCACCCAGCTGTAACATCAATGGGTACCTGGTGTAAACTGGGGAAGTAAATGCTCAACTGTCCATGTCTCATATAGCAGGTGAAGGTCCAGGTGGGATTTCGGGTGCCCACACCTTCACCTGTGAGACATGGTACAGCCTCCTGTGGGTTACTAGTCTTACCCCAGGAGGATGGGCCTGCACTGACTCATAGCACCTGAGTAGTGCATGCACAGGTATGCCACTGCTGACCACTGGGCAGCGTGACCGTGTAGCAGCAGCTGAAGGCTTTGCTTGTGTGTGTGTGTGTGTGTGTGTGTGTGTGTGTGTGTGTGTGTGTGTGTGTGTGTGTGTGTGTGTGTGTGTGTGTGTGTGTGTGTGTGTGTGTGTGTGCGTGTGTGTGTGTGGTAGCATAGCCAAGTAGCTAGAGCATTAGCCTGGCAGTAATTGAAAGGTTCCAGGTTTGATGCCTGGTTATGCCAATTTAGTGTTGTTTTTCCTTAAACCTCACATTGTTCCAGTCTTACCCAGCTGTATATTGGGGACCTGGTGGCCTCGTGTCAACTGGGGAAGCAGCTCACTCAGCTGTACGTAACATCAATGTATACTGGGGAAGCAAAATGCTCAACTGTCCTTGTCTCGTTTAGCACTGTTGGGGTCGTCGTGGAACTTCGGTTTCCGTGACCTCTCTCTGTGAGACTTGAACAGTCCTCCTGCGGGTTACTGGCCTGAGGATTTGCTTGCACAAGGCTGAGTGATGCACAGGCATCCCAGTGCTGGTTTGCTGGGCTGCAATAACTGTGTTTTACATGGCTGCCATAGGCTTTGCTTTTTCCTTTGTGTGTGTGCGTGCGTGCGTGCGTGTGTGTGTGAAGCAGCAGCATAGCCAAGTGATTAGCTAGAACATTGGCCTGGTAATTAAAAGGTTCCAGATTCGATGCTTGTTTGTGCCAACTTCCTGTTGTTTCCTTGAGCAAGAAAGTTTACACATATTGCTCCAGTATACCCAGCTGCAAAATGGGGACCTGGTGGCCTGGTGTCAACTGGGGGAAGCAGCCCACCCAGTCGTAACATCAATGGGTGCCTGGTGTTAACTGGGGAACAAATGGCCAACTGTCCATGTCTCGCTTAGCAGTGTTGAGGTCATTGTGGAACTTTGGGTTCCACAGACTTGGATAGCCTTCTTGTGGTGTGGGTTGTTAGTACTGTCCCAGGAGGATTTTCCTGCACAAGACTTGAGAGTGCCTGAGTGGTGCACAGGTATCCCATTCACTGGGTGGCAACAGATGAGACAAATGGCAGCAACAATCACTACACTACTAGTAAACACCATCAAGCTGACAGATCCTGTCACACAAATGGAATTGAGGACACACAAATACTTCATTCAATTGCTCCAGACCCATCAAGGTTCATATCAGAAGGAGACTTGGAGATAAAGGTTTGACAATGGTCAGGATAACTCATTCAAACATCATCTAGTGCCATATTTGGCCTTTAGACAAAAATGAGCCTTGCAGTCTGTCAGGTGTAGGAAGAAAAAGTTCCAAGTGCCTACAAGTAATGCAACAAGGTGTTATTGAGAAGGATGCTGATAGCTGTCTCCAGAATCTATAGTTGGACCCCTTGTGGCCACATATGAGGAGCCAGGCAAGGAAATGGCACATGCCAACCTCGTGAGTACCGCTACAGACTGCTTTTGTAATGTTCATGTGAGTCACATGTCACTCACATGCAACATAGGAAGATTTGAATTGTCTGAATTGATACGTCTAGGCCTACATGGTCAAGGAATAGAATTTTCAAAGTCAGTCCCTAACCTTTTTGGAGAATGGAGAAAACATGCTGAAGCTATTCAAGATCTGAGGAATACTACTTAAGTAGTTTAAACCAAAGCAGGATGCTCATCTCAAGAAAAGTGATATGAGTTGGAGTAAACTCCAACTATACCAAAACTGAAGAACTTCAAGGGTTCCAAAAAGGACCTTCCTGTGGTTATCCTCCACAGGATAAGGACAATAGACACTTTCTACTAAACTCCTTGAATGGGGACACTGCTCTTACACATAACAAATTTAACAAGAAAAGGTACTCCCAGTACCCTCAAGACCCCTACAGCTATAGCCCTTTAATGGGTACAACAGAATCTTCCACTTGGCCACAGATCCTTTCAGATCCTGGTAATGACAAATTGGATAAAAGTACCTTCACTCAGATCCCTGGTTATAACACTATTTATATATAACAATATTTAGGGATATAAGATCAAATTCTGGGCAAAGAACAAGCAGTTAAATCCTCCAACTCCCTTTTCACTTCCACGAGATGGAGAATAAACTTATGAACACAGATTCATAAACTCTAGACTCCATGAAAAGGGAGTTGAAGTATAATATGTATATACAGAGAACAACATGAGCAGCATCTCTACGAACAATCTGCTCACTTTAAAAGTAAGAGGAGTGCAAGTTCCTCCTATAAGCGTGCCAGCACAAGAAGCCATTCATGCACTACCCACTAATCAACACCTACATGCTAAGAAATGGGACGCAAAAGGAAAACCAAGATAAGTCCAAGATGCATGCAATGTAGCTGCATACTACAGCTTGAGAGTAATGTTGAGCAGTGAAGAAACCAAGCCTATAGTGTTAACATACCGTATAGCAGGATTTTTTCAAGGAGGAAAAATTTTGCGATATTTATGGATTGGCAGTTACACGAAAATTTTCTCCCTCAAAATTGTCAGCTCAGTTGGAATAGCATTTATTCCCCGAAGAAGCAAAAATTTTCCCCCTCAAAATTTTGGATAGTGGCAATCCATGAAAATTTCCCCCTCGAAAAGCAGTAGCCGTTCGCTTAATAGAGATAAAAATTCTCTTGAAACACATTGAATGCACCTTTGGATTTGATTTAGCTAATCAATACTTGTTGTATTACAATGAGAGAGTAATGAATACCATATTTATCATACATGATAGTACTGTACAACACAGAAATGCTATGTGAATCTGATAACAACCATTATCACAGAGTTCACTTCTCTGCCCACACAATGGTACATGGTATGGACTACAAGTGATGACCTGCCAGATAACCGACTGGTTATCATACAGTATGATAGTATTGTACAGTATGGACCACAAAGAGCAGGCGTGGCCCATGAAAAAACATCACCCAAAGACCAGCCTCACTTTTTCCAGATGACGATGAGGCAGTATTGGTTAGGCAAAACTAAGCCCAAACAAGCCTTTAGATCGACCAGTAATGCTTTCAACAAGTTGCTACGGAATGTTAAAAAAATATTTAACAGAATTTTCTACTGACTGAGTAACTGACTGATGCCTTCAGACAAGCGTAATTTGATAATGGCTAAGGCTACGGGCTTGATTTTTTCACTGTTTCATGTCACTTCGGCCTGACAGGTGCCGTTTAGCATACCACAGTATGTACAATGCTTTCTTCATGGACTTACCAGTGTCCTCTTTTGTGACCCATTCATCTTTGCTGACAGCAAAAAGTGTCAATTTGGCGGTAACACGTGATGGCTTTTATTTGTAATGGAAATCGTCTGTATTTTTCATAGTGGCTACTTTGATTGCAAAGGTACTTTTCAAACAGTTCTTGATTCGTAATGTCGTGTAATGGGTTGAACATAACTGACAACGAAGCGTAGTGGATATTTTACTTTTTAGACAACAATTGATTTAACTGGGGTGCGTGGCGCCATTTCAGATGCGGTATGCGTGGGTTCACCAGTCATAATAATTATTTACAAAAGAAGTTAACAAACAAGTACACAAAAAAATTTGGAATTTTCAACTAGAGTAGGGAGCATAGCAAATTGATAAAAGTACTGAAACAAGCTGGAGTAGTGCACGTTTTAAATCACAGTAAAACAATAAGTAGTGTTATATCCCTACTGTGCTCAAGATACCATAACGGAAATGCACAGTAGGGATGTAGCACTTCTTATTGTTCTACTGTGATTTAATATCATGGACTACTCCAGCTTGTTTCAGTACTGTTTTATCGATGTGCTATGGTCCCTACTCTAGTTGAAAATTCCAAAAATTTTTGTGTACTTGTTAATCTAGCTAGTGATGTGTTAAGATGTAGTCATGAGAATGATTCCTAACTGGGTACTTTGGAAAGAATATTTAGACAGATACAAAAATAGCAATTATGCAAAATCCAAAATTTCAGAACAAACAAAATGATTTTAATCAATATTTGTCGGATATGGGATTCCACAGTTTGTAATTTTACATATTACACAATGTATAAAGGTGCTTTGTTAGGTAATAATATTACAGTAATGTGATAGTTAAGTAACACATTAGTACTTTGTTAAGTCAGTAACAAGTAGTAATGCGCTACTTTAGTAACACATTACATATGTAAAGTAACTATCCATTAGATATTACTAGCATAAGAAATGTAGCACATTACATTACTCCAGTTACTGCATTTCTCCAGTTACTGCATTAAGTAATAATATTACGTAACGCATTACAAAAGTAACACGTTACGCCCAACACTGATGACCTGGCATTTATTTGAAACATGGCATTTATTTTTGTTGTGATTCTCTATGATCAGCTAAATGGGACAAGGTGGGGACCAGCTGTATTTTGAAGCAATATGGTATATACCTTAAGAAATTTTGGGCATCACAATCTGACAAAGACTGTCCATGTTTTTAATTTCTGTGCCCAGCTATGTAGTTAAATACTTTGCTGCCCTTCTACACCAAGTCCTATTGTTTTCAATGTGTACCAGCAAACATTGACAGTAGCAGAGACAATCTTATTCTAATAGGAGCCCATAAGTACCACAAGGTGCTTTGTTGCTTGTAGTGCTTATGAATTTTATGGACTCCTGGTACTTGTATCTTAACTTGTCAACAGTTCTGTTGGCTAGATAAATGGAATGCTCTTGCCAACATCTCGGATGCAGTTGCAGGGGAAAACTACTGGATAAAATTATAGTCACTATGTACACAAGAGTCTATATATGTATCTCTGATAGGAGTTATTAGTGATAAACACAATACGAAAATGATAGTGTATTCCAGTATCATGTCAGTATGGTGTTTGTGAAAAAGTGTTCTTGTGAAACCCTAAGTCGACAAGTTAGCGACAGAAAACAGTTGCCTCTCTACCCATGCCTCTGGTACCTGTAAACTAATAAGGCAAATGAGAGATGTTTCACCTTCCTAACCAGGTCACCATATTCTCTCTTTAAAGCTTGTTTATGCCGCTAAAAATTAATAGAATTGTTGGGTTGAGCATTTTGGATCTTTGGTACTGCTACTGCTGTTATTGCATATGTTTGATATCAACACAGTTTCATCCTACCGGGCGTCACTATTCAGTGGACTGGACTACTGGACTGACATATTTTTGGTTTTTGCACATTCTATGGTTGGATTTATGGGGTCTTGCTAGTAAACACCCTTTGGGCACCTGCAGCCCACTTCTAAACACTGAAGACAAACACAGTCGGGACGCAACCGTCAAAAAACGGGAGTTTTTAATTGCACGCGCAATTTACGAGAAGTCTAAAATGGCGTTCGAGACGTGCCACGCGGATGAGAAAAATGCCTTTCAACCACTGAGCTTCTGGGTTGTATTCGAACAAAAACACTTCAAGAGATGATTTATGAAGATAGCTATGCAGTTTTTTTTAATCATGAATCGTGCAGGTTGGAAATGTTTCCTTGGTAGAATTGAACAGGAATTTAACTGCTCCCGATTTCGCTTTGCTGTGGATAAAGTAAGAAGAGTGCACAAAATCCAAGTCTATGAAAGTGAAAAGGTTTGTATGTAGTATGTTTAGAAGCTGTATGAAGGTGTTTACTGCTATGAAACAAATTTGTACTCGCTTATTGCAGTTGGTGTTGCAATACAGTGGAACCTCCCTTAACAAAGGAGACAATATAAAGATATTGGTCCAGTCAATATATGTTTTGCCGCTGAAGGAGAAAAACACCTATTGCAGCATATTTAGGCCTGGAATCCTGCCTCCCAAATTGTCTGTTATTTATAGAGTGGTTCCACTGTAGCCATCCCCATAGCTGTATGTTTGTTCTTGCAACAAAAGCAGACATTTATCAAAAGTGGGGTTAGCATTAAATTCCTTATCCCACACATGGTAGTCATGCTAATAATTATACACACAGTGTATGTGATTAGTTGTTTCTGTTATACAATATCATATCTATCTAAAAATAAATCCTCTGTTATAACCTCCTCTTCATATAGCTCACACTCATCACCCTCACATTGTGGCTCATCTTCAGATTCTTCTGATTCAGTACCATCATCTGGTGGTGGTTTGGGGATATTCAAATTGGTGCATTCCTGGCACAAACATCCTGGTCCACAGCTTCGTTGTCTCTTTCTACAGCCACATCTCTAATATAATCGAATTTTTTAAATGTGTTCTGTAACATTGGTGGTCTCTCTATCTCTAACTGTAGTTGTTATAGATGTTAAAAATTGAAGTAATAGAAGATTGATACTATTTAACTTTTCGTTAATGTTAAATAACGCACAGCTGGGAGATGGTTGTGAATGAGATGACTTATTTATTTTTTCATGTAATAAATTATTGACAATGATGCTTGCTTCCTTTAGTGTTGTGCCTACGTCTGGTATTTGACATTGGATTTCAGGTTCAGATAAGTACTGATTTGGGGGTTGTGATGCACTGAGTGCCCAAGACAATGCAACTATGACATGTCCCCCTTGACGATACAATACAGTCCCAAGTTTCTTGTGAACACACTAGTACATCATGTAACCATCAAGGTGAGTGATTAGTTGGTGTAGTAGCCAACGAGAAGTAAATTTCACACTGCTATCTCCCACGTCTAGGGTAACTTGAACAGTATTGGTGTCCTCAGAGGGCTGAATACCATAAACATTAAGAAACACTTGACATACCCATGGAAGTAAAAGGGCCTTCTGGACCAATAAGTGCTGGGCTACATATATCACAGATGAAACTATGGCTTTGGTGGA
The DNA here is from genome assembly GCF_963678975.1 of Dysidea avara. Lineage (NCBI taxonomy): Eukaryota > Metazoa > Porifera > Demospongiae > Dictyoceratida > Dysideidae > Dysidea > Dysidea avara. The sequence continues at coordinate 21,950,916 of NC_089280.1, forward strand.
CTTAGCAATAGTGCAGTGTGTGTTATAACAGCTAGTACAAATATAGTCATCTGGTGATATAACAGTGTCAGTTCCAGTTGTATCTGTAATGTATTTTGAAACTACTACAGGGTTGGGACTGTGACGATAAAGCTTCTGACCAGGTTTAGGTGTAGCTCCACAAGAGGAGCAGTTTTGTGGATGATTTAGCTCACGATAAACTTTACTATAGCAGCTTGGGCACAGGAGGAATGGAGTACTTGGTGATGACTGTACCCCAAGCATTTCCTCAAGTTCACTTATGTTAGCAAAAGCAGGCTTGATGAGTTTATCACTTAACTTGTTGGTGCATGCAGGGTGTATACAGGATTTAGAAGATGTCTGTATACTATTTTTCCATTTCGGGGTATAGTGGGGAATGTTATTGTAGCGTTTTGCTTCTATCCAATGTTTTTTACAAATATTGCTATCTTCGGGTAGGTGTTTACCAAGGTGTTTACTAAAAAACTCTTTTTCTGTAGCCCCTACATTGATATACGTACCTTAATTTTTGACTAACTCTGTTTCCACACAGGACACAGCACTGTGAGGTCTCCTCTTCAGCTGACTCAGGAGCAGTGATAGCAGAATTCTGGCACAAGGAGTCTCCACCTGATGACTAAATTTAAAATTGTTGATTAAAAACATGTGTTAAAATAGTCTTGTAAATAATTAACGAATCTGGCTACAACAACTGAAGTGCACAACATTTTAAAGCTTTATTTTCAAGCATAAGCCTTTGTTTCTCTAACTAAATGGATTAACAACACTAGTATGGCTTGAAACAAATTTGTACTACATGCAAAACCACTGTGTTAATACTCACCTGGTTCATTCTGCGGTCTCTATTTCGTTGCTAGCATATTCTAGCTGCCTGGTTTGTTTACTGTGGGAAAGGCAGCTGACGTATTATTTCGTGTTCCATTGGATAATTATGTGTAGCGTCACAGCAGGAAGTTACAAGCGTATGAAAAGAGATGGTGTTTTACTACAATTACCGCTGGTTCCTTCGCGGGAAAAGCCGTGCAATTAAATACGCGTAAAAAAGCATAATTTTGCCACTTGCGTTTCGACTGAACAGTGGAATATGCGAAAACTGTCTCTTAATAATTTCGCTACTGTTCATTATGCTACTATACAGCACTTATTCCTTACCTGGTGTCCGTGTGTAGTAATGCACCTATCAATGTAACGCCCCACTACCACAGGTACGGGCTGAGGGTGGGAGAAAGTCGGGGTTGGTAAGGGAATTGATAGCCCGATTGCCCCGAGGTAGTGGGGCTTTGTATTTACCTTGAAAATTATAAAAGAAATTCACTTGTATCGGATAGTCAACCATCAGCGTACTCCAGCCGTACATATCACAACCCGCAAGCGTATCCTCAAAGTGCATTAAAATGCAATGACTGGCAATCACGTGAGATAATTAACTGCGCACGCCTCGTTTTTGAATGCAGCTGGCCTGGTGGCGATGTGTGAACGAAGCGAGGAACGAAGAGAAAGCAAGAGTGCGCTGGTGTCTATCAGCACACCTAGTGGGCTAAGAACAAGAGTTGTGAGATATAGTGGCGACGTCTCTGTCCTCCGTTCTGCAATTCTAGAGAGCTTTAAGGATATTTTGCAGTGCAGCCAGAGTAGTGTGATATTGCAAGTACGAGATGACAGCTGGGGAGAGAACGTGTTTGTTGATGTAGTTGGCTTCAGGGGCGTAGCCAGGACTTTTTTAAAGGGGGTTCGGATTTAAAGTGGAATGTCTTTCAGGGAAGGCCTGGGTGCTTCCCCTAGACCATGTTTGGATGAAAATGATGCATACACAAAATGTGCCCTTAGGCAGTAACATTAAAAGGTGCTGTTTATGCAGCTTATAGAAACTATAAACCTAGCTGTTGTAAAACTAACTAATCTTCACTTCCAGACAGCATACTGGGTGACCTGCAGTTCGAATCCTGGGGTTGGAGGGATTTTTTTCCTTACTTTGGCCTCTTTCTGTTACACCTTTCTAGCTATAAGTCATTAAATCTAAGTCCTGGAAATTAGGTTAGGTAATCCTAAGGCTGCAGCACATGTTGCTGTAGACCTTCAGTGCTGGTCACTGTAAAGTGTTAAATAAATACTGACAGCCAACTTCAATTTCCTAACACACGGAAGCCCTCCACACTCGAGTCCCTTAGTTGGCAATACTTCTTTCCAGATACATTATTCTCGGCCGGTCCTCCTGTTGATGGTCAGCAACTTCAGACTTGGCTTGTACTCCAATATGTTCGAGACATCACGTGCCCACAACATGTAACAAATAAACAAACCATTCGTCAAGTAAATATACAACAACAATTCACAGTTTGTGCTAACCTGACACATGTATAACATGACCACTCAAATTTATCAGCTGCTGCCTTGTAATATGTCTCAACCGACCATTGAACAGTCCTTTGCCATTTCACTCGCGCCATTTCAACCATGCATCACGTGTGCAATTGATCATGTGATGCAATAGATATGCTTTTCAATGGTTCAGCATTAATGTGATGTGACCCTCAGGAGTAGTACAGAGGAGCGCCAGTGGGCAAGTAGCTACCGGAGAGCTCCAGGGCTGTAAGATTTGGTGTGATTTTTAATTTTAAAAAATCTGCCTCTGAAAGGGGAGTTCGTCCGAACCATCTGAACCCCCCCTGCCTACGCCCCTGCGGCTTGGACCAGGAAATTCCTGACAGAGCTGTGATGAGGATAATGGAAACAATTCAGTCCGAGGAAGGTGCAGCCAACAATCTTTCCACCGCACAGTCGGTTAGTAGCTTGTATATAAAATAAATTAGCTAGCTAAATAGCTATTTTTTCTTGGTGCATTTTGTCATGATAGGTAGGCAAAAACTATACTTGCTTGAAAAAGATTGATGTTTGTCACACAGTGCATGTTGCTGGGGGTAATTAGATGCATACAATACATTCCTGGTATTAAACTACATGGTATGCAAGTGCTGCATGTACACTGGCTTGCTCTACTTGTTATTGTGAAGCCTAACAGTGATAACCTGTTACTGCTAATAGCACTCTTATCCACCACGCTCTAATCTGTGCTAAGATGGTCTGTAAAACAGTTTCAGCTTAAGTCTAAAACTACAGAATTGTACGCTTAGCTTTAGTTGACAGACTGATTGCTTCATGCTATATATATAATTGAGGCTTAGCTGATAAATTTTACTTATAGTTGGAAGTTCTGAACAGAGCTCAATACAGCCCACCAGTCTAGACTCCGGCTCTAGAGTATTGAAATGTATCTGTGAAGAGTTTATCTATTTGTTAAAATCTTTTATCTTCACCTACATTTGCTTGCATATGGTTTGTTGGTTAATTGCTGACAGTGCTATAGTTAAATGCATAGGTTGTGATTAATAGCTATTTGATTAGCTGTGGTACCACCCAACCGCAACATTGCACTTGCTAGCAAGAGTCAATTTGTTTGCCGTAGAGCTAATAGCCAGGTTCACCCTGTATTCCGCAGGATGAAAACTCGTGAGTATAGTGAATACCACGTCCCTTTACTGGCAATAAACCTCATCGTGAACAAGTTAACTCTTGCAAGCAAGTGCAATGTTGCACTTATGTAGTTATCATACTGGTATCTATAGTTTTAATAGTTTGCACTACTAAATATTAGCAATCTTTTGTTAGCGGTTAGAGTATTATGATATTGTTCTAAGCATTTATATACATGCATTCATGCATTGTTAAGTTGCAGCTACTTACTATCTTGTATAAAGCATGCATAGTGTTACTAAATTTATATTGCAGAATATGTATTCAATCTTTCCAGTGGTAAAATTATACATAGTATCTATATTTTGTGTACAGGTGGCCTTTAACCATCCTCAGGATTCTGGTGCGGTTGCAGCAGCCCCTGGTAAAACTTCTACCCAACTCCAATTAAGCTTATCCAAGTCTGGTGTTTCGCTTTGCAGAGGCACAACACAGGTATATCATACGTACAAATTTTACGTAAAGAATTTAATTCAGTCTATATTGTTGCTGCAAAAGAACACACACACACACACACACACAAAAACAAATGTATGCTTATTCCTGTTAAGTGCATGTAACAGTTGCATTGCATTTACATTCTGTATGTTTTATACCCTATAAAGGAATCTAGCATTCCAAATGTTGAGATGGCTAGTCCAGGTCTGTCTGATGAAGACATCAAGCAGAGAGCCCTTATTTACAAGAAGGAATCCATACGATCTCTAACTGAATATCAAATATCAGTAAATAAAGCAGCTCAAGAAATTTGCCTACAGAATCCCGTATATCTTTCAAGTCGTCAGAAGCTCTTGGATGCGGCTAGGAGTAAAGTAAATTCAAGCTACTCATTTAAGAAGGGGAAAAGCCGCAGTAACAAATATTGTGGAGCTGTAGAGTCCACTGCTACAAAACGGCCAAGGCTCACTTTTGATGCTAGAGTGGAACGCATGAAACGGTTGGAAGAAGACATACAAAATTTAAAGGAAAGAATATCATACAAAGAGAAAAGAAGACAGATGGCTGAAAATGTGAAAAACTACAAGGCTTGTGACGATATTACTGAAGAGATTGCCAGTTTGTCCAAACAAAAATGAGAGCTAGAAAATGAACTGCTGGTTTTACAGAAAAAAACTAAAAGATCGATGTCCTACCATAGCAGAAATGTTGCTTCCAGTCAGGAGTCAGATGATTCCTCTAGTAAAACCAGGCGTTTGCATAAATCTTTGAAACCAAAGGAATCTAAGGTTGTGCTTGAAGTGTTAAGTGTATATAGTGATGACAGCAGTAGTGCAGATACAATCATACTCTCTGACAATGAAAGTTCACAAACATCTTCCAGAGGTCAATCATCATCAAATAGCCAAATGTCCTCTGGTGATCAGACTTCTTTTGTTGATGAATCACCTTCGGTTGACCAGACATCGTCCACTGAACTCATGTCTTCCACTGACCAGATCTCTTCTGCTGGCCAGATGTCTTTTGTTGGTCAAATAACTAACCAACAAAAAGATACACTTTTTTAGCAGAGCCTCCTTGTACTGGTATTGCCGGTACAGGGAGGCCTCAGACTGACTTTGTTAGTACTTACCATGATTATGTTAATCTTTCACTATCGGATTATGAAATACTTTCTAATCGTGTAAGCATAAGTAAAATTAAAGAATTTAACCTTAGACAATACTGTTTAGCTAGAACACAATACTGTAAAAGCCACCACCGTAATTGTAAGGAATGCCCTAAAATGATAAAAGCTGCAAATATTGTAATGGAGAAAGGCATCACTCCTCTTAAATCATTATTTCAGAGCTGCTTTCCAGGCGTAACTTATCATACTCCAAATGCTAAGCGTAGACTGTTACAAATGCCTTTAGCTGCCTTGCTAATCAAGATAAATAAAGATCCTAAAGTGTATGTGATGGAACTCAATCCAGGAGTCGACTATGAGAAACTCATTGATATTTGTGAATCATCTAACAGCTCTGCTACTAGTTCAAAAACATTCTCCAAGATTGACCTTCAGAATTTGTTGTCCCTTGCTCAAAATGACCGGGAGAGAGAACTAGTTAGGTATGCAACATTCAAAGCTTCTGGACTTACACCATCATCAGCCAGGCGCTGTTATGGGTTTGAAAATATGACTGAGCGAACTGCTAGGGTGGAGGCTTGTATTGAAGAGTCTCTGCATATTCGAGAATCAATCAGAAGTTTAAGTGAAGATCAAGAAGCTGCGGTAACTCAGTTATACATTGATGATTCAGATATTGAGCCTGACTGTTCACTAGAAACTGCCACAGAAGATAAATGTTTTGTTTTTGATGAGCTGCTTGTAGCATTAGTTGAAAGTAAATTTAATTGGTTTCATTTAGTTGACCACATGCTAACAAAAGCAGATTGTGATGATGAAAAAGGTATTACAAATCAACTGTCCCAACAGTTTCCAAAATTGTTAGAGAAATGTTTGACATCTGATCATAAAATGTTGCTACAGCAATCATATCAAGCATTTACCAACTATAATAATACCCATCGACATGAGGCAGAAAGGAGTGTGGATGCCTTAAATGGTTTTATTGTGACAGACTCAGAAAGTGAAGATCCTGATGAGTACATTGGCCTCAAAGATGCATTTAGTGAGAAGGCAAAGGCTATTGTAGCAAAACAAAGGAAGACCATTCAACGAAGAGCCCAGTACTTAATAAGTAAAACTATTGCTAGCCGAAACTACCTTAGGAAGAAGCAAAGTGACCGTGTGAAAACAATTGTAAAGGAGTTTCCTACTATTGGAAGAGAAATCGAAGATTTTGTGAAAAGTTGCAATGTTGGGGCTGATGCATGGCGCAGAACTGGTGTGTTGACATTTGATGGGAACATCCGTGTTAAATCAAAAGCCACTTTTGGAAGGATACGTGATCATTTAATCAAAACCTTTGGACGAAACTTTGCTTATGGAACTGTAGTAGAGCTATGCGTGGCAAGGAACAAAAGAAGAAAATCTGCTGAACGTTATAAAGGCTTGGCCAAAGTCACTTGTAGACGTGCACGAAAGGGGTTCATGCTCAAGTTTAATCCCGACGCTCATTGGAGTGCAGCCTTTTATGCTGGTTTAAACTACCTACAATACAAGGATGGCTGCAACATTGTTAATGTTAACAGAGATGATGCTGCTGGATTCCGCTTAGATACGATGGCTACTCATCGTTTGCACAAGAGCCCAGTAGTGCAAGATCATGAAGCTCTAACGACTTATACAGACTATGTTAATCCTTATACCTCTATTCTGCAGACTACATCATATAATTTTACAGCCACAGATACTACTGCAGAGATGTGTGCAGGTGTAGTTAAGGCAACTGGTGTTTTTCCAAAAAACCCATTTCAACACAGTGCTGATTTAGAAATGCTAGAACTAACACCAGAATTCAAGCCAATGTTCTTCAATCCTAGTACAGATATTAGAAAACCAGTTGAATGTTTTCGGGTAGATGGTGCCAGTGATGAAGGCCCGATTCATGAAGAGGTTCAATTCATATGGACAGAGAGACATTTGAAACGGTCAACTATTGCATGCCTTGTTACAGCAAGGAACAGTGGGTCCAGCTATTTAAATCGCGTTGAATTACAAAACGGTTGTTTAGCATTAGCACATGCAAATTTATTCATTCCATCCACTCTTGGAGGAACATGCATGGATTCAAACACAGGAAAGATCAATAAAGAAAAATATGAGCATAATATGGAATTGGCTACTAATGTTTACATAAACAGAGTTAATGATGCTCCATGTGGAGATACTGTCATACATTTGTACAATGGAGCGAATTCTTCAGAACAACAAGTAGTCCGTAAATATTTTCTACAATATTATAAGGGTACTAAGAAGCAAAAAGAAGCATTAAAAAGGGAAAGGCCAGAATTGTACAACTATTTTGACACTGTGTGGCAGTTAAAGGAAAGGCATAGCATTAAGGGACTACCACCCCAATACGCATTTTTTCTTGTTTGCTGTTTTGATCCCTCTTGTTGTCATCCTGTGTGCAGGAGTGAGCAGAAGCACATGCCACCCTGGTACAGTGGAGGACCACTTATCACGCACTTACCACTGCCTATTCCTGACCCTGACAGACCATGGGGTAATGTTGATTGCACTGAATGTAAAGAAAATTGTACTGGTCATTATTTGCCACCTAAGTCATCTATTCAATCACAACTTTTGCCAATGAAAAAGCCTCCTTCAACAGTACTTAAGGAAAAATTTGACCAGTTAACTTCATACCCTCCACCCGAGTCCCTTTGTTCTGAAATTGCTAAAGAAACCTTGCTATCAGTAAGTGATGTCACTATATGGTTCGAACACCTACACACAATCAAGGAGAACCGCAGAAGAGGTGCAGTAAAGGCTGCTGAAACAAGAAGAAAAAACAAAGAACGTAAAACAGCTGTAGCCACTTACCACTGTGCAGTTTGTTATGAAGAGTTCCAGGAGTTCACGGATTCCGTAGAAAAGTGGATAGGCTGTGATTTATGTGACAGATGGTTCCATTTTGTTTGTATAGGTATTGTGGAAGAGCCTGAAGAATTTGTATGTGAAGAGTGTAAATAGTTGGTGTGGCTTAATGCAGAGTGTGTACATCTTTTATCATTAATGAAATTTTTATTATTGTTGAAAAATATCTAACCCCCTCTAAGCTCCACATTCCCCCAGGTATATACTAGGGGTATTGTCGGGATTTGTAGGGGCTTTTACCAGCTGTACTCCTCCAGTAGGTGGGGCATTGTAATTTTCAGGAATACAAATCCCCACCTTCCCCCACCTCAGCCCGTACCTGTGGTAGTGGGGCATTACATTGATAGGTGCATAATGCTGCAGGCAGTGCAGGGAATTCCGCCAGTGAATGTGACAGCAATAGTTAACCAGCAATCAACTAGCCAGTAGGCAAAATCCTTCAAGATATATCCTTAGAGCAAGCTTGAGGAACAAGCTAGTCTCATTAGTCTTGCTCTCACTAGTCTTGCTGTTTCAGTGTAGGGGCTTATCAAATAAAGATTATAAGCGCCCATGCTGAAAAATCTCTAATTGGTAAGCCCCTGCACTGACTAGAGAGGTCTGGCCATGCTGGCGAGACTAGCTTGCTCCTCAAGGATATCTCGAAAGATTGTCTACTGGCTAGTTGATCGCTGGTTAACTATTGCTGTCATATTCAGTTCCCTTCACTGCCTGCAGCATTACTACACACCAGGTAAGGAATAAGTGTTGTATAGTGGCATAATGAACAGTAGCGAAATTATTAAGAGACAGTTTTCGCATATTCCGCTGTTTGTCTTCAGTGTTTAGAAGTGGGCTGCAGGTACCCAAAGGGTTCTTACTAGCAAGACTCAATAAAACCAACCTCAGAATGTGTAAAAACCAAAAATATGTCAGTCCAGTAGTCCAGTCCAGTAGTCCAGTCCACTGAATAGTAACCCCACATCCTACCAGTACATGTGGTTAATGGTTATCAACACATCACAGCATGTCCCACTCTGTGGTAAGATAACATGTTGGACAAACATGAGGTCATCATGATCAGGCACAATGGCTGGAGTTATTGTGAAACATTCCATAACTCTTGTTTATTATGGTGAAACCCTTGCTCTGAAAGTGGTAAGATTGTATGAATGCAGCTCACTACTATTCTAACACTCATTGAAAAGAATTAGAAGAAGCCAATGATTTTTGTATAGCACAGAGAGATTGCAATAAGGGGTTTTACTCATTCACTCGCTCTTTGTTTATTCACTCGTTGATTCACTCACACAATTACTTGCAACTGAACTATTTAGTTACAGTTACATATTACCCATAAAATAAAGCAACTATAATAATATTACATATTGTATTACTTTGCGCCCACAGCCTTAAGTTGTCACGAGTGAAACTATCACCTAATCATGTGACATGATTGCGTTGTTGCACAATGTGCAAATCTTGGTTATAAGTAAGAAGCTGGTGAATAAGCTTCATTCAGTAGGCCTCGTTACTTCGTTGTGGCTAGGCGTTACTCATGGATTACTAACGACATTAGTAACTTTGTTACTTGTAGTAATAATATTACGTAATATTAGACTCGTTACAGTAACTATATTACTTAGGTAACACGTTACATTTGTAAGTAAAGTAACTTGAGTTATATTATCTGTTTTTATAGCGTATTTCATTATATTACTTAGTTACCACAAAAGTAATAATAATGCATTACTCCCAACACTGACTGTGAAATGAGTGTTGAATAAACATCATATTGACAGGCAGTGTTGGGCAAATTACTTTGTAAAAGTAACTAGTTACATATTACATATTACTTGCAACTGAACTATTTAGTTACAGTTACATATTACCCATAAAATAAAGTAACTGTAATAATATTACATATTATATTACTTTGTGTCCACAGCCTTAAGCTGTCATGTGTGAAACTACCACCTTATCACGTGACATGATTGCGTTGTTGGACAATGTGCAAATCTTGGTTATAAGTAAGAAGCTAGTGAATAAGTTTCATTCAGTAGGCCTCGTTACTTCGTTGTGGTTAGGCATTACTCAGAGCATTACTAACGAGATTAGTAATTTCGTTACTTTTAATAATAATATTACATAACATTAGACTCGTTACAGTAATTATATTACTTAGGTAACGCGTTACATTTGTAAGTAAAGTATCTTGCATTATATTACTTGGTTTTCATAGCGTATTTCGTTATATTACTTTGTTACTACAAAAGTAATAATATTACGTAACACGTTACATAAGTAATGGTTACTCCCAACACTGTTGACAGGCCACCAAAATAAATTCTATAAGCATCCACTAAACAATGCACACCTTCTTTTTGAACAATGAAAGTAGTGTTTTCACTTAAAGTGCCAAATATGTCATGCGGTCTTGATGAAAATTTTTAACAATTTTTTTTATCACCAGAACTAGCTGTTTGTCAAATATTATCTGTGTTTTGCATACACCTAACAGGACACACCTAATAAAGCGTCTGTTGCATCTTAGGTTTGTGGTGTCGCTTAATGACTGGTAGGCTGGAAACTTATTACTATTAGGGTAGCACACTCACTTGGGAAACTATATTTTAAAAGACTCTCATTTACATGGGGCCTGGATAAGATCAGAATACCAGTGGATGACTCACTATCTCATAGGAACTAAGTATTTACAAACCTGTTGTAGTTGCTTCAGACTCCTTTTACAGCATATTGACCATCTCCGAAGAGGGCACCAGTTCCAAACCTAAAATTTAACCAACAATATATTACACCTTCAACAACAGTCACTCACAAGTTAAGTACACTTTACAGCATACTGGTGAACTATGGACTCAGAACCTTATGGATTTGTTATATGATGCAGCCTGAACCTCATCATTTTTCCATTTTTTGTACACATCAATCTTGTTTGTCTATTTCCTTCATCTTCCCATAGTAACCTAATCCCTTTAAATCTCTATCCCTGAGTGCAGTAACAATTGCACTTATACATGATAGGGTACACTATGGTGAATTGATCACCAACTAACTGCTTAATTCAGTCAGTAAAATTGTTGAAATCTCTTGAGTCTAGAGATACGGTTTGCCAAGACCCATCTTTCCTTTTGAAGCTACATGGCTCAACAGCTAAGTATACATTGTCATGATTAACTGTACTTCACGACACTACTGGATCACTTAAAAGACATTTTCTATTTGGACTGTTACTGTGACAGAAAGTGCCATGATAGGAGCATTTAACGTACAGCAGTACATGCAGCTCTTCACATCTCTTATACATTTGCCTGAAGTCCCATTCATACACCAAATGTGCCTTATCAATGGCTACTAGACCAAGTTGATTTTGTCTATTTACAGCCTGTATCTTTGCAAGATTTACTATCTGCATAACCAAATAACCACTATGGGCTAAATTAAGGGTATCAGATTTATCTGTCAGGGCTTTACTTTCAGCATGCCGGTCTAACTGCACTGATCCTAAGTTGCATGGAAGGTCTATTTTGTTCAATTCAACAGTTTAGTCTTGCATAAGACTTATTGTTGGTATAACAACTAAAGTTACCAATTTGGCTATCACTTGACCACGGCAGTGAGTTAGCTGTTTGATATTATTAATGCTAGAACTTAAAGCTGTGCTGCCATGCAATAAATGCACATGCAAGTCTACTCTGCATTTCGTACATTAATTATCTACTCTGTGGTTCCTTGTAAAGTATTATGTCAGACTGTGATGCTGGAATCTTACACCCTAAATAATCTGTGCTAAAAATCCTGACAACTGAAAATTGGTATAGTTGTCCTTGTGGTTGGTCTAATTGATGCACACTGTTTACAGTGCATACACATGCAGGCAGGGGTAGGACATGATGTCATTACGTACGATTTTGTGTAATGTAATCAGGCCCGTAGCCAGGGGGGGTTCGGGGGGTTCTGAAGAACCGCCCTCTTGGAAAAAAGGTCCACAATTTCAGTAAAAGGTCCACAATTTTAGCAAAAAGGTCCACAATTTTAGTATACAAGTCCAAATTTTCAGGAGCAAAAGTCCATTAGCTACAGTTTACTAGATACCACTATAATAAGAAGCTAAAATAAGTGCTCCGAGTAACTCATTCAATGCTTGCATTAAATGCAATGCAAGATCGAGATACTCTAATAGAGCAGTCAACCACTCTAATAGAACAATCACTCTAATAGAACAGTCACAATTACATTTTCTTTTAAAAGCTACTTAATTTACATGTAGATTGTCTAAACCGAGCTTTCATTAAAATATAAGATTTTGGTGGACAAGCCCCTCCATGCAGAGCCCACAAATAGCATCCATGCTTCAACTCCATGCAATGTGTAAATTTCATTGTTTAAGACACCCTTTGTTCTGCTACACTGCCCCTGTTGATCATGGCAGAGTGCTCAATCTTTCCCATTCTTATTCATTGTGACATTCCAATATATTATATTTAGACACATGCATGTGCAGATGGTATAATTACAGTAGCAGTAGAGATATTTTTCCAGATATCATTCATACAGCTGGTCTTCAGCTTACCTAAAAAAATTGTTATTTTTATTGACTGAAATGCCACTAAATTCAACCTTTTAGTATCTGTTTTCAAAAAATTTTCTGGGGGGGCATGCCCCCAGACCCCCCTAGATTGGGTGTGCTTCGCACACCCAGTCTCAGTACCTTTATTAATCATCATGCAAGTAAAGGTCCACTTTTGGTCAAAAAGAACCCCCCTTTCAAAATTCCTGGCTACGGGCCTGGTAATTGATATTCCAATGATAATTACGTGATGAAACTAACCGTACCAGCTACTTGCATCATTGTAGACATTAAAGTCGATTGCATTTACTACTAGTGGCTAAGAATACAGTGAACAATGACACAGATACCTGAAATAAGATCACTTTATTCTAAATAATGCTCTATTGCAAAGTTCATTGTAAAATCACTGGAGCTCAACATATGAAATGATTTCTACACTAGTGAATTACCACTTATGACAATTAATCCAGTGCTAAACTTCACAGTTTAATAGAAACTATACCCTATGCTAAAAATGTACAGTACATGCACACGTCATGCAATTATTGTGATGTCATGTCCTACCTCCTGTTGTTGTTACCATGGTTACCTAATAATGTATATACCGTATGGCTCCAAATTTTCGTAGCAAAAAATTATGTAATTTTCGTAATTGTATTGCAATTACAAAATATTTTGCTACGAAAATTTTTCATGTGGGAACTGATGAATGGTATTTTCAGTCCTATAGCACAAGGAAGTTCGCTCGAGTATGCTAGCGTTGGATGTTGGTACGAAATGAGTTTGTTCAAGTACTTTAAAAGGAATTCTCTGTTACCATCTCCAAGTGGTGAAATACCTTCGACAGCAATAGGTGCAGCAAATTATGAAGTTTTGAAAGTTCTTGAAAAGGCTAGAGATTTAAATGGGAAAGGTGTGAAGCAACGAGGACCCTACCAGAGGTACAGTGATACAGAGAGAGCAACTATTGGCAACTGTGCACAAATGCATGGCCCAACTGCTGCACTTCACCATTTTAAAACTCAGTATCCGGAGTTGAAGTATACCACTATATGCGATTGGAAGAAGGCAATAGCTGACGAGGAGAAGAAAACCCAATAACCTGTTACAGAATTAAAAAGCAAGAAGAGAGGAAGGCCATCAATGCTTCCATACGAGATCACCACTGTTATTATGAAGTACATCAGTGCAATATGTGATGCTGGTGGCATCATAAATACAACCATTGTAATTGCTGCAGGCTTGGGGGTTGTGAAGAGGATGGATCCACGATTGCTTGAGTGTAATGGTCGACATGTTGTTTTGCAGAAAAGCTGGACAAAATATTTGCTAGGGAAAAAGAACTTTGTCAAGCGTAAAGCAACAACAAAGAAACATAAGTTTACAGTAGCTAATTTTGAAGAATTAAAGGCTCAGTTTTTGATTGATATTAAAGCTGTGGTCACTATGGAAGACGTTCCAGAAGACATGATAGTAAACTGGGATCAGACTACCATCAAATACATTCCACTGTCCAACTGGACTATGGCTCAAGAAGGATCCAAGCGGGTTGAGGTAGTTGGGGTTGACGATAAGCATCAAATAACTGCAACCTTTGCTGCATCGTTTTCTGGTAATTTTTTACCAGTTCAAATGGTATATGAGGGGAAGACCACAAAATGCCACCCAACTGTAAAGTTCCCAGAAGGATGGAATGTGACTCATACACCAAATCACTGGTGCAATGAGGATACAATGGTTGATTACATTACCACTGTCATTGTTCCTTATGTGAATGAGAAAAGGAGACATTTAGGTTTAGATCCCAAACACACCGGGCTGGTTATTTTGGATGAATTCAAAGGGCAGACAACAGAGAAGGTTTTGAAGTTGTTAGGAGCTAATGATCTAATGTATGTAATTGTGCCACCGAATTGCACGGATCGTCTTCAACCGCTTGACGTAAGCGTCAACTGAGCAGCCAAGCAGTTCCTTAGAACCAAATTTGAGAACTGGTATGCCGACCAAATTGTCGCACAAAAGGATGTGGGAAAAGAAATTGAGCCAGTGGACATGCGGCTATCTATTGTCAAGCCCATTTCTGCAAAATGGATGGTGGATCTCTGATTTTCTCGCCCATCCGCAAATCTTTAAAAATGGCTTCAAGCATGTTGGGATCACTGACTTTCTTGCCAAGTAAATAGAGTTTATTGGCATTTATTCAATTATAACTGGTTGATTCTATTAATTGTACATGTAAATTTTGCAAATCAAAATGACACTACTGAGTATCATAGTATTGTGTTATGGTGTTACATACAATTATGTACAGTAACAGTTTTTAAGGAAATAGTAGCATTAACTTGTTTTCAAAACACTGGATCAAGTGTGGTCGGAGGAGAGTTTGTTTGTAAGGTCCTGGAATAAGACCATGTAGCAGTAAAGTAGCAATGGCGATACTGAATACACCACAGTCAACATCTCCATGCTGCTTCTGTAGTGGTGCTAGAGTAACAGTAACATCCTTACTGAACATTGAATTCAACAAAGTCATTGTTGAGTTACTAATGTCATTGAAAGCAGTGTTGTACACCCTGAGATTGTTTTCAGTGCAAAAAAGATTTGAAATCACAACCCAGTGATCACCTCAGACATGAATTATCTGAACAATTTTGCAAGTTGTACTCCATCTCAGTCGATCTTGCAAAATAGTGTTTTGCAACCCTTCACATTGACAAAACTGTGCTCTCAGAACAGCTTGTGCAAAATTCACATGCTTGTCGTTAAGCTTTCAGCCATTTTGAATCATTAATTTGTCTTCAAAAAACAGCTGTATTCTTGTGTTGTGAAAGGTAGCGCAAACATCTTGGTTCTCTTCTATTGTAGTTCCCTTTACATCTTGTTCCACCTCTACAGTAACCTCCAGTGGCTCCACTTTAATCTTCTTTCCAGCTGGAATTACAAGGAAGGAATCACTTTTTGTCTCACCAGCTTGCAATGAGGTTGTGACAACCTCTGTCACTGGAGGTATGACCACTTCCATGTTGCTTATGGCTAGTAACTTACTAGCTTTGTCTATCAAGTCCATGGTGGCTTGGAGCGTTATAACGCAAGGTATTTCTAGACCGCCCTGTACTAGATCCCTGGAGTATCTTCTGTTCGGATCAGTCACTTCACATTAATTTTCCCGCCTTTTCTGATAAAGAGTGAACAAGTTGAACTTATTTTCTTCGGCAAGTGACCTACAATACTTCCATCCTTGGTGACTTTTATGGCAAATGGGTCGTGAACATTGCTTACTTCACGAGAACAATGGATAACTTCACCTAAAACCGGGGTCCAGTCGTTTTGGTACACATGATACCCTCTGACACAAGTACGATGCTTCACATGGTAACACGTGTTGCTATGTCTCCGTAAAAGTACGTCCGCTATAATTACAAAACTTGAATAATTACGAATTTATTTTTACGAAAATTTACATACTCATGAAAACATGGCATTTTATGTTAACTTCATCGGCTCCATATGGGCAGCAAGCCATTATGAAAGGATACTGATGTCTGCATAGATGGTTATGGTATCTATATATATGATGTCTGTGCTATCTATGGAATGGGAGAATGGGAACTGTGTGCTGTAGGCTTAAATTATGCAAGGTCACATCACGTGATCCCACGCGACTGTTTCTGTGACTGGCAGAGGGGGCTCTTACGTGGTTGCTTTGCACAGCAACTGATTATGAGCACGCAGGCTGAATGCTGAATTGAGTTGCCTCAGCATTTGTTGCCTTCCCTCCATACGTGGGGGCACTAAACACATATAAGCTAGACTGCGATAAAGCAGTCTAGCATTCCCCCACGGCAATGAAGCTACAGCACACAAGTAACCATTCACCCATTAAAGCAGTTGTGCATTAGCACGATTGTATTTCAGTGAGTGCAATGCTAGAGTTGCCTGCAATGGTACGCATGGGTAGTTGAGTGATTTATCAATTAGCCAGGAATACACCATCTAATGTAGGCTGAGTTACTACAAAATCTCCTGGTACACCATAAGAGGAAGCTCCATTGACAAGATAGGACACAGCCCTGAGACTCAGGGCAATTAGCTAGTGATGGCGTGGTACCATGGTAACAAGTTACAGACCTCGGAAAAGCCAAAAGCGACTGAATCACCTGCCCTGGTAGCAAGAACTTCCCTACATCAGGTACCAGCTTTATCAACAACTGCAACCTGGCCATGGGAACAGCCCTGCCTCTGAGTTCCTTCCCTGAGTGGTGGGCAGTACCCAGTGTTGCACATGTGTAGGATCCTTTCACACTTGCAGTAGATACAAGTTTCCAGAGTGAGTAACAGAACATCCTGCTCTATGAGCTGAAGCTTCCATGCTGGCTCCATTTTGACACAGCAAATAGGGCATTATTCCTTGGAATGATTGTAAGTTAACTGTAGAGCATGAGGAGGCCTGACCTAGCATAAACTCCACATCAGATACTGACGACAACTCCCTTTAACTCAGACCAGACTGGATGGATAGGGGAGAACATTTCAATCAATTGTGTACTGCAGGTTTGCTGCAAGCACTCAATGAAGTCAACTATTAGGTGACCATTGGTCTAATGCTACTATGGTAACAGTGGGAAACCTTGAGTCCTAAGTAGAGTGTAACACTAAAACAGTGCTGAATTCCACCTGAAAAGAGATTGAAACTTTACGCACGAGATGGGTGAAAGGCCCCCTAACGTAAGGAACTGTCAACATAAGGAGCCAGAACAAAGATACTAGTACACTGCATCTGATAACTGGAATGCAAGTATGGGGATAATGCATACAGACCATCACCAGTACAAGAAAGTTACAATATGTCATACCCATAACTGATATGTGAACTGGGCTTAGTAAGGTAAACCTCAAAGCTGACACGGAAGCTCAATATCCATGAACTGAGTAGCCATATCCCATGAGTTAAATACAAGGACTGTAGCCATGTAGGAAAATGTGCTGGCTCATGAACAACCATGAGTGCTGCAGCCAATTTTAGAATGCTTCAGGGATCCTACTCATAAACTGAGCACTGTCCATAAGAGCAGAGCACTAAACTTTGTGAACTGAGCCCTGTCCGGAAGGACAGTGCACTGCACTGCACTATTCATGAACTGAGCACTGTCCAGAAGGACATTGTGACCCAGCTATGAATTGAAATCAGAACATATACACCATGTTGTAGCTGAGCATACAGTGAAGCCAAGGTGCTGAGTCCATTATGACCATCTTAGGTAGGTGTATTGCATGCACCTAATAATTGACTTACCATTGCAGCTGAGATGGTCATGCTGCCAAATTGTAGTAACACTCCCCATTGGGGCCAAGATGGACATGCTGCATCCAATAGCTGAGATATAAGCTCTTACCTGTTTAAACTGAGAGGGGAATAATGCTGCATCCAAAACTGAGATATAGTGTCCTCTTATTGGAGGTGCACTGCACCAGTAAAAGAGATAAAAGCACCTGCCATTGGAGCTGAGATGGGTGTGATACATCTGGTAATGGAGACAGGAACACATATTGAAGTGGGCATGCCACACCCAATTTCCAAAATTGAAACACACTATCTGTGATAAGCTGTGCCCATCTAGAACAGTAATGGCATAAGCTGATGCACCCCTGATATGAATGCATTATGAGCCCATCTGGAACACAAAAGGCATGAGCTGATGTGAGCACACTGCACCCAGTAACTGAAATTGGACCAAAACCTGAGGTGGCATGCTGCACACATCTGGGAACAGGAGCAGCATGAGCTGAAGTGGGTATACTACATCCAATAACTGTCCCTTATCCACAAGCTGAAGTGGCAAGCTGAAGTGGCAAGCTGCACTCATCTGGAACACCAGTGGCATGAGCTGATGTGGGCATGCTGCACCCAATAATCAAAATTGAATTGCATTATCCACAAGCTGGGGTGCCATGCTGCACCCATCTGAAACACGAAGGCATAAGCTGATGTGGGCACGCTGCACCCCATGACTGAAGTTGGAACGCATTATCCACTAGTTGAGGTGAGCCCCACAGACCCTGTATCCATGAACTGAGTACATTATCGCACACTGCGGCCAAATAACTGACACACAAAGCACAAACATCTTATTGAAGAGCTGAAGAGGAACTATATGGCATCCAAAAAATATATAACTTTATCCATACAAAGGGGGGAGCCATAAGGGATAGAACCCCTTCAGTCTTATGTCAGAGATTTAACCCTTTCACTTTGCAAGATCAAGATACTCTAACAGAGCAGTTGGCCACTGCTAGAGAGTTGTCACTTACTATTATGACCATCAAATGTTGCAAAGGTAAGTGATCAAACTTCTTGTGTAACATGCCAGATCCTGTTACATGTAGGCAAGCTTCGCGTGCTGTGTTTCATGCTACACAAACTAAATCAATTACCTACCACCATTCTTAAGTCCCCGTACTTAGCATTTTGTTCTGCATGGCACTGAGACAGCAAAGCACTCAGTGCCCCATAATTGGGGAGGTGGGTGTGTTGCACCCAATAACTAAAACCACAGCAAATTATCCACTGAGGTTGATGCGCTGCACCAGTAGGTGGTATGCTAACCTCTGTACCTGATGACACATGACCTACAGCGGAACCTCAGTTATCCGAACCCATTGGGACCGGTCCATAAGTCTGAAAAGTCTATCTCTGAACTGTGTATAAATAGCATAAAGAATAACAGTAAAAATATCAGATATTTTCTGTAGTATTCAACAAAGTCACTACTCTAATAGAGCAGTCATTTCCATAGCTAGGTTAACCAAAAAATCCAGATAAGTGGAGTCCGGGTAACTGAGGTTCTGCTGTATAATGATGAGGGAGATGATCATGACAGTTCAGTGTACCCTTAACATGATGCTTGTAGGTGTACATTAGCTCCAAATCCACAGAATGAAGGGAAGTTACACACCAAGTGGTGGAGAGTTTATCCCCCAACATTCCTAAGTCCAAGGAACATCAGCCGTCAACTGAAACAGAACAATGTTACAAGGTACATATTACACTTGGTACTAATGGAAATGGGGTGGGCATGCTGTGCCCAAAAGCTCAACAGGGAGACATTGTCCATCTATCATAACTGTGACATCCATATATATGATATAATGGGAGCACAGTATCCATGCACCTGACATATGTACATTTTATCGTATTATCTACACTACCTGAAAACACACATCATCTGCCATTAACTGAAGTGTAACACACTTGTTGCCGAAAAGACCATAGCAAATTCTAATATCCACATCAAAACTGAGATGGGCACAATGCACCCAGTAACTGAGAGAAAGTACTTCTTACTGAAGTTGGGATGGGCACGCTGCATCCGATCAGACAGTTCCTTATTGGAGCCAATAGCTGAAAGTATCCAGTATTATCCTTGACATGTACATTAACAGTGGAACATATTATTCAGAGTGTAGGAGGATATGCTGCCAACAAGGGAACACGCTATCCTCCATAGCGGTCCCCTGACATCTGAAAGAGGAACTCACCATAACTGATACAACATCCATCTAATGATGTGAGGTCATCAAGTGTTCATGGCAGCTCTCCAAGCTGATAAGTCCTTAGTACATGTCATCATGCCTTTGGTATGCTGATTGAGTTTCCAATCCATGGAACGGAAGGGGGGGGGGGTAGGTAGTTACACACCAAGAAGTGGAGCTTAAAATTCCCCCAACCATTCCGAACATTACACGTGAACTGAAACAGAACACGGTATCCAGGAACTGAGGTGGGCACGCTACACCCTACAATGAAGATCATATCCACAGGATGAAGTGGAACACATTGTCCATTAACTGGAGTGAAAGCACACTATCCATTAGCTGAAAACAATAGCACATATCCGTGAGCTGGGGTGGGAATACTACACTCAATAGCTAACACTGCATAGACCATGAGTTGTGATACGCCACTGCTGTTAGGGTCCAAGGGTCGGCTCCTTGATGACGTCGAGTTGTACCATTTAACCATGACGATGAAGTGGCCAAAAATGTGACTTTGTATGGTACCGGTAGAACTGACAGCGCGGTATGCGCTGGACTGTTGGCAGAGAAACTTCGACGAAGTGATCCACTTAGGGGCGTACGGAGTGGTCCTCACACGGCGCACGCCAGAAGAATTGGGAGTGGTCCATTCATGGTGCTGCACCAGAAGAAGGGGCAGTCTACAACGTTCAGAAACTGGACTGGAGCGGAGACAAAGATGTAAGCTGTCACTCTGATATGGCTCTTGCAGAAGTGGGTAAATTATCCCACTTGTTTCTACTAACCGCCCCTTTACCAATCACGTATAGGGAATTTGAAATACTTGTGCTATAGCTAGGGCGCCTGCTTAGCAGACAGTTGTCGCCTTAAGTTAACACCTTTTAACCTGCAGTTAAACTTGTAAAATTTTTTTAAATTTGGAGCCATACGGTAGCTTGTTCTTGTTTCCATAGTAACCATGTCAATTAGTGGTATTACTGTTATGCCATGCAATGTGTGGGGTTTGGCGTAAAATTTTTCTAATACATAAAGCAGAGTGGCATAAAATCTTCCCTTTAGAATAAAATGCATAAAGTCTTCCCCAAAGGTAACACATAGTTACCCCAAAAATACGCTATTATATGTACGACCCTTACTCCTATACCTCATATCCCATTAGTCGAGTTCCTTCTTCACCTAGTAGCACGAGTACGCCTTGTTAGCTAGCATGTTAGAAAATCCCTCAGAGTGAGCAAAAAGCAATGAAGTACAAAGATCACGTGGACTTCGGATCTGTCCCACGCAATCCGCTATAGCCTATATAGTCACGTGGTAACGCCCCTTTTATTTTATATTATACACCAACAAAAGGATTTAAGATTTAAGATTTAAGATTAGGTACTGGGCAGTCAGCTCAGCTGGTTTGCCCAGGGGGTGAAAACCCCAAATGGTACAATCAAATACATACATACATACATGCAATTTGATAATTAATTACAGTAGTGAAGGTTAAGTACGTAAATAAATTCATCCAAATTTCTTGATTCTATTATATTAATTGGCAACTCGTTCCAGTCTTTAACAGTTCTAGGATAATAACTATATTTATAGGTGTTGAGGGTTGCTTGTGGCAGAATGAAATGATTGGGGTGATGTTGCCTGGTACAAAATTGAGTTCTTTGATAATGTGAGGGGATGGAGATCGGTAGTGTATTATTAATTATTTTATAGAATAGTGTTAATCTTGATGACTGACGGCGTTGTTGTAATGTAGGTATACTAAGAGAGGACAATAATGACGTAACACTATTTCTGGAGTAATCTGATAAAATCCATCGAGCAGCTCTTCTTTGCACCTTTTCTAACTTATAAATGTCAGTGTTATAATACGGATCCCAAACTGGGGCGGCATATTCCATAATTGGTCGAACCAATGTTAAATACGCTGTTCTTTTAGTATCAGATGGGCAGTTGTTTAGGTTTCGTTTAATAAAATTTAGCACTTTGGTTGCTCTGTTACTTACTGTTTGTATATGTGATGACCATGACATAGTGTTATCAATCGCTACACCTAAGTATGTATGGCACTTCTTTATATCGACATTATGACCTGATATGGTATACGTATATTGTATGGGGTTCAGGGAACGAGTACACCTCAGCACAGCACATTTCTCAACATTTATTTTCATTTGCCATTTGTGAGTCCATTCACATATTTTATGTAAGTCTTCCTGTAACTGCTTTGAATCTTGCGGTGTTGTAACAGTCTTGTAAATAACACAGTCATCAGCAAACAATCGAACTG
Source organism: Dysidea avara (assembly GCF_963678975.1). Classification (NCBI taxonomy): domain Eukaryota; kingdom Metazoa; phylum Porifera; class Demospongiae; order Dictyoceratida; family Dysideidae; genus Dysidea; species Dysidea avara. Next base: position 21,973,347 of record NC_089280.1, read on the forward strand.
AAGATGTAATGTTTTCATTTATGTCATTAATATATACAAGAAACATAAGGGGGCCTAGTACAGTACCCTGTGGTACCCCAGACTTAACAGTTGTTGCGCTAGATGATTCTCCATCAACAATTACCCTTTGATATCGTTTGGTTAGCCAGGAAGAGATCCATTGAAGAAGAGGCCCTCGTATACCATAGAATTTTAATTTGTTTAATAGTCTTTTGTGAGGAACTGTGTCAAAAGCCTTAGAAAAGTCTATAAACAATAAATCAGTCTGTTGCTGGCTATTCATAGATCGTTGGATCTCATCTATAAAATCAACTAGTTGTGTTTGGCAGGAGTGGTTGGGCCTGAATCCATGTTGTAGAGGATTTAAAGTGTTTAGTGATGTAAAAAAGGACATTGTATGGTGAAAAATAACATGTTCCATTACTTTACAAAGGACTGATGTTAGTGAGATTGGTCTATAATTTGCAGGAGAACTTCGATTTCCCTTCTTGAAGACAGGGGTGATGTTAGCTGACAACCAATCCTGAGGGAGAGTAGCATGTTCTAAAGATTGGGAATAGATGGTCTGCAATACAGGAGCGATTTGTGGTGCACAAAGCTTAATTACTTTAGTGGGAAGATGGTCAGGTCCAGGAGCCTTGGTAGGATCGAGCCTCTCCAGTAGTAGTTGGATGCCATGGATTGAGAAACTGAGGTCTTGAATTGAAGGATGAATGGAGTGATCTAGCTGTGGTGCATTTGATAAATCCTCAGTTGTGAATACAGACTGAAATTGGTTATTTAAAACACGAGCTTTATGTTTCGCATCAGTACAAATATTTTTTCCATCCTTAAGTGGTGCAACTCCAGTGTTATCTTTTCTTTTTGTCTTAATATATGACCAAAATCGTTTTTTACTTGAAGAAGAATCATTAAATAAGTTGGTACAGTAGTTACGATGTGCAGTTTCTAGTAATGTGTTAACTTCATTTCTAGCTTGTTTATAGTCACACCAGTCAGTGTAGTTACCTGTTCGCTTAGCCTTGTCATACAGGCGCTTTCTCAATTTCATTTTCTGTTTGATTAGCGGATTAATCCATGGTAACTTGTCCCGTGATTTTGCAAGTTTGGATGGAATATGCTTGGAAATGGCTGTCTGAATAGCATCTTTTAGAAGCTGCCAGTTGTGTTTGATTGAGTTCTGCAAAGGATCTGAAGCACTAAAATGTTCTTGAAATTCTTGGAGTTCATTTTTTAAACCAGTTATGTCACCTTTATGATATAGATATATTCTACGAGAAGCTTTCTTGTTAACTAGGGGACGGTTGCAGTTGATCGAAAATGTTACTATCTCATGATCTGACATTCCAGGGGCAGTATGAAGTTCTTTAATTAGAGATGGTGTCGATACAAATACAAGGTCTAGTACATGATTTTGCCTAGTTGGTGAACTGACAAACTGTTCTAGGTTGTGGTTATTTATAATGTCAATAAAAGCTTCATTTAAGCCATGTCCATAGGTGGGGTTGGGTAAGATGGTTCCCTGACCGTCACTCCATTCAATGCTGGGAAGATTGAAGTCTCCAGCAAGGATAAAATTGCAGCTTTGATTTTGTCTGGTTAATTTAACTATCGATTCATTGAGTTCGAGAATTGATTGTAGGTCAGAATGTGGTGGTCGGTAGTATGAGCAGATATAAAGAGATGGTAAGTTATGGAGGCTTATCTTAGCCCAGATAAGTTCTGCAGTAGTATCTAAGTTAGGTTCTTCTGTACAAACTAAGGTATCTTTAATTCCCAAGAATACACCCCCTCCACCAGCTGATCTGTCTTTTCTGTATATATTGAAACTTGCTGGGAAGATTTCAGATGATAAGTAAGAGCTGTCAAGATGTGATTCACAACCCACTATAATATCCGGCTCGTGTTCTTGTAAAAGTCCACAAAATCTAGCTCGTCTGGATGTTGACCTTAAACTACAACAGTTGACACTGATAACTTTAATTATATCAGGTGATATATGGTTGGTGGATGACTTGTGCATATTAAGTTTAATTATGTGATTTTTACCGCGATTAGGGTTATCTAAAGGTGTTAGATTGGAATCATTAAATATTACATTATCAGTGCAGCGGGAGTGACTCATTGAGGCTCGCGCTGCACTATTTGTCCGTTTTTTATTCTATATTTCTTTGCACCTTGATTCATTTGAGTTAGTTGAACTCTTAATGCTTTATTTTCCCTTTGTTCTGATGGAGTAAGGTCAGGAGTTATGAAAATTTTACGTACATGATCTGAGTTCTCCTCCCTCCTAAGTTTAAGTTTATTACGAAGGATAGCCTTTTTCTCATCAAGTGATTCTACAGTAATTTTAAGAAGCCTGGTACGAGAGTCTTTTTTCCCAAGCCTGATGGCATTTGTGATAGTAGCAGGAGTGCTTAGCACGTCTGAAAAAACTGATTGTACAAAGTCAGTGTCCTCTTTCTTTCTGGTATTAGGATCACTAGATTTGGACTCAGGAACATTGTGAAATATCAAGTTGAGCTGTCGTTTTTCCTTTTCTCTTTGTTCTGTAGCCAAGGACGAGGTTACGGTAGCAATTGTAGTAGCAAGGTCAGGGACTTTTGCTGGTATCGCTTCAATTGTTTTGCAGTGACTGTCCAATTTTGTACCAAGCTCCTGGACTACTTTATTCAACTTAACTTCAACAGCTGAAGCACTACTTGGGATAGATTCAATTGTTTTACTGTGGTTATCAAGTCTTGAGCCAACTTCTTGCACTATTTTGTCAAGTTTGGCCTCAACCTTTTCAAGCCTAGATTGTAGCTCGCCACGATTGTTATTGACTTTTACAGTTTCAAATATCATTTGTTTAAGCCGTGCTTGACATGAGTTCAGTTTACAGAGGTAAGCCAAGTTTTCAACATTTGAGGTTAGTGACACCAGACTTTGGTACTGATCTTTACTGATTCCATCACACACAGCATGCACCCACACCCCACAAAGATCACATTGAATAGCCTGACCTTGTTCTCCAGTTTCTGTACACTGCTTATTACAATGCCCACAAACATCACCTGACAGGTTACTTAGTACTCCCTTTACTGGCGAATCGTCTGAGTCAGGCCTATGTCTCTTCACTTGCGCGCTCACTTGCGCGGGTGTCATCTGAACTGACGCCGAGACTGACGCTTCCATGGTCTTCTCCAAGGATGTCATAGTAGAACTTGATATTCCTAAAGGACACAAGGCAGCAAGACCAAACTTTATTCGAAAGTATCACTAGCCTTATGTGGTACCGTTCTCTGTCACGGTACCACGACTTCTAAGGGTGTTTCGCGGTTCTAAGGACGACCGCGAGGTCAATTCTTCGTGTTTCACAGTTCCAAGAACGACAGCGAGTTCAATTCTTCGTATTCCACACAAATAGGTTGATAATGTAGAGAAAATAGCCAAACGGGTTTGTGGGTTAAGGAGACGAAAAAGCCAAGGAGAAAGGTAGCTAACACAAATAAAATTTACTGATCATGTGGTAAGTATATTTATTTATTATCAGGTGTAGCTACCAGAGATTGATGGAGATAGCCACACCCAATAATGGTGGGGGCGGGTTCGAATATCACTTCGTGGCGACACCAGCAGATTGGTTGATGTGTAATATCTGTCACTATCCCAGTAGAGATCCTCATCTTAGTGGATGTTGTGGTCACACATTCTGTAAGTCTTGTCTTGATGGTGCAAAGAAAGCTACTACCATATCTGATGCTTGTCCCATTTGTCGAAATGAAGAATTTACTACCATGCCCAACAAACAAGCTGACCGAACAGTCAGGAGTCTCCATGTGTTCTGTTCTAATAAAGAGAAAGGTTGTGAGTGGCAGGGTGAAGTGAATAACATTGTCAGTCATGTTGCAAACAGTGACGGTTGTCAATTTGAGGAGGTGATATGTACTAATGGTTGTGGAATGTGTGTACAACGAAAATATCTGTTCAGTCATGTTGAGGATGAGTGTGTATGTCGTATGGTTGACTGTCAGTATTGTCACATTACAGGAGAACATCAGTTCATTGAGGGTGAACACAAGGATCAGTGTCCCAAATTCTCCATAGCCTGTCCCAAATTCTCCATAGCCTGTCCCAACAAATGTGAAGTTGATAATATACCTCGTGAAGATAACACAGGAAGATGTGTCCACTTGAAGAAGTCACCTGCCCCAATGATTGTGGAGCAACTTTGCAACGACGATATATAGACACCCACATTAAGATGGAGTGTCCACGTCTTAAGGTGGAATGTCAGCATTGTCACATTACAGGAGAACAACAGTTTATTGAGGGTGAACACAAGGAACAGTGTCCCAAGTTCCCCATAGCCTGTCCCAACAAGTGTGAAGTTGGTAGTGTCCCAAGAGATGATGTAGAAGAACACAAGAAGATGTGTCCACTGGAGCTAATCCAATGTGAGTATCACGTGGTGGGTTGTGAGGAGAGGACGGCTCGTAACGATCAGAAGAAACACAACAAGGAGAAGATGGAAGAACACTTGTCCTTTGCCATACATCAGCTCACTAAGGCTCAGCACAATTTAGCTAGTAGTCAAGTTGAGGCAGTGAATAGTAAAGAGGAACTAACAGCAAAGACTACTCAAATAGGAAAAGACCTGGCTACTACCAAACAACAACTGACCAGTATTCAAATTGACACTGTGAAGACAATTGATAGACTCATACAGCGATTACAGCAAACAGAAAAAGATATTGCAAGTAAACAAGAACTAACGACACGTCAACTAGAGAAATGTGTATTGTGAAAGTTGAGCAGGTGGAAAAAGAGTCTAAAGAACAACTAGCAGTCATTGAAAATAACCTTACTCTAAAGCTTCAACAAACAGAGAATTATCTAACAACAACCAAACAAGAATTAACAGCTACTAAACAGAATTTCAAAGATGATCTTAAAGTCTCCAAAGAAGAAAGCAAGATAACTATCAACAAGATTGAGGAAGAGATGATAAAGTCTTTTGCTGATCAATCTAAAACGTTAGCTGATATGAATATGACCATCCAAGAAAAGGTCAGAAAGTGGAAGGATGATCTTATTCAACAGCTTGTGGTAACTAAACAAGATGCAGAAAAGACAAAATATGAACTCACTCAAAAACTCATAAACACAAAGAGAGATCTTGACTCTACAAAGCAACAACTAGCTGTCACTAAAGATGACCTTTCTCTAAAACTTCAACAAACAGAGAATTATCTCAAACAAGAATTAGTAGCTACTAAAGAGAATCTCAGAGTTACTAAAGATGAGCTCAAAGTTTCCCAAGAAGAAAGCAAGAGAACTACTGATAAGTTTGAGAGGAATATGAGAAAGAAGTTTGATGATGAATCGAAAAAATTAGCTGATGTGAATACAAATTTGATGAACACACAAGAAGAGGTGAGAAAGTGGAAGGATGATCTTATTCAACAGCTTGCAGTAACTAAGTAAGAAGCGAAGAAAACAGTAGATGATCTTACTCAAAGATTCGTTGCTAGTCAACAAGAAGCAAGAAAGACAAAAAATGAACTCACTCAGAAACTCACTAACACAGAAAGAGACCTGAACACTACAAAACAACAATTAGCTACAACTTGTCAAAATCTTACAAAAGCTGAAAAGGAGCACACCACATTAGCTGCCAATACTGATGAGGCACTAGCTAAACTGGAGACCAAATTCCAAACAAAGTTTGCTGAGATTGAATCTGCTGCTCAGAAGAGGATCACTGAACTGGAATGTAATACAAAACTACTATTCAGTGACTGGCCGAGCATTATCAGCGCTTCATCATCAAGGTTATCATCAGGTGATCAAGTTGTTCCAGTGATTGTGAAGGTGTCAGAGTATACCAAGAAGAAGAGTGATGATGTTCACTGGTACAGTGACTCATTCTACACTCATCACAAGGGATACAGAATGACACTGCAGACAAAAGCTTCTGGCTATAATGATGGTAAAGGTACTCACCTGTCAGTTGGCCTGGTCCTCATGAAGGGTCCATATGATGATCAGTTAAGGTGGCCACTGAAAGGACATTGTGAAGTGAAGTTGTTGAACCAGATCAGTAACAGTGAACATCATTTAGGGAATGGGGAGTATGATGATGATGGTCATAAGAGGGTCACTAGTAGGGAGAGAAGTAGATTTTACATGTGGTACAATCTTCAATTCATATCCAATGAAGACCTCCACAAGATCGCTACCACATGTCAGTACCTCAAAGATGATAATATCTTCATTAAAGTAGACTATAAACTAGACTAGTATAAGTTTAATTGGTTACTGCAATTATTTAGTTGTCTAGTTTGTAATATTTGTTGCTAGACTTGTGCCAACTATGCTGGCATAATTTTGAACATAATAGGTTAGTAAAAGCATCAAGCAATATGCCAGCATATTAAATATGACGATTTTAAAAATTTGCAATGTGTGTGCCAAAATACTGCAAAAAATGAACACATTACACCTTTGCCCTGCACTTCATATCAAGAAAATGTGTAATGTTGTTTCTTGGCTAATTATTCACATTTTTGCAGAAATTAGATTGAGATACTCTAATAGAGCAGTCGCTTACTCTAATACAGCAGTCAGGAAAGGCTGTTATACTCTAATAAAACAGCCAACTCTGGAGCATGATCTTGATTTTGAAAGCATAATTTTGAGCACAATAGGCTGGATTTTTGAGCACTGCTCAACAGCATGATAGGCTATTTTCAAAGCATAATTGGCTCAAGCCTATTTGCTGCATATTTTATAACAAGCAACTTTGATTAGGCCACTTCAACTAAAATAGTATTTTTTCAGGCTGAATTCAGCCAAATAGCTACAGGGTTGGGCGCCGATACTGATATTTTCTACTTGTAATTATTGCACTGAGGTGATCTTGTGATCATTGCGAGTAATGCTATGTCCGCTATAAGATACTATGTGTCATAAATAAGACATTATATATTGTGCATGGGCCTACAATGTTCAACTCTGATATGTAACGGCAGCATAAGTTGCTATCAGACCTTCAGTGCTTCTAGGTACAGTTCTCTAATGTTTGTGTCAGTCCTGTCAGTGGTGGATCCGGGGGGGGGGGGGGGGGGACGTGCCCCACCCCCTACCTTTCAATAAAAATTGCATACAAGATTGAGATACCGACTCTGGATCCGCCCCTGCCTGTAGTCACTACAAAACAATAATAACAGAATTTCTCTCTTAGCAATTGTGCAATAATATGGGTATCAGGTTGCAGTATTTTCAAAAAAGCTGTGCCACTCAATATTGCACATCATAGTATTGCATACAGGCGATAATACTGAAATATTTCCCAACCCTAGTTGGTAGGTCAGTAAAATTAAAATATTATTTTGAAGCCATTCTGTGACTCATACAGCATGGCTAATATTATGATTGCTGTGCCGACACTAGGGTGAAATCCCTTCGTGGCATTATCTCTACTTGCAAGGTGATCACAAATAGTTTGCACTGAAAAATATCAGGTTGGTCAGGCCCGAGAAATGAAAGATTTAGTTGAAGCAACGTTATTACTAAATGGTTGATATGCCATGTATAATCATTTAGTTTTACAAGTAGCTACGATTATTTTTTTGTCTTGCCAGGGCTCCAGTTATTATAATAACTCGGTATATAACCCTGAGACTAGACTCCTGAGTTGTATTGTACATATCAACCTTATTTAAATGACTAGCTACTCTCATTATAGCTTGATACTTTAAATATGAAGCTTATTGTGCAAAACCCTCAGAGAAATTGAATAAACATATGGATGTATTATCTCCAGATCTGTAGTGCCAGGTGACTACACATACATCGGCTTTGCTACTTTGTCCCATTTCGGGCCATGATTATCACCTCAATTAGCACATCAACCAGGTATAAAAACCTAATGAACCACTTACAGATTTGGTTCCAATTTACACAAAACAAGCAGCAGTGAATAGCATGGTAATTTAGTCTCTGTGTGACCTTGGACAACATGTAGACTGTACGTAGTCCAAGAATATTGCTATCACTTTTGTACATCAAGAAGCAAGACCAACAGCAAATATCACCATAACTTTTGAATAATTGAAAGCGCTTTAGTAGAGCAGCTAAGTTTAAAAAAATTGTTCACTTTTTAATAAAAGCACCAAACTTGGTACATTTGCTTAATTCATACTATTTCATATTAGATATGGTGCCATTAAAATAACCAATCATATCACACTCAAAGAGCCTGAAAAGTGAAATCAATAGAAAATGTATTAGGGAAGCCATAAAAGTGTTCTGAGCTGGCTCAATACTAAATATACTGAAACTTTGCATCTGAGCAAGGGATGGTCATATCCAAAAGCTGATCAAGGGAGGTGTCCATCTAGGTCATCAGCTTGTCATGTTAAGAAGCACGGAGGGTCATGGCCATAGGTGTGCAATATATTAATTATTTGCAATGCTCCCTCCAAGCATATTCAGGCTGATAGCCTGCAGTGGGCGACTAGTCACCCAGACCGACATGTAGTTAACCACCCTATTCATTTTATAGGCATGCCTAAAGGAATTCGATTATGGGAGGCAAAATCTAACATTGTATGTATGTTTGTTACGATGAACGGAGAAGTCCAGAAATGTCACGGAAAATTCTGTTTAGTGCCCATTTGTTTCTAGAGTGTTTTTGTCTTATGGATGGACTTTACTAAGACCTAAATGGATAAGCTTCTTTGTAGAAATGTTATTTTATGCTACGTGTAATGTGGATGTGTCCATATTCAAAACCTCGTTCGAAATCATGCCTGTTCTTCGTGCTACTGTGGTGCCACTGAAGGCACAACTTGTGACAACTCGTTTCCATTGAATAAATCCACACAAGCTGCTTCTTCGACACATGTGTTCATTACACTGCTGTGACGCCATGGGCACTGGATACGGCTCGACATTATTATCAATCACGGGCATACCTACTTTCCGGAACGGGACGGAACAATTCCGGAAAATGCTGAGCTACACTATTCTACACAATTTGCTGAGCTATACCAACAGCTTGGGCCTTCCTTGAGGCATGCGATGGACTTGGCTACTGTTAGAGGTGCTTCAAGCTGGCTCACCACCTTACCTTTGAGTGAGCATGGTTTCACTCTCCATAGATCTGCTTTCCAGGATGCTTTGGCTTTGAGGTATGGTTGGTCCCCACTTCGTCCTCCTTCCCTTTGTGCTTGCGGAACCTCCTTTTCTGTTGAGCATGCTTTGTCCTGTCCCAAAGGGGGTTTACCTTCCTTGCGTCATAACGAGATTAGGGACCTTACTGCTACCCTTCTTACTGAGGTTTGCTCCCAGGTGTGTGTTGAGCCAGAGTTACAGCCAGTTCAGCATTCTGATGAGTTCCCTCTTGCCACCTCTAATACTCAGGATTCGGCTCGCTTGGATGTTGCTGTAAACGGCTTCTGGGGTGGTCGTTCGGAGAGATGTTTCATTGATGTCCGTGTTTTTAACCCTTTTGCTCCTTCTAATAGTTCCTCCTCTCTGTCGTCCACCTTTAGGAAGCATGAAAAGATTATGCATCGTGCTTATGGTCAGCGGGTTCGAGAAGTGGAGCATGCCACTTTCACTCCAATTGTTTTGGCTGCCACTGGCGGTTTAGCCCATGAGGCTACTGTTTTTCAGTTTATAAGCGACTTGCTTCTCTTCTGGCCAAAAAGTGGGGAGATGATTATTCTGTGGTTCTGGGTTGGCTGCGTTGTTGCCTGAGCTTTTCGTTGTTGCGCTCGGCAATTCAGTGTATTCGTGGGGCACGGTCTTCCATTGGTGTTTACACCAGGACCATAGGCGGATCTGAGGGGGGGCCAAGGGGTGCTGTGCCCCCCCTGGCCCTTCCCTTGCCCCCCTTGGACTCACAGTACTATATTGATACCAGAAACTGGAATCATTCACACTGTATTCAGAAGTATAGAAAGCCAATGGGAAAATAGAAGACAACAGTTATAAATATACTTTACAATTATACTGTACACTGTAAAGAAAGTAAGTTTAAGTTATTGTGCAAAGATCGAGATACTCTAATAGAGCAGTCACTACTCTAATAGAACAGTCACAATTCTAATGTCATAACAATACTAGCTACACCTTTATAATTTTATTTTGATTTAGTACACTTTACCATCAAACAGGTTTTATCTCAGATAGGTTAACTAATCTTTATATACATTGCAAGCATACACGCGTTTTAGCTAAATGTTACCAAAAATGCTCCCAAATTCAAACCTAGGAGGTCTAATTTTAAAATTTTTTCTCTAATTACAATCTTAAAATTGTATGTCTATCATTCATCCAGCTATACTGAATATAATTATGCAACTGAGTATAACCTGTGTACTAGAATTCCTCTTAGTGGAATAGACACTGTTGTACACTAAAACTTTTTGCCCCCCCTTGGCCCCCCCTGACAGTGCCTCCTAGATCCGCCTATGACCAGGACTCCACAGTCAGTGGACTTAGTGACTGTGGAATCCCATTTGTCTGCTTAATTTTGTTCAGTTGTCCAGCACTTGCAATCTGTGCTGGGGGTGGTAGGAAAGGGCAGTCCATCAAGCCCGGGTCGGTTAAAAAAAAGAAAATGCTACATTACTAGAGTAAGCGATCTATTGTCGGACACCATCTATAATCGGACACTTTTTCTCAGAAACTACCAGGCCAAATCTTCTGAATTTTGCCACGAATAAACTTCACACTTAGCCTAGCAATGTACCAAAATTTGGGCTGGAAAGCTTTTGTGGTTGCTTTGCTACAGCCGATTAAAGTGACTGTCCGAAAACCTCTAATATCGGAAGTTTACCTCTTTTATCGGACACCGCCCAGCAATCCTCCACTAAAAGATGAAATTCCTCACAACCACCACTGATTGTTAGGGGAATACATGTACTTTCTAAGCAGCCATAGTTTGTTTCATTCCTTCACTCGTAAGCGGAGCTACAACCATTGATATTCGGGTGTGTCGCGACCTCTGTAATCGGACAGAGCAGAATTTCATTTCACGCGGTTTTATCACTTCAAAGCTACCTTTTAGGTATAATTAGCCACGAAAATGAAAAGTGTGGTACAAATCTAATTGGATTTCCAAGGAGTCGTAAAATTTTACCATTTTAGCGATCAGTATGCTACTGTGGGACTCCACCAACTGACTTATGGACTGTTCCGAAGAACTTTTAGCGCTGAAATGCATGGGTGTAACACAAAGAGGAGGGTCTATATAAGTCCTTCCACCCCTCCACTTCCAATTATCAAGATATACTCTAATAGAGCAGTCATGTGTCCAAACAAACATTTAGATTCAGGTTTTAGTAAAATTCAGTCATCCTTGTTACCAAAATCAATTTCAGAAAACTACTCTTCAACTTTCCTGTTGCATGGGGGTATTCCCCCAGACTCCCTTGATAGAACATACTTTGCATGGTAAGAATGCTTCTCACTCTCAACCAGCTATGCTACTTAAGCCCTTCATGCACCTAATTAACTTTTGCTATCTGCTCTTACAGCCATGCATGTCACACATGCTTTGCAACACATTAAACAAAAGGTAGTTTTGTATGAAATAAACAACTAGCTACATGCACTCACTGTGATATAGCTATACAGCTAGTAATTAGCTAGAAGATATTACAGATTTTTAAAATGAACCAAAGAAAGGCATGACATGTACACTATATAGATATAGCTGTGACAAGTGTATAATGTAGGTTAAAAGCACACAATTAGCTCCAATCTGGATCGTAATTAATTTAACTGCTGGAATGGTTGTTTGCAGAAATGGCAAATATATAGTGATAGTCATCCTTGCTGGTTGTTACTCCAGAACATGAACATGTGATGTCATTCTTTGCATCACTTATATGTGACCCAATTTCTTGACTGGATGATAGGAGTTCTTAGCAATGTACAAGTTTTGTTTTCCACCTGCAAATTAGCTATATACACATGCATGCATGTCTTATTTTTAATTAAGCAAAATCATATACCTTTCATTGAGCACATTGTATAGTATGTGTGACATGCATGGCTGCAAGGGATATAGCAGAAATAAGGTGCATAAGGGATTTACAAGCTAGAATGGTAGCTGGTCCATACAGTTTGCAGTGCATGTGATAAGTATACACTTATCATCATCTAAAGCATGCACTATCAAGAGGGCCTGGGAGCATGACTCCCCAAAAAAGCATTGAAAATTAGCCTTCTGAAATTCATTTTGATGTACCAAGGTTGAAATTTTATTCAAAAATGCACCTAAATACTTATTTGAATACATGACTGTTCCATTAGAGTAGCTGACTGCTCTATTAGAGTATATCTTGATAATTGGAAGTGGAGGGGTGGAAGGACTTATAGACCCTCCTCTTTGTGCTACATCCATGCATTTCAGTGCTAAAAGTTCTTCGGAACAGTCCATAAGTCATTTTGTGGAGTCCCACAGTAGCATAGTGATCGCTAAAATGGTAAAATGTTACGGCTCCTTGGAAATCCAATTAGATTTTGTACCACACTTTTCATTTTCGTGGCTAATTATACCTAAAAGGTAGCTTTGAAGTGATAAAACCGCGTGAAATGAAATTCTGTTCTGTCCGATTACAGAGGTCGCGACGGTGGGGTCTATATTCTACGGAACGGAACGGAACGGAACGGAATGATGGACTAAACTGCGGAACGGAACGCTTTCTCAGATTGAAGCTTGCAGCTTACCATTGCTGTACAAGTTATCAGTGGCACTTCCAGCAGGTAATCAAACGTACCCCAAGAAAGATAAAACGAATTTAAGGATTGATTGTGGGTTCTTGTTGGTTATCATTAGTAACGAAGTACTAATTGTGGGAATAGCTGACTCAGTGTGTTCATCTTCGGATGTATCAAGTAGGGAACTTAATGCATGACTTGTTTTTACTAGTATGTGAGTTATTTTTACTTACTTGACTTTAGAATGTACAGTTTGAGGCCCAGCCTTTCTAATCGGCATAAATCAGTATGTGTATAGCTACACTACAAAGGAAACAAGTATGGTGACAAGCTGAATCAACTCAGTCTAAGCAGAATCTAAAGGAATTTTGTGCAGTGTGTGAGGAGCAAACATTCAGATACCTCAAGGAGGCTATATTGTGTGAACATCAATGATTCATTAACAGAGTAGTGGACTATTGTCAGATATCTCAGCTTGAGTACTGAGTTGAATTCTGGATGGGGTCTATTTTACAGAATGGAATGCTTTCTGAATCAACTTGCAGCTTGGCTAGCTGCTATCATTGCTGAAATTGCATTTTATCAGTGGAACCTCTAGGAAAATGGAATAGGATAATTATAAAACATTAATTAAGTGATTGTTTAGGTAATCATGACTTTATTCAGTCTAATAAACAGAATATATGGTTGATTGAGTGAGGTATCACTTGCAGAATGTTCATACGACCAGTGATGAGATGCATGGATTCATCGAATTTTTGTTGTGGTTGGAGACATTAAATATCCAAAAGCAAACTGACTGTATAATATTAATCCACTTTCTTTATATTTTCTCAATTTTGAGCCTGTATACAAATAATTGAATTTTCCTTGTCAATAGAAATCCTAGAATAAGATGGGAGAGAAACTTATCTTTGTTTACCTATACTGTACAACCAAGAGTTCGTAATACTGATTTGTATGGGGGAGAGTGTCTAACTCCCAGTATGGCCTGTACAAATGCCCTGCGTAAAGTTCACCTTTCATCAAATCAACACCTTTACAGGGGGATAGAAAACTGTTGATTAGTGTTGCTGAAGAAGGTAAAGCCTTTGTTCTGAAATAAGGCCGAGGTGTTACTTTAAGCAGGGTGTTTGGTGAATGCATTCAAGTTAGACACTCTCCACCTTATTATGAACTCTTGGTACAACTTCAAAGGAAAATGAAGAAAACATACAGATGAATCAATAAAATCACTACAGTAAGGTGAATTACAGACTAGTGAGATCTTGGTTAATTAATGACAGTGATTGGAGATTAAGTGTGGTAGCTTCTTGTTCTTGAATATGTTGCAAAGTGGAAGTACAAATCAAAATGGGATATCAATTTCATTATGAAAAATTTGTATACATAAATAATCTAGCATTACTATTTCATTTGTCCTCCACTTAAACATGCTACAACAGTACTAGTGTCAGTACCTTGGCAGTGAGTCTACCTTGAAATTTCAACTCTAGAGTAGATCCAACACAGGACAGCCCGCACTGTAACAAATACACGTGATCCCATTGTAATTTCATGGACCAGCTGGACTGGGAATCACTTGAAAATAGATGAACAAATTTAACCTGTTTTGTTTGAAGTGAAGCATGTGAAATGTTACACTTAAGAAATCCTAGGATTCTTAGGTGGTATGTAATTAATGTGAGTGTTCCATTTCAGGTCTGACTAGATACATTGAAATTACACACACATCCTGGTCCAAATCACGTTTGCCTGGTGGCTACGGGCATGATTTCACATGCGGCTTATAATAGAGATTTGGCTGATCTTGGAGTTTTGGCATTTAACCTGATTCAAGGCTAGCAGTCAGACACATCCTTGAATTGTGCAACAGATAAAATCAGCTCACTATTGAATACGGCATTAGTCCACTGCACCAGCTGTTAATATATTAATAACTCCATGCATACACTTCAGTGATGTTTGCAGAATATACCATCCTTGCGGTCTGCCAAAATATTTGCTCCTCACACACTGCACAAAATTCTTCAAGTTTTAATTCAGCTGGCTCTTTCCTGTTACCAGTATCTTCCTGCTTGCTTTATTTATACACTGACTTATGACTTGAAAGACCGGCCCAGACTGTTTTCTAAAGTCTAAATAAGAAAAACAGCTCACATAAAGTTCCCTTCCGTATGGATGAACATCACTGATACAGCTCATCCCACAATAATACTTCGTTACTAATGACAACCAACAAAAACCCACAATCGATCCGTTAATTCTTTTTGTCTTATGTTTAATCACCCACTGGAGATGCCACTGCTAACTTATAAGGGAAGTTTCAGCAATGGTAAGTTGCAAGCTTCAATTTGAGAAAGCGTTCCGTTCCGTGGTTTAGTCCATCATTCCGTTCCGTTCCGTTCCGTAGAATAGTCCCCACCGGTCGCGACACACCCGAATATTAATGGTTGTAGCTCCGCTTACGAGTGGAGGAATGAAACAAACTATGGCTGCTTAGAAAGTACATGTATTCCCCTAACAGTCAGTGGTGGTTGTGAGGAATTTCATCTTTTAGTGGAGGATTGCTGGGCGGTGTCCGATAAAAGAGGTAAACTTCCGATATTAGAGGTTTTCGGACAGTCAATTTAATCGGCTGTAGCAAAGCAACCACAAAAGCTTTCCAGCCTAAATTTTGGTACATTGCTAGGCTAAGTGTGAAGTTTATCCGTGGAAAAATTCAGAAGATTTGGCCTGGTAGTTTCTGAGAAAAAGTGTCCGATTATAGATGGTGTCCGACAATAGATCGCTTACTCTACTTTACGGGACGGGACGTAAAAAATAACGCTCTATTGGACTATTCTTTGAACTGACAGATTGAGTGACCTTCATGTACCGATAGTTTGGCCACCACTACGCCACATCTACCAGGAATGTATAGCCTCGGTAGCTCCTTCGCTAAAATATAACTCAGCGCGGGGCGCGTGGAATAACATGAATAACGAAGCACGTGTTGACACCTGCAGGTGCAAATTTTTTTTTTTTTTTTTAGTTTGCACCTGCAGGTGCAAATTAAGCACATGACCACTGCTACAGCGAATCAAGCAACGAACTTAATGTGATATTATGGAGCCGTTCCTATTCCTTACTGTAGCAGCCGTAGTACGCCCTATACTACCGACGAAGCGGCCAGGATTCTTCACGGAATTAGTGGAAGTGACTGCATGGGGTTTGTTGCACACAAGCAGTCAAACCAAAAGGCGGAGATGTGTTCATATACGTTGCTCAAAGCGAGAGATACATAAGTAAGTAGCTTGCTAGTCGTGTTGGTGGCTGATTAACCCAGCATCCCACTAGACAAGGTGCATTATGCACATATCATTAAAAATTATTTCATTGTCCTATAGCTAAGCAAGCAGTTATCAATTTATGTTGATTTAGCAATAGTTCATAACATAAGACCACGTAAAGTTGATTACTAGTTTCCTGTTTTGCGTATTTTTTAACAGATGCAGGTGGGAGATACACTTTCTAAACGCATGCAGGCGGGCTGGAGGTATTGATTCATTATGGAATAAAAAATTAACACTGCTAGAATAGAGTGCAGATTGTTACACAACAAAAATGAGTATATCTACATAGAACTTTATTTAGGTACCATTTATAAATGACATGCAAGAACAATAGCTGAATTAGGAGTCAAATGTCCAATAGATTATCTTCAGGTGTAGGTGACCTCCCTTGTTTCTTTAATTTTTATTTCTAAAATCCCAAATTTTTGTTTGTTTGCATTTTAAATAACATTGCAGTGCCTATAATAGTGAGCCTACGCATAAAGAAAGAGCAGTGCCAGACTTCATATTTTTGCCTGAAGGCATGCCTCTACTATCAAATACTGACTCAAAAGTGACTGGCCATTCACACTCTCCAGCTATCAACCTCCTTTTGTGACAGTGTTACAAATGACATGCATGGACAATCTTCATTTATAAAAACATAAAGAATCTATCTCCATGGGCACTACCACCAATCAACCAACCAACCATCAAATTGTGCTGGCATGATTGGTGCAGGCCTACTGCTGCTCCATTTTACATAGTGGATATGATGAATACAATACTCCTCATATTGTTGTATACCACAATGGACTATTATGCATGTATGCAAGCCCTTGGCCTTTCAACCTTGTAAATTGGTAACCAAATACCGATACAGAGTGATAGAGGAGCTAATTGTAATTTTAGCTATACGATAGCTTTTACATCATCATCCCAATCCCAATATTTTATCACCAGCAATCAAGATTGTGGAATCCTTTACCAAGTCCTGTGTAATAGATGTGAGATGTCCAGAGTATAGCTATAGAAATTTTGTGAGGGACACCTTAATTCTTTAGCTACATACTTATGTGCACTATCAGTCATGCTGAGCTGGTGAAGCTCAGTATAGCTATAAATGAATAACACCGGAACAGAATTACACAACACATACTAATGTGTCTCTCACATATGAATGGCGGTGTACCTGCTAACGTTACTCCCAACTCCTTCAGTTGAAGAATTGTTGCTGCTGTACCGTAAGGATATGTCGTGTACCTTGTGCCAGCAATAAGGCATAGGGATTTTATTTATTTATTACTTGCTTTACAGTATACACACAACAAGATACATACAGTATAAACATTAGTAGTCCTTAAAATCTAGTGTATGCTGAAGGTCCACTGGCATCCAGTGCCAGTGGCCAGGAGTAAGTAGTTATTAAGATTAGTTATAGTTGCTTATATCATATTATATAAACTCATTTAATGCAAGGGTTACAGATGATCAAAGTTGGGGGACTTATTACAACAGGGACAAACAAAAGAAAAAGTGCATGCATTGTCAGGATCAAAATTTAGTTCAAAATGATTCCATAGAAAGTTTGTAAGTTTTTACTTGATAGTAGGTAGGCTAAGATTGTAATTTATTATTAGTAAAACATTCCATATACGAGGGAGTCTGTTGAATAGAAGTTGCTGCTGGAAACATTAGTATTTCTTATGTGTTGCAGTTTATAGCTAGATCCTGATCGTGTGTTTCCTGAAATGAATTTAATATAGTCAGTGATATTAAATGCATTTATAAGGGTTTTAAGGTTTTTTAACTTTATGTCACAGATGTCCAAAACATACATTAAAGGCAAAATTTTGAGCTCAAGTAGTCGAGATTTATAGTAGCTAGTATAGTCATTCAATATGTACTTTGTTGTGCGACACTGAAGCTGTTCTAGTTGTCTGATACCTTTTAATAAATATATGGTTTCCATAGTGTTGAACAAAACATTAATTGGGATCTGACTAGTGATATATAGATGTTTCTTGGTTTATGTTAGTTGAAAAAGAACGTCGTAATAATCCTAACATCCAATAAGCCTTTGATATTATGTGTTGGTGGTGGGGTCTCCAGTCTAAATCTGATGAGATACTGATACCCAGATCTCTATGAGTAGTCACTTTGGATATAACATTGTTGCCTATACAGTAGGATGTTTGCAGGTGAGGTTTAAAGGACATGGATGGCAGTTCCATAAAGTTATTCGATCAGGTTTAACTGATGACCTTTCATCTGTATTAAATCACAATCATTCGTTTCAGCTATGTGCCATGTGCTCTCTTAGCTAGCACCTGCAGGTGTGAGCAGGTGCACAGCACATGCTTCTTTATTTCACGTGGCCTCGTCACAGTGCTGAGTTATGTTTTAGCGAAGGAGCTACCGAGGCTACATTCCCGGTAGATGTGGCGTAGTGGTGGCCCAACTATTGATACATGAAGGTCGCTCAATCTGTCAGTTCAAAGGATAGTCCAATAGAGCATTATTTTTTACGTCCCGTCCCGTAAAGTAGTAATGTAGCATTTTCCGGAATTGTTCCGTCCCGTCCCGTTCCGGAAAGTAGGTATGCCCATCAATCACTGCTGTTTCCCAGCTGTGCCAGATCCAAGTCTAACTTGCGAAAGGAAGCGGTGCGAGCTTCAATTTTTTCAGCACTTCGACAAAAGCACGTTCAGTCTTCCGTAACAGTGTGTGACGATTTTAGTTTGACATATGACTCAATCCCACAATGACTCCACCTATATGCCCATATAAAATGCATACATCTTCTAAGTCGGTTAGAGACCACGCCCTCGGATCTTCGTGAATTTTAAAAACCACAAAGATCCTCGTGCTAGGTCTCTAATCTACACTAAGAAGGAGACAAAAATAGTACATGCCAGAACACAGTAAATCATGTTTGGTAAAATTAGCACCTTAACTATTTGTGAGTGTTGACTGCTGAATATAATTGTGATCTGCTGAATATAACTGTGATCTGCTATGCAAAAACCAGTCTTTTCCCAAATTCCATTTTATTGCTTCTCTGTTATCTATAGCAACAAAGGAGTGGACAGCCAAAGTTTCAGCCTTTTGTGATGGTGTTCAGGGGCGGATCCAGAGTTTGGAAAGAGGGGGGGCACCTTTCTGAAAAACAGTTGAAGACCAAAAAAAAAAAAAAAAAAAGGTCACGACAATAATAGCTAGTTATCCTTACCAACTATATCACGTCTGTTATGTAAAATAAAATCCTATTTATAGCTTCATAGGTAAGCTACACTGCCTCATGAACATTGTGACTGCTTTATTAGAGTAATTGACTGCTCTATTAGAGTATCTCGATCTTGTATGCAATTTCTTGAAGGGGGGGGGGAGGGGGCATTTGCCCCAAATGCCCCATCCTGGATCCGCCACTGGTG
This sequence comes from Dysidea avara, assembly GCF_963678975.1. Lineage (NCBI taxonomy): Eukaryota > Metazoa > Porifera > Demospongiae > Dictyoceratida > Dysideidae > Dysidea > Dysidea avara. The sequence goes on from NC_089280.1 coordinate 21,992,818, forward strand.
TTATAGCATTAGACAGTTGGAACAGAAACAAAATTCAATTTGAACAGCAACAAAACAGCAAATAAATTACGGGCACTTTCTAAATCATAACTCAAGACCGAAATAAGTCTGTTCACCATGAACTGGCAAATCGATCAAGGTATCCCTGTACACCTCCATGTGGATGGCCATTCCAACAATGAAATGAAAATGGTAAACGTTATATCTACTACATTGTAAATAAGTGCCTATAACTTACATGTCTTATGCTGCATGAACACTAAACAAAGATTTTCTTATTCCTTATGAACTGATGGTGTATAGGTTTGTTGAATTGAACTTTGTTTCACTACATACTGAAGTGATTAAAACAAGTGTAAATTTTTATGTAGCACATGTATTTTACCCAGTGAATTTTGTGAAAACAACCAGTGGGTCACAATTATCACTTTCTCTTTGATTTTATGCCATTGCCATGCAACCTTAAGTGTATATATATTCACTCTACTCACTCTGCAATGATACCAAATACAGTGCAACCTGTTAATGTACCATTTTCAGTTTGATTAGAGATCACAGAAAGTGGTAAAGCAAGAGAGGTCACCGATAAAATTTTAAATCCCTAATTTGGGGATTAAATTCCCACTGGTATATCTTCAGGTGTAGGCAGCCTTCCTTGTTTTACTATTTTTATTTCTATGAACTTAAAATTCTTCACACTTGTTTGCTTTTTTTTGTGATTATAACTGGTGAACACCTGCATACTACATCAAAAGACAGAATGGTGTCAGAATTATTATAATTGTCTAAATGTGTGCCCCAACTATCAAATATGTGAACTGGTCATTACACTTCATTTTCAACTATGTTCTGGTACAGTCACTATAGAAAGTATGGACAATTTCCATTACAAACATATAGGGAAGTCATTATGTACTACTGTGAATCAACACCTCACACTGTCAGTAAATATAAACGGAGGACAATGGTAAAATCCATGATGCATGCACTGTGGTATGCCAAAAGGCCACCTGTCAGACTGAACTGACATCAAACAGTGAAAAATTAAGCTTGTAGCCTTAACTGTTATTGAGTTATGCTTGACTGAAGGCATTAGTCAGTCAGTCAATCAGTAGAAAAAATTCCACTGAAAAAAATCATGGCAACCTATTGGAACTATTACTGAAGGCACTTTTGGGCTTGGTTATACTTAACCAATACTGCCAAGGTACCATGAAGATATTATAAGGCTGATTTCTGGTCAACTTTTTTTGTGAGAAAGTACAAACCTCCATGATCCCTAACATACAGTGCTACCGTACTGTATGATATGTCCTGATTTTCCAGATCAGATGATGTACTAAGGGACATTAAATATGTTTAGCACTGTATTGTGCACCAGATTTGCACCAGAAATCATTGGAACTAGACAGATTTTGTTGTAAGGAATAATTATAGAGGATATCCACACACTAAACACTTTCTGGTTAATCATGAGTCCTTATATGTTATATATTAAAGGAAAAATTAGAAATTTTAAATTTGATTAGGAATCATAGAAAAAAAAGTAGGGAAACAAGGGAGGTTGCCTAGACCTGCAGATATACTAGTGAACACTTAATCCCTAATCCAGTCTATACCCAAGACTAAGACTGAATTAGGGATTAAATGTTCACTAGTACACCTGGAGGTGTAGGCAACCTCCCTTGTTTCCCTCCATCTTTTTCTATGATCCCTAATCGACTTTAAAATTTCTAATTTTTCCTTTAACTAGTTTGTTTACTTTTTTTGTAACATTATTATGAATGGTGAATCCACGTATACCGCATCAAAAGAAAGAATGGCACCAGAATTAATGGTTTGTCTGAACACGCGCCCCAACTATCACAAACTGCTTCGAAAGTACAGTGGCCATTACACTTCGATTTCAGCTATGTTCAGCCCGTTACACAGCGCCACAGACGAAAAACAGTACAATAAGTCCCTCTGTAACAATCTTGTCACCACAAAAATACGATGATTCACGCGCCCCTAACTATCAATTACTGCCTCATAAGTGCAGGGGCTATATTACGTTTCACTTTCAGCTATGTTAGGCCCGTTTCACAGTATTACAAACAAAGAACAGTGTTAGAATCATCTCTGCGATCAGTCCAGTCACCACGGAAAATATGGATGATTCCCGTTTACAAACGTACTGTAGGGAAGTCACGCATCGCGCTACCACTAATCAACACCATTGGCTGTAAGTAAAAAGAAATGGGACAAAAAGAAGGACAAAGGTAAGTCCATGATGTGTGCATTGTACATACTGCGGTATGCCAAAAGGCACGTCTCGGGATGAAGCAACGTCGAACAGTGAAAAAATCAAGCCCGTAGCCTTAGCCGTTATCGAGTTATGCCTGCCTGAAGGCATCAGGCAGGCAGGCAGGCAGGCAGGCAGGCACACACACACGTTTTTACAAAAACAATTTCAGTAAACCAGGCGCGCACAACTGGTTTAAAAATTCTTTAAAATTTCTGCAAAAGATCGAGATACTCTAATAGAACAGTCAGTGGTACAATTTTAATCTCAAATATTACTAACACTTTGACTGAAGGTCTGACAGCAACATGTGCTGCAGCCTTAGGATTACTTAACCTAATTTCAAGGACTTAGACTTACTGACTTGACTTAGTGACTGATAAGGTGCAAATATAATGCTAGCTATCTGTAAACGTAAAACCAGCATGTTCCTCACCCTTGATGAAGAAAATCTATGATAGCATCAGTGCAGTGCTCATTAAACTCTAGCTATGTTTATCCGTTTTTAATAGTTATGTATTAGAAGGGATTTGATTGGCCGGTTTTAATGTGACTTACTGATCTATTATATGGCTTGTGACCAGTATCACATAACTTTTGCCTACTGACTGACCCATTTTGTTGCAAAAATCTGAACAACAACTTTTCAAATAAGTATGGCCTATTATTGTAGGTAAAAATTCGACTTCTTTAAAATAATTTGCTAACTGTTGTTACATGTTGGACTAACTCTCACTTGAATACAACTGCAGTGGTGATAAATTCCGTTGCCTTCTTGGGGTAGAAATCGATCGAAATATCTGCAAAAACTGACATTATGAGCTGTAACTCTCAGAAGCCTGGATCTTTTATCGCAATACTGGAGTTCAACCTTCCTCTATGAGTAAACCTTCACCTAAAAGCATCGGTAGTTTGATTGGTGAGGTAGGTTTCCTGTCGCTACATCATTTGAGCATGATTTTGGGCTCCAAAAATGAGTTTTCGTCTACGGACACCAAATGATTGATAGCCCAAACTTCTTCACATCGCACTAGTAATCATCCATCGACAAAGAAGTGACATACGAAGTTTGGTCAAGTTGTGACATCTCTAACCATCTGGGTGAGCATGATAAAGCAAAAAAATTGCCAGTAATCAGTCACACTTTCACTACATAACTTGTCCACCAACTGTTTAAAAATAGATATCTCGGAAAATAAGATATCTCGATATCTCGGAATTCACATAAAGTTTTCTCCGTGAATCTTCCATTGGAGAGTTGGCACAATCATTTCGCTGCCATAAAAGCGATTGATCAAACAATTGGATTGTTTTTAGGGCTTCTGGGGACAAGGAATACGATGTTGCAGTTAGTTTTCTGCTACAAATATGTTTGTGTGGAGTTTTACGATGATTTTGCAATATAGCCACCACAATGTTATGTTCTTTTTGCAAGAAACGACCCAGCACATGTTAGTTACACCGAGGTGAGCATTTTTGTTCATGTAGTTTTCAATATTACTATACTAAAAGTCAGCAAATTTGCACCACAAATACAGGTACCTCATCTCTTTGATGTAGCATTGTGGTAGCTGTCAAGGAGCCGTACATTAAGAGACAAAATAATCATATAAGCAGCTATAAATCAACAGTACAACTCATTGCTTTGCATGCGCATTGTCTTTTTGAGTGGAGGTGACTGGTACAGAGTGGTTGCACTTCACCATGTGTATGCTGTGCCATCTTTGCCATCTGCAAGATGCTAATTGCATGCAACTATTTAGTGGCTTTCTATGGAGGTGACCTTTATTCAGAGGATCTTACAAGTAAGGTTACACTGTGGTCCATGTATTAAGGTATTTATAGCAGAAAACAGAAGTACAAAACATTATTGCAAAGCTTAGTTATAAGCATTTGTTCAATTGTGTCATTTTTGGGACTTTTTTCAATGGAAAGATATGGAGAAAATTTTGCCTATTTTAAAGGACAAAATTGCTTATAACTCCACCATCCTATAAAGGATTTTAAAAACTAAGTGTTTATGAGATCCTCAGGGAGTACAGCACAAGGCTTTGCTAAATAAATCATATTTCTATTAATTTTAAAATTCTTCCGGAATCGCTACAGTAGTACAGCCATTTTGTTTTGTTACGTAAGAAAACGTCATTGCGGATATCATCCATTATTTGTACCATAGAATATTTTTTTTAAATTTTTTTTACAAAACAAACTAAATAATCACAACGAATAAAATACAACGAATAAATACAACTACTGGGAAAGGGGAACAACAAAGAAAACTACAGGGAAAGGGGAAGTCATCATCACTACCTTGCAGAGCCCAACACCTTAAAATCATTCGAGCACTATTCACCAATAAAGCCCCTGTTTGGTGATTATTAGTTTCTCATCCACTGCCCGCATCTTAAGCTACCGCATGGTAAGCCATTATTAACTCTGTGCATGCTCAGATGAACACGTGATACGAAACCATCACAATTTTTTGTTGATCAGAACGCTACAATGCACTATGTATCGCCAGGAGAACTGTTGTTTTCCTTAGCAAAATGCTGCAGAGTTGCAATCGTGTTCTCAGTACCGACTTCATCAAAGCAGGCTTTCAGCTGACTGTTGAATACAGTTGGTGATCACAAAAAGTAGAATCAGCTGGTGAAGGTTATGTTTGTAGTAAGAAAGGAAGACAGTTAGGCAAGGTCTGTACATCAGTGTGTTAATCTTATAAAATAATGGCCTAATGGTAATACCCTCCAGCCCGCATCATAATAATTAGAAAGGCTGGATGAGAAACTAATAATCACCAAATAGGGGCTTAAAGAAACAGAGAGTTGTTGAAGTAGATTTCTTCTGGCCACTTTAGGTGAAACGTCAGAATCTATGCTTGCACCAGTACAAATTAGTGTCCAATTGTGTGAAGCGCTGAACTCACCGGTCAGGTTCTGAGTGAGGTTTTGTGACTGTTCACGTTCCTCTGGTTCACACTTTTGATCATGAAGACCTCGATGAAGACCCGCACGAACGATTTAGAGTAACTGATTGCACGTGATAAAATCTTATTTTCGCGATATGCTTCTCGTTGTACAGGGGGGTGGCTATCGTTTTGTTCACCCATGTTGAGTCCATAAGCGCCTCAGGTGCTTTTATAAAAATAATTAATCGGATATTAATGTGCGCCTATAAAGATCGATAATACGAGACACACAACCACAAGCTTGGACACAAAAGAGAAGATATATTCAACTTTCAGGATGTGAGGTACGTTACTTTTTTGTACGAAACGGTAATTTACCCTGGGGGCATTATTTAAATATAGTCTATACTGTGACAGACCCTTTGTAGTCATGGTTTAACTTGCACAATCTGCCTTGGCCTATACAGGTGTGATCAACTTAGAGGCTTGGCTAAGGGAAGTGTTGTAATGTCTGAGTTTGGCATAATAGAGCAGGCAATGATTCTTAAGGTCATCACTTTAATTTTATCATGCTATGTACATATGTCGCACATTGGTGATTCCAATTGATGTGCTGCAAGATGAGTTTTTGGAGATACAATGTAGGGTTGGAACGAATGTACAGATACATCCTCCAAAACTCTTGAAAATGTTACCAAAGCTTTGTTACAAATGTCATGTCAACAATTAATGCACACAGCTGATGGTTATTAGGGGTACTGTACACTGTAGTACAAACTCCTACACTTCATTATAGCTCCAGTACAACCATTGTTTAAACATACAGTGGAACCTGTTAATCAGGACACTTGAAAATGAGTACACCTGTATAACCTGGATGCATGGTAATGGTCTCAAAATGTCCGTTTGCATGCAATCTGACCTGGAAAATCAGGACACCTCGATAATCTGGACACTTTTGTTCGGTATTAATACACAGGGGTTTCACTGTATAACTAACCAAAAAATATGTAAATGGCAGCTCCCACAAGGAGTGACTATACTTGTGCAACTGGTTTAACTTGTTAGTATCCATGGTAATGAAGCTTTGGTGGGGTAAAGCAGCATCCAAAAGTTATTGTCTTAACCCTAATACAAAATAGTCAGGATAAATTACCTGCAGCATTCTAACATTTGCGCTAGTCTTTTAAGGAGGTAAATAGTTGTTGGAAGTCTTCCAATTTCCCTAAGCAGTCTCTGTGGTGTGTGTGGCCACAGCACTTTTTTTTCTTTGTCATTGAGTTGGGTAGTATCTGGTACAGTTCAAACCTCATACACACTCGCATTCGTACACTACTCAACTTATATTATTGTGTAATAGAAAGCAATATGATGAGTAGCAGTCACTGAGAATAAAAATAATTTGTTGTTTTTTTCTCCCATGAAACAAGCATGAGTTATGTGCATTTGATTACGTTGCAGTATAACATAATTTTATCATTGCTGTTTCTAAGCTTCTTGCTTCTTGCTTCTTTCATTGCTTCTTGCATTGATGTATACAACTGTACCTTGATGAATGCCAGTTCATGGTGAATAGAATGACACAAGTCCCAACTCTGTAGCCTATTGTACTCAAGACTTGTGATCGATTAAACAAAGTGCCTGTAAATTTCTGTACAAGTCAATTGTTTTGCCTCCGAAATTACTTACCGGATAATGCTGAAACTAACAGCCCATTGGTTTTCCAACTAATAAAGTCAGAAATTCAAGAAAATGCAGACAAGTCATTTTTTTGCTCAGCGGGTCACTTATTGTCTACTATCCTCCAAGATTAAAATATGCTAGGAGCTGATTATAATAATTCCATTCCCTAATGTTTTTGCACTAACTTATGTAAACTATCTGTATGTTGTAATGCTATATATGGTACTGTAGCACCATAAACAATTATTACTTTTGAAAGAAGTATTAAAGAAATGCTGGCTAAAAATGTGCTGGGTGTTACCTTAATTAAATACAGTTGGCATGCATTGAATGAACCTCACTAGTAGTTGATATGAGGGGGGGGCTGGGCTAACCCAGACTTATTTTTATAGTTTGGTAAGATGAGACCAAAAAAAAAAAGGTCACATGTGGCTAGGGTTATATTATGGCCTCAACAATGGAGCAGTATGTCCCATACACATTAACGTATGCAAGGAAATTTTGATGTCAGAAAAATTTGATGAATCGACAAATTCATATGTTTATAAGCCAGCGGCGGAGGAAGTAGTTGATATGAAGGGGGCTGGGCTAACCCAGACTTATTTCTATAGTTTGGTAAGGTGAGACCCAAAAAAAAAAAAAGGCAAGAGCTTTCCACCTCACCAGCTACCATTTCTAGCTGATAAACTACATAAAAATCCTTACATAGCTCGCTACACACTGACTACTTTATTAGAGTGACTGCTCTATTAGAGTATCTCGATCTTTATCATGGGTTTCAGCCCCACTCCAAGAAAGATAATTTCGTTGTGATATCATTCTGAGGGGGGGCTTTAGCCCCCTAGCCCCCCCCTTTCCGCCGCCTATGTTATAAGCACCTTTAAAAGTACAGGTTTTGTCTACAATTTCTTGATTTTCGTCAACATTTTATTCGTCAAATCTGCTGAAGTGTGAATTCGTCAAATTTTTCTTACATCAAAATTTCCTTGCATACGGTAGCTATGTTTGGAGGTGGCCACTATATCAAAGTAGTCTTATTAAACACATGGCTTCTAAGTGAGGTGTTATGAAGTATAAGCAACTACAGTGGAACCTCTCTAAAAGGACCTCCGTGTAAAGGGCACTGAACATTCAGTCTCTTGATAGTGTACAGTTGATAGTGTATAGTTTTAGATTGTCCCTTTACAGGCCCCTACCAATACAATCATACCCCTGAAAACGCAACTCCCAATATAGTTTCCACACAGGGATTATTCACCACCAGATCCCGATAATAAAATGTGCCTATTGGAAGCTAAGCATTGTAGATATCTAGATACATAATATTATTTATTTCATCATTGCAGATGGATTTTGTACTTACAACCATAATACCATCTACTTGGAACCAGTGATGACGTCTTTCGTTTGTAATAATTACATACTGAAAACTTCCACAGATGTCCCTGCTCTGAGTCACCAGGTAGGGATGACTGTGCTAGCACAGTAGTCAAAGACTTTGCTTTATGTGTGTGTGCGATATTTATGTGATATGATAGTGTACAGTAGTTGTGTCCACATTAGGTCTTGTGTAACCTGTGACCTGTACTGAACTCAAGACTTTTATTACTTCATCATGTTGTAGTTATTAGGTTTTGTATGACATCATTAATGGTTGCCACTTGTATATACAGTATCAGGAGCTTATTAGCCACCGAAGGCGGCGAAGGAGCATGAAACTCGGTTCCATCACAATCCAAATTACGTCATGTTTTTGAATAAATTGCTACGAGTGTTGCGCACAATTAGTATACAGCATCGATTAATGAGATTTTACTTTCCTTATATGGAAACTAATCGCAAATGAATTTGGATTTTGATGGCACCCAGCAGGCTACGTAAGTTTCATGCTCCTTCGCCGCCTTCGGCGGCTCATAAGCTCCTGACAGTATCTATTAGTTAGTTGTCATGTGGTTGTGTTATCAGTTTTATTTGTTACTATTAAAAGTTATTATTGCATGTGATAAGTCAAGGGACTGGTTCTAAAGTACTAGAGGGTACATTACACGACCAATCCCCTAATTATATTCCAATATGTTTACAGATTTAGTTTACTACATCAAGTTGCTGGGTGTCAATAGCAGACACTACCATATGACACATACACAGACTATAACTACTGGACCTCAACGAGTCAACCTAATTTATGAACAGGTTACTGTGATCAAGTCTATAATTATGCAGAAGTTACAAATGAAGCAGCTCACACTTCATGTTATATAATAATGTTTACACTTCCCATTAAATATTTCTCTAGGTCTACACAGGAAGTGTCTTGATGATAACCACAAGGTCTGTACAAAATATACCGCTTACAGGATATGCATGTTATCTACTGATAACCCAGCTTTCTTTGTACTGCAACTGGTCCTTTTGAGTTGTAGCTTTTTTGTTTTCCCTATAAAGTTTGTTTGAGCCCAGCTTCATGTACCACACACAGTACATGGTGTCCATTAGCAAGAGCCTTCATACACTTAAAATCATCTTTAACACTTTGCAAGTAACTCAGTTTAGTTTAGTGCTTACTCCATACCCTATGGTCTATGCTATAAGTTATGTCCATGTGTAGGTAACATCTTCTGTGTAAGCCGGACCAGAAAGGAATTAAGAACAACAATCGTCTAACCATCAAAATAATAATGTATCTCACAATAATTGTATAAAGAAATGATGTAACTAAAGCAACTAAACTTCATCCCTCAGTAAAGTGTACCTAAATACAATTTCATAAATGTACTCTTGGGAGGAGGAGCCATCTGTCTGCTAGCATCATTACTGCTCACGGCTGTGTCACTTCATCCAGTGGTCATGTATAGGCTATGGAGTAGAGTGTATAATAGAGTGGTGGTCACATGGCAGCATGTTTATAATAATGTGTGAATATCACATGTGCCTTGTGGCGCTTATGATCATGAGCTCCTGATACAGTGAAACCTGAACACATGCATAATCGACATTGTTTCCTAATAAGACTTTGTAAGTTGATGAGCTAACCATCCTGACATTTTTTGAGCTTTAATTGATCTAGTGTGTGGTATTCATAAAATTAGGGTGAGAGATTTCACTGTGCAAGTTGCCCTTTGTAATGTTTTGGCGATAGTCAGACTTACTGAGTGTTACTAAACTGGGAATGGAGTGTAATATTGCCCACTCACTAACTATATTCACACCATTATAATGACCTGTACTATGACCCTGTACTTACCCTATCACTCACATCAACTTCACGATGAATCTGTGTAGTTTACCAGAGTGAAGGTCAGCTAACATCATACTGCGAACAATATATGTACACATACAATAATGTAACTGCATCATAACTGGCAAAGCCGTTTTTCATTACCAGTGCATGCAAACACATGCTGTTACAAACAGCCATACTGTACAACCAAACAGCCATACTGTACAACCAAACACTCGAGACACAAAACAGATAATGTGTTTGAAACTGTCAATAGTAATCGACGGTAAAATCCTAATTTTGATGAAATAAAACAGAATACTATAAACTAATTTGCAGTATGTACGTGAAGACAGTTCCGTACAATGGTGACACCACTGAGAATAATACTCCTTATAGATCCACTAGGGAGAAGGAATTTCACTATTTTTACATCACTATTTTTACAAGTAACAATAATGATCAACATGTCATATAGAAGTACTCATGTCAAAGCACATTAAAATTTCACAAATCAAACTCCACAGCCTTCGTGATGTTATTGTTAGGTAACAAATGTATCACATGAGCTGGCTAACATGGATCTTGTGACCTTAATTTCAATACCAACATTCTAAACAATATCTGAGCACTTGCAGTATTTATTTTAGCATTAAAAGTAATTTTCTTTTGGAACATGAGGTTCATGTTTGACGACCTGAATGAAGAACAAAAAGTGTATCGTTCAGTTGAGTACGTAACTAATCAAATCATTATTTTCTTGTCTTCAGACTAGTTTGTTAATTTACTGAAATTAATTAAGGCTGGCAAAAGTAATTTCTGCCAGACCCTCAACACATTTACTTTCATACATACTGCACTCTATGTGGACTTAGTTCGTAGTCCCTTGTATGTTGTGCTGTAAAGCCTATAATAATAATAATAATGTTCTCAGCACATTAGAGGGTATACTGTACGTACGTATACATGCACACATGAACACCGCTGTTTACATTGCTGATCACCAAAAATTGAAACGATTAGGGCATACGCTCCAAGCAAGAACAGGAAGTACAAGTACAATTTAAAGTACCACATATGCTTGTATGTACAAAAAATACAGCACTTGAGTGTGTCTCGAGGCAAATACAGCGCTCGATTTTGCCTCATCTCTTGACATGTCCCCTTATGCTGTATTTTCCATACACACATGTAGCACTGCTTTAACTGTAACACCCACTCACGATATCCTCAAAGCATGCAGCATTTATAGCCCATGTGTTTAAACTCTATTGTAACAAAACTGCAACAACAAAAATACAACATTCAGCTAACCTGTCTATCACTAAAGAACTTATAACCAATTCAATAAATTCCAAATGCAACTTTTAGCATAGATTATAATTATGATATACATACTCCATGCTTTTAGTCACATTAATTTGTAAATACATATGTATGCTTGTAATTAGAAACACAAATGGCTGCTGTTCATCATATTGCTTTCTACTACACAATAATATAAGCTGAGTAGTGTACGAATACAAGAGTGCATGAGGTTTGAACTGTACCAGATACTACTCAACTTAATGACAAAGAGAAAAAGGCTTCACACACCACAGAGGCTGCTTAGGGCAATTGGAAGACTTCCAACTACCATTTATGGTTTAGCACCCTCCACAAAGACACACGCAAAAGTTAGAATACTGCAGGTAATTTATCCTCTAACTACTTTGTATCTCCAAATACTCATCTTGTGGCACGTCAATTGGAATCACCCAGAGTGCGGCGTATGTATATAGCTAGCATGATAACATTAAAGTGTGTACGTGCCATTGATGACCTTAAGAATCATTGCCTGCTCTATTGTGCCAAACTCATAGACATTACAACACTTCTTTTACCCAAACCCCTAAGTTGACCACACCTGTTATTATTATTATTGTTAATTAGCAAAGCCCACTAGGGGCAGCATGCTAATGAACATTACAATCACATATTATATTACTTACAGCGTTCTTAAATGTTTCAAGATCTATTGTGTCGATGTTAGGAATTTGAAGGGAGTTCCATTGAATAATTGTTCGAGGGAGGAAGGAGTATTTGTACACATCAGCTCTTGTTTGCAATTGAGTTAGCTTGAGAGGATGTTGAGCACCTGTAAGCCAAGGCATATTGTGCAAGTTAAACTATGACTTTAATTTCTGTCACAGCATTCAAATAATGCACCCAGGGTAAAGTACCGTGCAGTACACGTTTCGTACAAAAAAGTAACATACCTCACATCCTGAGAGTTGAGTATATCTTCTCTCTTGTGTCCAAGCTTGTGCCTGTGTGTCTCGTAATATCGATCTTCATAGGCGCACTGTAATCTCTGATTAATTACTTTTATAAAAGCGCCTGAGGCGCTTATGGACTCAACATGGGTGAACAAAACGATAGCCGGGGGGGTGTATAACGATACTCTTTTTTAGATGTTAGAACTTTCCAAGAGACACAACATAGTCTATTCGCACCCTAGCAGTATCGATCGCGCGGTAACTCCCCCTTTATTACCAACAGAAGTGAGAAAGGTAACAAATTAATTTTAGATCATGTAGCAACCAGTTACGCATGTTTAATCGTTCATTAGAGGTTGATGTCGATAGCCACACCCAATTATGATTGGGGGCGGGTACGAATATCACTTCGTGGCGACACCAGCAGATTGGTTGATGTGTAATATCTGTCACTATCCCAGTAGAGATCCTTACCTTAGTGGATGTTGTGGTCACACATTCTGTAAATCTTGTCTTGATGGTGCAAGGAAAGCTACTACCATATCTGATGCTTGTCCCATTTGTCGAGATGAAGAATTTGTTACCATACCTCACAAGCAAGCTAACCGAACAGTCAGGAGTCTCCATGTGTTCTGTACTAACAAAGAGAAAGGTTGTGAGTGGCAGGGTGAAGTGAATAACATTGTTAGTCATGTTACAAACAGTGATGGCTGCCAATTTGAGGAGGTAATATGTCCTAATGGTTGCAGAATGTGTGTGCAACGACAATATCTGTCCAGTCATGTTGAGGATGAGTGTGTATGCCGTTTAGTTGACTGTCAGTATTGTCACATTACAGGAGAACATCAGTTTATTGAGGGTGAACACAAGGATCAGTGTCCCAAATTCCCTATAGACTGTCCCAACAAATGTGAAGTTGATAATATACCTCGTGAAGATATCAATGAACACAAGAAGATGTGTCCACTTGAAAAAGTTACCTGCCCCAATGATTGTGGAACAACTTTGCAACGACAATATATACACACCCACATAAAAATGGAGTGTCCATGTCTTAAGGTGGAATGTCGGTATTGTCACATTACAGGAGAACAACAGTTTATTAAGGGTAACCATAAGGAACAATGTCCCAAGTTTCCCATAGCCTGTCCCAACAAGTGTGAAGTTGGTAGTGTCCCAAGAGATGATGTAGAAGAACACAAGAAGATGTGTCCACTGGAGCTAGTCCAGTGTGAGTATCACATGGTGGGTTGTGAGGAGAGGATGGCTCGTAAGGATCAGAAGAAACACAACAAGGAAAAGATGGAAGAACACTTGTCCATTACCATTCATCAGCTCACTAAGGCTCAGCACAATTTAGCTAGTAGTCAAGTTGAGGCAGTGAACAGTAGAGAGAAACTAACAGCAAAGACTACTCAGATAGGTAAAGACCTGGCTACTACCAAACGACAACTGACCAGTGCTCAAATTGACACTGTGAAGACAATTGATAGACTAATACAACGAATACAGCAAACAGAAAGAGATCTTGCAACTAAACAAGAGTTAACAACACGTCAGCTAGAAAAATATAAAGTTGATCTTACTGTGAAAGTTGAACAGGTGGAAAAAGAGTCTAATGAACAACTAGCAGTCACTGAAAATAACCTTACTCTAAAGCTTCAACAAACAGAGAATGATCTAACAACAACCAAACAAGAATTAGCAGCTACTAAAGAGAATCTCAGAACTACTAAAGATGAGCTCAAAGTTTTCGAAGAAGAAAGCAAGAGAACTACTGATAAGCTTGAGGGGAATATGAGAAAGGATTTTGATGATGAATCAAATAAAATAGCTGATATGAACACAAATTTGATGAACACACAAGAAGAGAGTAGAAAGTGGAAGGACGATCTTATTCAACAGCTTGCAGTAACTAAGCAAGAAGCAAAGAAAACAGTAGATGATCTTACTCAAAGACTCATCGCTAGTCAGCAAGAGGCAAAAAAGACAAAAACTGAACTTGTTCAGAAATGCACTAACACAGAAAGAGAACTGAACACCACAAAACAACAACTAGCTACAACTTGTCAAAATCTTACAAAAGCTGAAAAGGAGCACACCACATTAGCTGCCAATACTGATGAGGCACTAGCTAAACTGGAGAACAAATTCCAAACAAAGATCACTGAGATTGAAACTACTGCTCAGAAGAGGATCACTGAATTGGAAACTAAATTGGAAGAGAAGACACAACAAATAGACAGGTTATTAGTGATTACTTGGAGAGTAGATATTGTTTCACAAGCAACAACATTATCATCAGGTGATCAAGTTGTTCCAGTGATTGTGAAGATGTCAGAGTATACCAAGAAGAAGAGTGCTGACGTTTACTGGTTCAGTGACTCATTCTATACTCATCACAAGGGATACAGAATGACACTGAAAATTATGGCTGCTGGTAACTGTGATGGTAGTGGTACTCACCTGTCAATTGGCCTGCTCCTCATGAAGGGTCCATATGATGATCAGTTAAGGTGGCCACTGAAAGGACATTGTGAGGTGAAGTTGTTGAACCAGGTCAGTAACAGTGAACATCGTTTAGAGAATGGAAAGTATCAGGATTATGGTCATAAGAGGGTCACCACTAGTTGGGAGAGAAGTCTTAATTGGTATGTGTGGGTCAGTTATCAATTCATATCCAATGAAGGCCTCCATAAGATTACTCCCACATGTCAGTACCTCAAAGATGATAATATCTTCATTAAAGTAGACTATAAACTACTATACATTTAATTGCATGGTTACTGTATTAATTATTTAGCTGCCTAGTTCATAGCTTTTGTTGCATTTTTGTAGCTATAACAAACAACTTTGATTAGGCTATATATTATTATTTTATTTATTTACCTATACTGTACAACTTCAGAAATGAAGAAAAATGTACAGACGAATCACAAAAAAAATTTAATACAGTAAGTAAATTATAATTTAATTATAGATTTAAAATACTTCAAGTGAATTAGAGTCTTTAGTTAGGTTAGGTAAATCATTCCAAAGTGAATGGAAAAATTGAGGACTGATATGAGGTCTTTAATGCTTGCAATGATAGGAGGTTAAAAGGTTGGTAATTTCTTGTACTGGAATATGTTGCAAAGTTAGTATACAAATCAAATGGGATATCAATTTCATTGTGGATAATTTTGTACATCATGGATAATCTTAATTTTGATCATCTGCTTTCAAGTGATTCCTAGTCCAGCTGGTCCATAAGGTTAGTTACGCTAACAGTAGGGTCACGTGTGTATGTATTGGTCACAAACCGGGCTGCTCTTCATTGTATCTGCTCTAACTGGGATATTAAGGTAGACTGCCAGGGTGCCCACACTGTTGCAGCATATTCGAGTTGGGAACAAATAAATACTGTGTATGCTAATTTCTTAGCATGGATTGAGGCACATGAGATATTACGTTTGAGAAATCCCAAGGTTTTGTTGGCTTTAGCTGTTATGTAGTTGACAAGCATGTTCCATTTTAGGTCTGATTGGATGATGACACCTAAGTACTTGCAACTGTCAACTTGGGACATGGGAGAGTTATCCATGTAATAGGTTCTTGAAGCTTACTTAGGGTTACACTCATGCTGTGACATTTATCTACATTGAGTTTCATTTTCCATATCGAGGCCCATTCCATAAAGGAATTAATACCGCTTTGGAGTAAAATAGCATCTTCTGTACATTTAATTTGTCTGTATATATATATATGTATACTGCAACTAAATCTTTTGTCTCAGGCCAAATTCAGCAAAGTACACTGTACAGGATTGGTAGTTCAGTAAAATAAAATAATTATTATTTTGAAGCCATTTGAGAGTCAAACAGCACCGCTAATATTATGATTGCTGTGCTACTGCAGTTAAATCCCACTGTGAAAAAAGCTCAGAATAATAAGGTCTATAACAGTCTTACTATGTTAGTATTAGAATGAAATAGTACAGCATATATTTTTAGATTAGGACTTCACTGCATGAAAAGTAGAATTTCCTGCTTGTGTCGTCAGCATGTAGGAAATTTTTCTGATGATTTCCTTTAGAATTTCCTATTTGTGTTAGCATGCAGGAAATGTCTTTGAGCATTTTCTGTACAATTTCCTGTTAGTGTCACATTGCAGTAAATTGTTTTAACATTTACAAAAAATGTATATAAAATGGGTATTTAGATTTTCACCACTTTCATGACTAGTGAAAATGCAGCAGTCAACTAACTGGATACTGCAGGTTTCATATGTACACATAGTAGCTAAGTGTAATACTGAGCCAGCACTTGGTTCTCAACATATACTATGGATAAAAATTTTGGTACCACCAACACAAGGCGGGTGTCTCTACAATGATACGTAAGACTGCAACCTGTATTATGCTGCTGATTTATACATTGCAATGACTTTTTAGTGGTATATATGAATTGTTATACTAAGGTAGCTCCATTTTACTTTTAAAATTAACTTTACACATTGCCAGAATTGTGTTTAAAGCAACTATATACACTGTATTTCTCAGATGCTGTATACTGTGCTACAGAAAAAAAAAGAAGCTATGGAACACAGTGATGATACTCATCCCTTTAGGCTTTCAACTAGCTATATAAAAGTCAACACACATAGATAGTTATATCCTGCATAGGTACATAGATCAAAATATTGCACACATTATGGTGTACTACGTACTAGTAATAGCATGGGTAGCAGTGAAATTTGGGATAAATATCACGAGTGTTGTATTGGAAATGGGGATAAATTTCACGAGGCGAAGCCGAGTGAAATTTACCATTTCCAATACAACAAGAGTGGTATTTATCCCAAATTTCACTGCTACCCATGCTATTCCCAGTTAATACCATACTCGCTACATATACGCATGCCGTGCATTAGCGTTGCTATGTACGCAATTTGTCACTATGTACTAAACATGTGTCAACACTAATTGTTAACATAAATTCTAGCCAATGAAATTGCAATTACAACTTTTTCACTGCTACCAGTGAAATACGGGATAAATTTCACTGCTACTATTGAGACTTTTGTATGGGCAGTGAAACAGGTATGGTATTAAAAGACTAATCCAACAACTGAATGTGTTACTGTATAATACTCTCAATAGCAGCTTGACGTATTATTTTGAAATACGTCAAGCGATTAGCCAATAGAATTAGTATTACACTTGTTTGTCAAGGTCCCATGACAAAAATCTATAATACTAATTTGATTGGCTAAAATAGTGTGGTGTGTTTATATTAGAAGTAAATGTCCAACTTGACAACTATTGTTACCATAGTGATAGATTCCCCCAAGGTATGACACAATATGGTTGCTTAGCAACAGTTGCTAGGTAACCGTTGCTATGGTAAAAGTCATTTTGAGACCATAGCAACGGTTGCTAGGCAACGGTTACTAAGTGTGATTGGTCTTTTGCAATGGTTACTTTTTGAATTTCTGTTGTCTAGTAACAGTTGCTATGGTTGTCGGATTAATTTGCAATAGGACGGATGGCTGTGGTATTCGGGATTAATAGTTCTCGCATTGTAAACAGGAAGGAAATAGTGCGAGGCGAAGCCGAGCACTATTTCCTTCCTGTTTACAATGCTTGCACTAAATACCACAGCCATCCGTCCTATTACATATACATACCTGGATTTGTTGTAATGATTAACAACATTATTATAGCTAGAGGTTGATGGCGATAGCCACACCCAATAATGGGGGGGAGGGGGTACGAATATCACTTCGTGGCGACACCAGGAGATTGGTTGATGTGTAATATCTGTCACTATCCCAGCAGAGATCCTTATCTTAGTGGATGTTGTGGTCACACATTCTGCAAGTCTTGTCTTGATGGTGCAAAGAAAGCTACTACCATATCTGATGCTTGTCCCATTTGCCGAAATGAAGAATTTGCTACCATGCCCAACAAACAAGCTGACCGAACAGTCAGGAGTCTTCATGTGTTCTGTACTAACAAAGAGAAAGGTTGTGATTGGCAGGGTGAAGTGAATAACATTGTCAGTCATGTTACGAAAAGTGATGGTTGTCAATTTGAGGAGGTGATATGTACTAATGGTTGTGGAATGTGTGTACAACGACAATATCTGTCCAGTCATGTTGAGGATGAGTGTGTATGTTGTATGGTTGACTGTCAGTATTGCCACATTACAGGAGAACATCAGTTTATTGAGGGTGAACACAAGGATCAGTGTCCCAAATTCCCCATAGCCTGTCCCAACAAATGTGAAATTGATAATATACCTCGTGAAGATATTGATGAACACAGGAAGATGTGTCCACTTGAAGAAGTCACCTGCCCCAATGATTGTGAAACAACCTTGCAACGACAATATATACACACCCACATCAAGATGGAGTGTCCACGTCTTAAGGTGGAATGTCAGCATTGTCACATTACAGGAGAACAACAGTTTATTGAGGGTGAACACAAGGAACAGTGTCCCAAGTTCCCCATAGCCTGTCCCAACAAGTGTGAGGTTGGCAGTGTCCCAAGAGATGATGTAGAAGAACACAAGAAGATGTGTCCACTGGAGCTAATCCAATGTGAGTATCACGTGGTGGGTTGTGAGGAGAGGATGGCTCGTAAGGATAAGAAGAAACACAACAAGGAGAAGATGGAAGAACACTTGTCCTTTGCCATACATCAGCTCACTAAGGCTCAGCACAATTTAGCTAGTAGTCAAGTTGAGGCAGTGAACAGTAGAGAGGAACTAACAGCAAAGACTACTCAGATAGGTAAAGACTTGTCTACTACTAAACAACAACTGATCAGTACTCAAATTGATACTGTAAAGACAATTGATAGACTCATACAGCGATTGCAGCAAACAGGAAGAGATCTTGCAACTAAACAAGAACTAACAACACGTCAACTAGAGAAATATAAAGATGATCTTACTGTGAAAGTTGAGCAGGTGGAAAAAGAGTCTAAAGAACAACTAGCAGTCACTAAAAATAACCTTACTCTAAAGCTTCAACAAACAGAGAATGATCTAACAACAACCAAACAAGAATTAGTAGCTACTAAAGATGAGCTCAAAGTCTCCAAAGAAGAAAGCAAGAGAACTATTGACAAGATTGATGAAGAGTCTTTTGCTGATCAATCAAAAACATTAGCTGATATGAATACAAATTTGATGAACATCCAAGAAGAGGACAGAAAGTGGAAGGATGATCTTATTCAACGGCTTGAAAAGACAAAAGATGAACTTGCTCAGAAACTTACAAACACAAAGAGAGATCTTAACACTACAAAACAACAACTAGCAGTCACTAAAGATGACCTTTCCTTAAAGCTTCAACAAACAGAGAATGATCTTACAACAACCAAACAAGAATTAGTAGCTACTAAAGATGAGCTCAAAGTTTCCCAAGAAGAAAGCAAGAGAACTACTGATAAGCTTGAGGGGAAAATGAGAAAGAATTTTGATGCTGAATCGAAAAAATTAGCTGATATGAACACAAATTTGATGAACACACAAGAAGAGAGTAGAAAGTGGAAGGATGATCTTATTCAACAGCTTGCAGTAACTAAGCAAGAAGCAAAAAAAACAGTAGATGATCTTACTCAAAGACTCATCGCTAGTCAGCAAGAGGTAAAAAAGACAAAAACTGAACTTGTTCAGAAATGCACTAACACAGAAAGAGAACTGAACACTACAAAACAACAACTAGCTACAACTTGTCAAAATCTTACAAAAGCTGAAAAGGAGCACACCACATTAGCTGCCAATACTGATGAAGCACTAGCTAAACTGGAGACCAAATTCCAAACAAAGATCACTGAGATTGAAACTGCTGCTCAGAAGAGGATCACTGAACTGGAATATAATACAAAACTACTATTCAGTGACTGGCCTAGCATTATCAGCACTTCATCATCAAGGTTATCATCAGGTGATCAAGCTGTTCCAGTCATTGTGAAGATGTCAGAGTATACCAAGAAGAAGGAGAGTGATGTTATCTGGCACAGTGACTCATTCTACACTCATCACAAGGGATACAGAATGACACTGCAAATTAAAGCTGCTGGTGGTTGGGGTGATGGTAGAGGTACTCACCTGTTAGTTGGCCTGCTCCTCATGAAGGGTCCATATGATGATCAGTTAAGGTGGCCACTGAAGGGACATTGTGAGGTGAAGTTGTTGAACCAGATCAGTAACAGTGAACATCATTTAGGGAATGGGAAGTATGTTGATAATGGTCATAAGAGGGTCACTATTGGGGAGAGAAATGGTTATTACATGTGGTACACTTATCAATTCATATCCAATGAAGACCTCCACAAGATCACTCCCACATGTCAGTACCACAAAGATAATAATATCTTCATTAAAGTAGACTATAAACTAGACTAGTATAAGTTTAATTGGTTACTGCATTAATTATTTAGTTGTCTAGTTTGTAACATGTTGCATGTTTTGTAGCTATAACAAACAAATTTGATAAGGCTACTGTAACTAAATCTTTTGTCTCTCAGGCCAAATTCAGCCAAGTACAGGATTGGTAGTTCAGTAAAATAAAAGTAACAATTATTATTTTGTGAATTAAACAGCACAGCCAATAATGATTGTTGTGCTACTAGGGTGAAATCCCTTCATGGCGATTATAAACCATGTGTAGGGACCCGCCGATTATGCTGGCATAATTTTGAGCATAATAGGTACCTAAAAGCATTGAGCATAATGCCAGCATAATAGGTTAAATATTTGTACGATAGTATAAATTCTTGCTGGAAAAATGACAATTGCAAAATAAGATCGATATACTCTAATAGAGCAGTCAGTAACTCTAATAGAACAATCATCAAACTGACTGTTCTATTAGAGTATATCGATCTTTTCTCTTCGGTAGTACATGCAGCAAGAATTTATTATTTGTGTTCCAGCCACTCATTTTTTTCTTTCTATACAGTAGCAAAGCATATGAACTAAAGCATGAACATTGAGCATAATAGGCAAATATTGAGCATTAATTTAAGCATAATAGGTGAATTTTTGAGCAGTGCAGCATAGCATAATATGAGCATAATCGGTGGGTCCCTAACCATGTGTGAATGTTAATATTTTGCACTGAAAATATGTTTGTAAGCTAAGAGTGAAGTACACACAAGGGTGGATTTAGGATTTACACAGGGGGAGGGGGAGGGGGAGGGGGTAACTAATGTCTCATGTGAAGGTGTACCTCTCAGCATGCTTTAGGTGCCTGGGGGCATGCCCCCCATGAAAAATAGATGCTAAAATACTGCAATTTGGAGACATTTTCACATACAAATGCTGATAATTTGCCTATGAATATTGTATATACTATCCTTTAGATTAGGTATAGCTTTGTAGTATTTGTTAATGAAAAAGTTTGGGTAGGTTCAGACAACCAACACCCTCTCACAATTGCACAACAGGTACATGTTAGAATAAGAGTGCTCTGTACTATTTTGGCCACAAAATTATTTTGCTCTATAACTCACAAATGGGTCAAACCTTCCTCACTCAAAATGAGGGGACAGTTTAGTGTAAACTCTGTGTCTCAACTCATTGTAAAACGCGAGTTGTAATTTTTCGCTTCAAGTTTGAACTAGTACATTATTTATTAATTTAAAACTGTAGCTATAATAAAATGTGCGTTCTATGCCATTCCTCGCCAGAAGGTCCTATCAAAAAATGACAAACGTTCCTTTGACACTATGGTTACCTGTCTGAAAATTTAAAGCCTACCAGTTCAAAAATGACAGACTAGTTCTAATTTTAGTATCATGGTGTAGAAACCAAGGCACATGTACCTGCTAGCTGACCACAGTTACTGATAAGTCACAGGAGAATTGAAGAAACTTTAGGAAGTGTTTATGTATAGGATTTCTCACCGGGATGGGTATAGTGGGAGTGAAATCAATAATGGAAACAATACAAGCTACTGTGATTCTTTCTCAAGGTAACACAGTCTTACCATTCAGAGCAGAAAAAACATCTGTACAGATATCAAGTACAAATCAAACTCTCTAATAGAGCATACACCATGTACAGTGATGAATTATTACACAACAAATTAAAAAGTTACCAAATACAGTGACACATTACATGTACTATTACTAAGAATAATGTTCTCTGTTAGCAGGTCTACATTCCTCTGTAAATAAACAACACAACATGTAAACAAACAACACAACATGTAAACAAACAACACAACATGTAAATAAACAACACAACATGTAATTAAACACAACATGAAAACATACAAATATGCTGTGAACAAGAATTAACAACTATAACAGTAAAGAGAAGGAGACAAAAATAGCATTTGCCACAACACAGTAAATCATGTCTGATCAAATTAGCACCTTAACTATTTGTGAGTGTTGACTGTTGAATATAATCGTGACCTGCTGAGCAAAAAACCGGTTGTTTTTGCACATTCTCCGAATTCCATTTTATTGCTTCTCTGCTATCTGTAGTAACAAAGGGGTAAACAGACAAAGTTTCAACCATTTGAGATGAATGGTCTTGGAGTTATAGCACTAGACAGTTAACAGGAATAAATTTGATTTTTACAGCAACAATATGGCAAATAAATTACAGGCACTTATTTAACCAATCGTAACTCAAGACCGGAATAAGTTATGAAGACAAGGTTTGGCTCAGTCTGTTCACCATGAACTGGCAAATCGATCAACCAACTGTACATCTCCGTGTGGATGGCCATTCAACAATGAAATGAAGATGATAAAACATTATATCTACCACATTGTAAGTATGTAAGTGCCAATACCTTACGTGTCTTATGCTGCACAAACACGAAACAAACATTTTCTTATGAACAGGCAAATCTGATGGCGTATAGGTTTTGTTGAATTGAGCTTTGTTTCACTGTGTACTGAAGCAATTAAAACGAGTGTATAAATTTTTGTGTAGCGCACATATTATTACCCAGTTTATTTCAATACAATTTAGAATTTTACTAAACAACCAGTTTTCACTCAGCAGGTCACAATTATCACTTTCTTTTTGATTTTATGCTATTGCCAGCCTTGAGTATGTATATTCACTTTACTCACTCTGCAGTTATACTAGTGGACATTTAATACCCACACAAGTGTATTGGGACTGAATGTCCACTACTATATCTACAGGTGTAGGTGAACTTCTTTGTTTCACTACTTTATTTTGTCTATTTGAACATTTCCCTTGTACTTGTTTGTTAACATTATTATGACTGGTGAACCCACACATATACATCAAAAGAAAGAATGGCACCTTAACGATATTGCCTGAACACACATCCCAACTATCAATTACCAACTGAAAAGTGAAGGACTATTATGATTTGTTTTCAGCTATGTTCGAAGTTTCTGGCTAGCTTTGTGCTGATTGTACTACTTTGTAAAACTGGTGGAATGCTTGCCAGTTGTTGATTACATGTAGTGGTTGAGGTGTTTATAGGTAATGGATGAAGGATTACCTGCAGTAGACTGCTGCTTGGTGGATTACAACACGAGAGCATAGCTTGTTTGATTTCAATACAAAGCAACTATCATTACAAGCTAGACTACCTTTCTTTGTTCTTGACACAATGTGAGGCTTCTCTCCGCTATCACTAGCAACACACATAGCATCCGACATACCCAGTGTCTCGTAAATACTGTAAGCATATTAAATTTTGTGGGTAAAATTTCGTGGTTTACCAAGACAGGTTTGCAAGTGTATTAAATTTCGTGGATATAATTTTTGTGGCTTAATCTTGACGAGCCAGTTGAGCCGTGGGGAGCAAAATTCGTGCTTTAAGGTCGCATTTAAGGTTTACAGCTTAACAGCTTCAGCTACTCCATTTACTCTGGCAAACTTATCTAGGACCAAGCAAACCATTTTGTGGGGTTGATTCACCACAAAAGAATCTTTCCTGTTGGAAATCAGTCTTACATACTTGAACAAGGCCATCAGTATCTATTCACGTGGTGAACAGGTGCACATGCTGTCGTCAGGTCGTACCGTAGATAATATATTCTACGTACCCGTAGAATTTACTATCTATGGTCGTACGTAGCGCATTGTATAGCTAGTGCTGGGGGTGGTGGCAAGGGCAGTCCATCTTGACTGGGGAAAATAAATAAATAAGGAAAGTGGCACGGTTAATAGGTATGCTCAAGCTGAGACATGAGTTTCTAAATGGATTAACTTTCGTGGATCAGCTTTATGTGGATTAATTTTCGTGGATCAGCTGCAAACCATGAAATCCACGAAAATTTAAATACCACGAAAATTTCTACGCTTACGGTACTTCCTGGTGCGCTTAGAAGTTTCCCAACCTTTTACTTTCTGCTGATCCCACAGGATTCTGGTGAAATGGAGAGAGACTTGGTACTAGTTGTCTTCAAACAACACAGATGATATGTACATAACTTTCTTCAGGTGTTTTTCCTTTGATCACTTGACATCAAAAGCCACTTACTGCTAGGAACTTCCAGGTGGCTGTAGGTAAGCTTAAAGCTGAAATTGATACTCTCTCATACCAATCACTGCTTTCACTACTTTTATCTGATCTCTAACCAAATCATACATATTATTCACTAATTCCACCCAAGTAGACTTGCAATAGTTAACATGTGCTTTTGCAACATTATTCATGGACTCATTTCTGTTGGTAGTTAAGGGTACTGGAGGTGAACCTAAACCAGCTGATTCACGAACAGAAGCAATCATTGATTCCTTCATAACAGCCACTTCATTTTAAGAATCCATTTATGCACTTGAGGAACTTTCCCAGGAGTGTTCTAACCCATTCCAATTGTCTTTTAGAAGTGATAAATACCTATCAAAGTCCGAGACACTTTTAGAGTCAAGGAGTCCCTTCACATACAATGTACATGGCTGAAAGCCAAATATATCTTGATCATCTTGGCTTTAATTCTTTCAGGCAAGAGAAATTCACTGAGTTAATGTTGTATATTGTCCTACATATGAATAAAACACTGAAGGTTCATAAAGGAATCTCCAAAATTTGCTCGTAATGCTTTAGTGATAGTGACCTCACCATCAGTGCCTATAGCAATAATATGACAACTTTGGCTCTAGTTTCAAGAGGGTGGAAAAAGTAGTAATACAACTCAAAAGTTTTTTCAGTGTGAACAAACATTGGGCCAAAAAATATAGGTGGCATAGTACTACCCTTTCTGACAACATGACTGTCAGTATATGTTGTAACAGTGGCACATAATTTTCCCATGCTGAATGTTGGGTCTATTCCCCAAACATAGTGAGAACCTGGACTAGCACAGAACTTCGTAACATTCTGTAACTGGCTGTCAGTGGCAAGAACATACCTTGAGCTTGTTTCAATTAACGGATTTAATGAACTTTCTTCCTTCTGGCATAAGATCAGTCTTGCATAGGTGCTTATACCCCGTAATCGTCATCAGGTTTGCAATATTCATCATTCTACCACTACCAAAGCTGATCCAAATCACCTACTTCCTTGTATAACTTAGATATTACAGATTTTGGCTTTCATTCTACTTGCTTCATTTGAGTAAGTGTGCTCTTTTGTGTATGGTGATAAGACGCTGCTGTTTTCGCATTACCATGTGGAGGCAAAACAACTGGTATCTTCTTTCCACCCTCAAAGATGTACCGAATCACAGCAGTGTTCTTATGGTGATGATAAACTTGTACAAGGGTAAATGTCTTTCCTGTATGTGTCCTCATGTCCTCTGGCACTGCACAAATAATTTCATTTCTTTCAGGACCAAAATCATTTACCACCATGAATCCACTAGGGTTGCACCAATACAGAAAACATATCTATCAATCCAATACCAATACCCAGCAGTAAATTTTTACTGATACAGATACCAATACTAATAATTGCCACACAATTACACACCTCTCAAGTTACCTATATGTGACTGCTCTGTTAGAATGCAGTGACTGTTCTATTAGAGTATTTCGATCTTTTCATGCAAATATAGTAGCAGTTGCTCAATGTTTAACAATGCAATTCCTATGCTAGAATAATGCTCAACACTATTTCCAGCCTGTTATACCCCAAGTTTTGCTAAAATAGCATTTATGATGATAGATCATGATGACAATTAGCGCGAGTGGCTATTAATCGGCAGAGTTGGGGGTAACGCGTTATGTAATAATATTACTTTTACAGTAACGAGTAATATAACACGTTACATGACAAAGTAGTGAGTAATGTGTAGCGGATATTACATCTGGAAATTGTAATGAATGTAACACGTTACTTCCTTTTAAGGCGCATTGTATCCAGGCATGTGATTTATTGCATTTTAGGTCCAGACAAGACTGGAGATAGTTATAGACATGGACAAAGAATGACAGTGTATGGGGAGTACCCTTAAGGCCAACAAAGTATGTATTTGTGGCTGAACTACACCAGAGAAACACATGTCTCGCTCGATTGTAGTTGTAGGCTGGTAGCTTGTATTTAGAAGGTTGGGCTTACTTTATAGTTTGTAACGAACAAATGTAATATGTAATATTATTACTAGTTACAGCCCTCAGAGTAGCGAGTAATATGTAACTCGTTACTTTTTTCAGTAAGTAATATGTAACTATAGCATGCTACATTGCGTAAAAGTAATGAGTAATATGTAACTAGTTACATTTTAAGTGTAACGACCCCAACTCTGTTAATCGGTATCGGGATACCTAAACAACTGATACCTATTAATATATACCAAAATTCCCAATATCAGCTCCAATTCGATACTGATCCAATTATCAGTGGAACCCTAGAATCCACACAGCAACATCGTCTGCATGCAGGTCATCAGTGCAAGATAAATCAAGCTTAGATACACATTGTACTATAAAATAATACAATTAGTGATAGAACAACTAGTAACTGATTAATGCTCGGCAGTATTGAAATTTGAATACACAGTATTAGTAACAGGGTATATATAGCTAGCACGTTATTGTAACTATTGCATCATTGTTGGGCCTAATATGAAGTGGTAAGTACCCCCAAAAACCAAAGAATGTAGTTCAGTACAAATAAGCAGGTGCTTGTAATGTGTCAACCTCGATCAGTTTTTTAAAGCAAGCCTATATTATTTCTATTTACTGTACTTTGCATGGGAGGATCATAGTGTCACCGTGTGCTGTCATTTCCATATTGTACTGATTAGCTGCATAATGAGTCATACAGTACAGTTATGTGGCTAATTGGGAAAATACAGCATGCTTGGGAAATTTATGCAGCACAACAGCACGATTGATCATGTGCATCACATTGTAAATCGCTAGAACTATCCAGACTAATCCTACCAGTTCGTTCTATGACTAGAAATAGATTACATGAACACTTACTGATAGTCTGACAACAACCCCACACAAACGGCACGATGAATCAAGTGCGTGACACTGTCAAATGCTAAAACTAACCAAACTAATCCTACCAGTTCGTTCTATGACTACAAAATATGATAACTCACTGATAGTGTGATTAGTGTTGGGCAATTAATCGATTAAATCGATAATCTAGATATTTTTCACTAATCTAGATTATTTGTCAGTAACCTAGATATTAGTCACTAATCCATTTTACATCTTGTCAAGTAGCAAACATCAATTTTGTTGCAATAAGCAGGTGGAGCATGACAATAGTGCAGATTAGTTTAACCCCACCCTTAATAGATTTGGTCTTATGAAAGTTTCTTTGGTCATAGAAAGCTGGGCTTAGCATACTAAGAATTTGAGCTTGTTGGCAAACAAAACAACCATCATGATTGATAGAGACCTTGCTGAATGCTTTGATGCAGAGGGGTACATTGCATACTTTAGTTAACCAGATATCAAGATTTAATCGAAAACCGAGATTATTTTTAAAACGGTAATCTAGATTATCAGAAAGGCAATATCACCCAACACTAAGTGTGATTACTGAAAATTGTAGTGATTTGGGTACTCAAGAAAATTGCTCCGAGCAAGACAACCAGGAAGTACAATAAAACATTTAAAGCACCGCCTGTGCTTGTGTGTACGAAACATACAGAACTCGGGGTTGTCTCGAGGCAATACTGCACTTGGCTTCGCCTCGTGCTGTATTAGCCTCTTGACATGCCCCCTTGTGCTTATTATGATATGACAAAACCCATCAAAGGTCTCATGTTGAATCATCCAAAATTGGAAGGCTCATCAAGTGTATTAAATCTGCTATAGACAATGATTTATAGTAGTAGTTACTGAATGTACAATATTTGACACAATATTACTGTACAAGATTACCATTTGTCTTTAATCTGATTATGTAAAGAAAATGTATGTACAACAATGATGATGTGTGTACAAGGAAAAAATGAGAATTTTAAACTCAAGTAAGGAAATAAATGAAACAAAGGTCGCCTACACCGCTGGTTGACATTTCAGTCTTATAGCTAGTCATGACAGCTGCAGGTATAGATGACCTCACTCTACTCCAATTAAAATTCCCTTGTACAGTGAAACCTCAGTTATCCAGATCCCACTTATCTGGATTCTTGGTTAACCGAACTACGGAAATGACTGCTCTATTAGAATAGTAACTGTTCTATTGGGGTAGCTGAAAATACTGATATTAAAAAAAAAAAATTCTATATCAAATATTTTAAGGTTATTTATGCACAGTTTCAGAGATATGGACTTTTCAGACTTATGGACCATCCCTGGTCCCAAGGGGTTCGGATAACTGAGGTTCCACTGTACTTTTTGTAACATAATATGGTGAATTAGTGAATACTGTAATAAAGGATAGAATATAAACAAACTCAAATTTTGCAACGGAACACAATTAATAGTAAAGTGTTCATTCTGCTTTGTTACACAGTGATACAAATGAGGAACAGTAAGAGAAATGCCTTCACAGTCACTATGGTAATTACAGGTGGTTTCTGTTATAAACATGATGAAGCTATTTCACATTACTTGCAAATTAATGTCTATGTAGTAGCAGCCGCAGTTGGTCAAATATGTCTCAGGCCTAAGTGATGTCAAACAGTGAAGAAATCGACAATGTATTGTTAACAATAGTTGAGTTATGCTTGGCTTAGGCATCAATTAGTTTAGTTAGTCAATCGAAAATTATGTTAAATTCAATATTAACTTTCCATAATAATTGTTGAGAGCATTTAGGGTATTGGGTTTGAATTGCCAAGCCGTTGTAAAGGAAACACAGGCTGGTTTTTAGGTAATAATATTGGAATACCCATAACAAATGCTACTCATTATAATATTACTAGTATTTTAAAAAAATTGTAATTTATAAAATGAAGTAGGGATCTATGCAGCAATAGGTAGTGACAGGAGCTTATGAGCCGCCGAAGGAGCATGAAACTTACGCTGTCTGCCAGGTGCCATTGAAATCCAAATTCATTAGCGATTAGTTTCCATATAAGGAAAGCAAAATCTCATTAGTCGACACCGTATACTAATTGTGTGCGACGCTTGTAGCAATTTATTCAAAAAATGTGATTGTGATGGAACCGAGTTTCATGCTCCTTCGCCACCTCATAAGCTCCTGGTAGTGAAACAAGAGATTACAGCATAGCTCGGTAGGAAAGTCCCTACTTTGGCACATTAGTTATAACAATTATTTTGCACAATGCCAAAGTAGGGACTTTCCCAGTGAGCTATGCTATAATACCATCATTTATCTCTTGTTTCACTACTTTTTGCTGCATAGATCCCTACTTCGTTTTAAATTTACAATATTTTTTTTTTAAAAGTACTAGTTTGTTTAGTTTTTTGTTGTAGCACAGCTAGCTGTAATGTAACTTGTGACTGTTCTATTAGAATATCATACATAACTGTTGTATTAGAGTATCTCAAGTCAGCCAAGGGGTGTGCAGCTATTTAGACCAATAACGGGTGAGGTCATTTTGTTTGCTGTTAAGTAAAGCTAAGAGGTGTGGTCTCCGTACTCTATCGCTATTAGTCCACCTAGATCTCTAGTTGATGGGCGTGGTCACAAACCTATCGTGAATGGGATCCCAGTTGCTAACTTACACATACAGTATATAGTCTTATAGTAGCACCAGAGCTTCTGAAATCCAGCTCTGAAATAATTCTGTGGAGTCTATATTATGTTGCTGAAAGAAAGTTTTGATACAGAAATTAACGCCTCAATATGGTTTCTTTGGATGAAAAAAAAGACAAGCAGCCTGATTGAAGATAAAAGAAAAGACAAGGCACAAAGGGCCTACACTCATCGGAACCCCCAAGACACATCCCACTGGTGAGTTTGTTATTATGACATAAAATGGTGGCCGTGTGTTGCTTCGTTTGGCCTCTAGCCTTGTGACTGTGGTCAGTAAGTGAGGCAGTGAGACTAAAATTCAAGTTTTGGCTTTTTTAAATTCAATATCCGGCCACCTGTAAGTCTTTTGTTATATTTAATGCTGTTTTATGTATTACATGGACTAGTACTATTCCGTAAAGGTGATTTTCGTCATGTAATATGTCTCTAGGATGATTTTTAAAGGTGTAATTTTGAGTGGCGCACAAAATTTTCAGGGTGATCCCTACTTAAACAGTACTACTTTACTGTTTGATAATATAATTTACTAGACAACCTTTTCTTACTGAAATAAAAGGCAATTATGTACGACTGTTGTGACTTTATAAAATGATGCTACCAACTAAAGTAATTTTAAGTGATATCGATGGCATACCCTCCTGGGGGCAGAACTAGTACTAAACAGGAACCTGTACCATGACTCACAGGTGCAAGTGATGGGCACCCAAAGACCAAATTCCACATAATTATACAGTACATAACCTGTACAAACTGCAAAATAAACCAGGAATAAGCTAACAACTGTTATAGTATTGTTGGTGGTGAAGTTGACAAAAAAATTCTGGCAAACATAGTTGTGGCTTGTTTTGCCAATATAGCACTTACAAGGCTAAATTAAATGGTTGATAAGGTGTGTAAAATCACAAAACTAACAATAAAATAGAATATAGCTACACCCCCCCCGTATGTGCAAAAAATTGACAACAGATTTCTATGCCTCACTGGTCACACCTACTCTGACGCCATTGGTAATGGTGATGGTCAATTTACTGGTAGTGGCAGCTCACTATTCCAGTAGGTAAGAAGCTTTATGGAATTGTCAAATCTCACCCTACCTGCAGAGATGTAGCTACAATGTAGGCAGGTGAGGCAGTCACCTCATCAAAATTAGTGACTGAAGTCACTGAACTCAGAGCTACATTGGACCTATTAGATGCATTGAAAGCTTGCAGTAGTGAAGTTTAGATGCTATTTAGTTCAACTTATTGCACATAGTAAGAGTGCAGCTCTAGGGGATAGCTACTGAGGTTTACTTTTCAGAAACTGGTCAAACAAGATTGATATACTCTAATAGAGCAGTCCCCCTAATAGAGCACTCCCCCTAATAGAGCACTCACCCTAATATAACAGTCAAGCAACTTTTAATTTTAATACAATAGTTTTGATAAACTTTAACAACTTAAATTGCTCTCACAATCAATCTCAACTTTTCCAGGGGAGCATAACCCTGACCCCCTGGATTGACATGTTATCAGTGCTTATAATTACATATATGTGACCAGATTTTACAGAACCGAACCAAATCGCACATCAGGCAAAATCAAACTAACACCACCAGTGGATAGCTACACTATCGTACTACAAGTTTTGACCCTCAGCACTACTCAAACTACACGAGGCTGGTTTTAACACACGTCTTTACTGGGTGGTGTGGAGTGCTCAAATGGCGGTTTCAGGCCTTGTGAAGGACCTGGCTTGGCAAGAATCAGTGGTTTACTAGTGGACAGCCTTATAATGTTGGCCAGACGTGTTCTCTGTAGATTTTGCTACATATCAGCCACTAAGGAGCCAGCACAGCCCTGTAATCTCGTGTCTGGACTCCAATCGTGGTCTGCCTCCATTTTGAGGTCTATCTTTTGCCCTCCCCGCCACCCCCCAGCCTCCACCCCTTTGTGAGCACTCGTGATACTACTTCGCTCGTCCAACTGCTCAGATTTTCTATCTTATTAGACGGGAAACTGTACAAGCAGCTACAAGTACTGGAAGTGGCTTGAAAGGTAACAGATTGATGCATCTTTTGTGTAAATTGCATACGCGTGCTTGCTATCCTTGGAGAGTTATGCTGGCTTCAATTCTTTAAAACAGTTTATCTCGAAACTTCTAATGTGCGATTTGGATCGTTTTTCCAAAATCCAGTCACATATTATTATTATATAACACTCATCTGGCTGTAAAGGAGCCAAACACACAAAAACATACTTTGGAATCACTCCA
This sequence comes from Dysidea avara, assembly GCF_963678975.1. Classification (NCBI taxonomy): domain Eukaryota; kingdom Metazoa; phylum Porifera; class Demospongiae; order Dictyoceratida; family Dysideidae; genus Dysidea; species Dysidea avara. The sequence continues at coordinate 22,025,496 of NC_089280.1, forward strand.
TGACCAGTGCCAGCCATCACACACTGACCAGACTTCTTTCCACTGCTCCAGGATTCTTGGCATGTCACGTGATCTCACGTGATGCTCCAGAAATAATTTATATGTGACCAGATTTTACAGAACCGAACCAAATCGCACATCAGGCAAAATCAAACTAACACCACCAGTGGATAGCTACACTATCGTACTACAAGTTTTGACCCTCAGCACTACTCAAACTACACGAGGCTGGTTTTAACACACGTCTTTACTGGGTGGTGTGGAGTGTTCAAATGGCGGTTTCAGGCCTTGTGAAGGACCTGGCTTGGCAAGAATCAGTGGTTTACTGGTGGACAGCCTTATAATGTTGGCCAGACGTTCTTGGCATGTCACGTGATCTCACGTGATGCTCCAGAAATAATTTATATGTGACCAGATTTTACAGAACCGAACCAAATCGCACATCAGGCAAAATCAAACTAACACCACCAGTGGATAGCTACACTATCGTACTACAAGTTTTGACCCTCAGCACTACTCAAACTACACGAGGCTGGTTTTAACACACGTCTTTACTGGGTGGTGTGGAGTGTTCAAATGGCGGTTTCAGGCCTTGTGAAGGACCTGGCTTGGCAAGAATCAGTGGTTTACTGGTGGACAGCCTTATAATGTTGGCCAGACGTGTTCTCTGTAGATTTTGCTACATATCAGCCACTAAGGAGCCAGCACAGCCCTGTAATCTCGTGTCTGGACTCCAATCGTGGTCTGCCTCCATTTTGAGGTCTATCTTTTGCCCTCTCCGCCACCCCCCAGCCTCCACCCCCCAGCCTCCACCCCCCAGCCTCCACCCCTTTGTGAGCACTCGTGATACTACTTCGCTCGTCCAACTGCTCAGATTTTCTATCTTATTTGGCGGGAAACTGTACAAGCAGCTACAAGTACTGGAAGTGGCTTGAAAGGTAACAGATTGATGCATCTTTTGTGTAAATTGCATATGCGTGCTTGCTATCCTTGGAGAGTTATGCTGGCTTCAATTCTTTAAAACAGTTTATCTCGAAACTTCTAATGTGCGATTTGGATCGTTTTTCCAAAATCCAGTCACATATGTACTATTCAAGTCAAGGTGTGAGCAACATGCATAAAATACAGGAAATTTTTGAAGATTAAGAGTTACAAGATTGAATCTGGAGGCATAATTTTAGTTCTACTATTATGGTAATTGTAAAAAATGGGGGGTAATGCCCCCCAGACCCCTTAGCTGAAGCATGCTACACTTGCTGATTGTACTTACACACTAGAGTGCATGCCGGCATCATTCGCATCATTCATAAGCATTGCAAGGTCTGCCTTACCTATTTAAAATTTCTAGCTACGCCCCTGGCCTGTGTTGGGAGAATAGAAGATTAATAGGTGCATTAAATTACTATGCATGACAACAGTTGTGCACCCCATCATAAGACATGACTAATATCTGTTTTCCTCTAATCATACTTTCGTACACAATTACTGGCACCAGTACAAAATGAGTGTCCAATTCTGTGAACCGCTCAACTCACCGGTTAGAGGTTTTTGTGACTGTTCACGCTCCTCTGCGCTTCTTGATCCGCACGAACGATTTATTTCGTACACAATTACTGGCACCAGTACAAAATGAGTGTCCAATTCTGTGAACCGCTCAACTCACCGGTCAGAGGTTTTTGTGACTGTTCACGCTCCTCTGCGCTTCTTGATCCGCACGAACGATTTATTTCGTACACAATTACTGGCACCAGTACAAAATGAGTGTCCAATTCTGTGAACCGCTCAACTCACCGGTCAGAGGTTTTTGTGACTGTTCACGCTCCTCTGCGCTTCTTGATCCGCACGAACGATTTAGAGTAATTATGCTGTAGTGCACGTGATAAAATCTTATTTTCGCGATATACTTCTCGTTGCATAACGATCCTCTTATTTCAAAACTTTGCCAAGAGACGCAAGATAGCCTAGTCACACCTTGGCCCTATCGATCGCGCGGCAACGCCCCTTTTATTACCAACAAAAGTGAGAAAGGTGACAAATTAATTTTACTGATCATGTGGTAACAATTTTACGCATCTGCAGGTGTACCGAGTCCACTAGAGGTTGATGGCGATAGCCACACCCAATTATGGTGGGGGCGGATACGAATATCACTACGTGACGACACCAGCAGATTGGTTGATGTGTAATATCTGTCACTATCCCAGTAGAGATCCTTATCTTAGTGGATGTTGTGGTCACACATTCTGTAAGTCTTGTCTTGAGGGTGCAAAGAAAGCTACTACCATATCTGATGCTTGTCCCATTTGCCGGGATAAAGAATTTGTTACCATACCGAACAAGCAAGCTGACCGAATAGTTAGGAGTCTCCATGTGTTCTGTACTAACAAAGAGAAAGGTTGTGAGTGGCAGGGTGAAGTGAATAACATTGTCAGTCATGTTATGAACAGTGACGGTTGTCAATTTGAGGAGGTGATGTGTACTAATGGTTGTGGAATGTGTGTACAACGACAATATCTGTCCAGTCATGTTGAGGATGAGTGTGTATGTCGTATTGTTGACTGTCAGTATTGCCACATTACAGGAGAACATCAGTTTATTGAGGGTGAACACAAGGATCAGTGTCCCAAATTCCCCATAGCCTGTCCCAACAAATGTGAAGTTGATAATATACCTCGTGAAGTTATTGATGAACACAGGAAGATGTGTCCACTTGAAGAAGTCACCTGCCCCAATGATTGTGGAATGACTTTGCAACGACGATATATACACACCCACATCAAGATGGAGTGTCCACGTCTTAAGGTGGAATGTCAGCATTGTCACATTACAGGAGAACAACAGTTTATTGAGGGTGAACACAAGGAACAGTGTCCCAAGTTCCCCATAGCCTGTCCCAACAAGTGTGAGGTTGGTAGTGTCCCAAGAGATGATGTAGAAGAACACAAAAAGATGTGTCCACTGGAGCTAATCCAGTGTGAGTATCACGTGGTGGGTTGTGAGGAGAGGATGACTCGTAAGGATCAGAAGAAACACAACAAGGAGAAGATGGAAGAACACTTGTCCTTTGCCATACGTCAGCTCACTAAGGTTCAGCACAATTTAGCTAGTAGTCAAGTTGAGGCAGTGAACAGTAGAGAGGAACTAACAGCAAAGACTACTCAGATAGGTAAAGACCTGGCCACTACCAAACAACAACTGACCAGTACTCAAATTGATACTGTGAAGACAATTGATAGACTCATACAGCGACTACAGCAAACAGAAAGAGATCTTGCAACTAAACAAGAACTAACAACACGTCAACTAAAGAAATATAAGGATGACTTTACTGTAAAAGTTGAGCAGGTGGAAAAAGAGTCTAAAGAACAACTAGCAGTCACTGAAAATAACCTTACTCTAAAGCTTCAACAAACAGAGAATGATCTAACAACAACCAAACAAGAAGTAGCAGCTACTAAACAGAATTTCAAAGATGATCTTAAAGTCTCCAAAGAAGAAAGCAAGAGAACTATTGATAAGATTGAGGAAGAAATGATAAAATCTTTTACTGATCAATCAAAAACATTAGTTGATATGAATGCAAATTTGACGAATATCCAAGAAGAGGAGAGAAAGTGGAAGGATGATCTTATTCAACGGCTTGTGGTAACTAAACAAGAAACAGAAAAGACAAAAGATGAACTCACTCAGAAACTCACAAACACAAAGAGAGATCTTAACACTACAAAACAACAATTAGCAGCCACTAAAGATGACCTTTCCTTAAAGCTTCAACAGACAGAGAATGATCTTACAACAACCAAACAAGACTTAGTAGCTACTAAAGAGAATCTCATAACTGAGCTCAAAGTTTCCCAAGAAGAAAGCAAGAGAACTACTGACAAGCTTGAGGGAAAAATGAGAAAGAATTTTGATGATGAATCAAAAAAATTAGCTGATATGAACACAAATTTGATGAACACTCAAGAAGAGAGTAGAAAGTGGAAGGATGATCTTATTCAACAGCTTACAGTAACTAAGCAAGAAGCAAAGAAAATAATAGATGATCTTACTCAAAGACTCGTTGCTAGTCAACAAGAAGTAAAAAAGACAAAAAATGAACTCACACAGAAACTCACTAACACAGAAAGAGAACTGAACACTACAAAACAACAACTAGCTACAACTTGTCAAAATCTTACAAAAGCTGAAAAGGAGCACACCACATTAGCTGCCAATACTGATGAGGCACTAGCTAAACTAGAGACCAAATTCCAAACAAAGATCACTGAGATTGAAACTGCTGCTCAGAGGAGGATCACTGAACTGGAACATAATACAAAACTATTATTCGGTGACTGGCCTAGCATTATCAGCACTTCATCATCAAGGTTATCATCAGGTGATCAAGTTGTTCCAGTCATTTTGAAGATGTCAGAGTATACCAAGAAGAAGGAGAGTGATGTTATCTGGCACAGTGACTCATTCTACACTCATCACAAGGGATACAGAATGACACTGTATATTGGGGCTGCTCACCTGTCAGTTGGCCTGTTGCTCATGAAGGGTCCATATGATGATCAGTTAAGGTGGCCACTGAAGGGACATTGTGAGGTGAAGTTGTTGAACCAGATCAGTAACAGTGAACATCATTTAGGGAATGGGAAGCATCAGGATAATGGTCATAAGAGGGTTACTATTGGGGAGAGAAGTCATTATTTCATGTGGTACACTCATCAATTCATATCCAATGAAGACCTCCACAAGATCACTCCCACATGTCAGTGCCTCAAAGATGATAATATCTTCATTAAAGTAGACTATAAACTAGACTAGTATAAGTTTAATTGGTTACTGTATTAATAATTTAGTTGTCTAGTTTGTAATATTTGTTGTATTTTTTATAACAAACAATTTTGATTACTAAATCTTTTGTTTCTCAGGCCAAATTGAGCAAAGTACAGGATTGGTAGTTCAGTAAAATTAAAAAATTATTATTTTGAACAATATAATAATTTGAAGAGTCAAACAGCACAGCTAATAAATTATGATTGCTGTGCTACTAGAGTGAAATCCCTTTGTGGCATTATCTCCGTGATCACATGTGAACGTAATTATTTTGCACTGATTACCACTGATCATGAAAAAAAATGTTTTAAACTTATGAGTGAAGTATACACAAGGGCGGATTTAGGATTTACAGGGGGGGTAACTAATCTCTCATGTGAAGGTGTGCCTCTCAGCATGCTGGGGCATGCCCCCCATGAAAAATAGATGCTAAAATACTGCAATTTGGAGACATTTTCACATACAAATGCTGATAATTTGCCTATAAATATTTATATACTGCCTTTTAGATTAGGTATAGCTCTGCAGCATTTAGGTTTGGGTAGGTTCAGACCATAGGCGGTGGTATGGGGGGGCCATGGCCCCCCCACTTTTTTGGGACACTGTTTGCAAGAAAAGATCGAGATACTCTAATAGAACAGTCAGGATCTGAATACTCTAATAGAGCAGTCACAGTATTCAGAGAAGCAGTGTAGCAAATTACTTAGCTACGTATGTGTAGTTATAAATAAGGAGATATAATTGGTGGAGAGCAGCTATTGTTAGCAGACTGTGACGATTTTATTTATTTATTTTTTTTGGTCTTCAACTCACAGCTGGCCTGGCCCCCTCACTCTTTGGCCTGCTCCACCGCCCCTGGTTCAGACAAACAACACTATCACAATTGCACAACAGCTACATGTTAGAATAAGAGTGTACTATTTTGGTATGGCTTCCCATAAAATATGTATTGCTCTATAACTCACAAATGGGTCAAACCTTCCTTACTCAAAATGAGGGGACAGTTTAGTGTAAATTGCATGTCTCAACTCATTGCAGAATGTGAGTTGTAATTTTTCGCTTTAAGTTTGAACTAGTACATTATTTAAAACTGTATAGCTATAATAAAATGTGCATTTCTACTTTTGTCCTCTAGCTACTCAATTATCAGATACCTTTCTTCCAGACTTGAGCTGGCACTAATCAGTCTTTTTAGTAGCTACGCCATTCCTTGCCAGAAGGTCCTATCAAAAAATGACAAACCCTTTTTTTGAAGCAGATACTATGGTTACCCGTCTGGAAATTTAAAGCCTACCAGTTCAAAAATGACAGAGTAGTTCTAATTTTAGTATCATGGTGTAGAAATTGAGGCATGTGCACCTGCTGGCTGGCCACAGTTATTGATAGGGCACAGGAGAATTGAAGAAACTTTAGGAAAGTGTTTTATGTGTAGGACTTCTATCTGAGATGGGTAGTGGGGTAGAATCAATAATGGAACCAATACAAGCTACTGTGATTCTTTCTCAAGGTAACACAAAATCTTACCATTCAGAGTAGAAAAAACATCTGTACAGATATCAAGTACGAATCAAACTCTCTAATAGAGCATACACCATGTACAGTGATGAATAATTACACAACAAATTAAAAAGTTACCAAATACAGTGACACATTACATGTACTATTACTAAGAATAATGTTCTCTGTTAGCAGGTCTACATTCCTCTGTAAATAAACAACACAACATGTAAATAAACAACACAACATGTAAACAAACAACACAACATGTAAACAAACAACACAACATGTAAATAAACAACACAACATGTAAACAAACAACACAACATGTAAACAAACAACACAACATGTAAACAAACAACACAACATGTAAATAAACAACACAACATGTAAACAAACAACACAACATGTAAACAAACAACACAACATGTAAATAAACAACACAACATGTAAACAAACAACACAACATGTAAATAAACAACACAACATGTAAATAAACAACACAACATGTAAACAAACAACACAACATGTAAATAAACAACACAACACAAACAACACAACATGTAAACAAACAACACAACATGTAAATAAACAACACAACATGTAAATAAACAACACAACATGTAAACAAACAACACAACATGCAAACAAACAACACAACATGTAAATAAACAACACAACATGTAAATAAACAACACAACATGTAAACAAACAACACAACATGTAAATAAACAACACAACATGTAAACAAACAACACAACATGTAAACAAACAACACAACATGTAAATAAACAACACAACATGTAAACAAACAACACAACATGTAAACAAACAACACAACATGTAAACAAACAACACAACATGTAAATAAACAACACAACATGTAAACAAACAACACAACATGTAAATAAACAACACAACATGTAAACAAACAACACAACATGTAAACAAACAACACAACATGTAAATAAACAACACAACATGTAAACAAACAACACAACATGTAAATAAACAACACAACATGTAAACAAACAACACAACATGTAAACAAACAACACAACATGCAAACAAACAACACAACATGTAAATAAACAACACAACATGTAAACAAACAACACAACATGTAAATAAACAACACAACATGTAAATAAACAACACAACATGTAAATAAACAACACAACATGTAAATAAACAACACAACATGTAAACAAACAACACATGTGAAAACATGCAAATATGCTGTGAACAAGAATTAACAACTATTAGAAAATGGTATGCATAATATGCTTTGATCTTTGGCAAAAATGAGGTCTTTAAAATCCACTAAGAGACCTGCTAGCAGGTTCTTAAAATGGTTAGAAACCTGCTAGCAGAAAAGACCTCAAGCATTACAAGGCTCACTTTTGAATATTGATTTGCAATGCTCCCTCCAAGCATATTCAGGCTGATAGCCTGCAATGGGAGACCAGTTACCCAGACCAACATGTGGTTAACCACTCTATTCATTTTATAGGCATGCCTAAAGGAATTCGATTATGGGAGGTACAATATAACGTTGTACGTACGTTTGTTACGATGAACGGAGAAGTCCAGAAATATCACGGAAAATTCTGTTTAGTGCCCATCTGTTTCTAGAGTGTTTTCGTCTTATGGATGGACTTTACTAAGACCTAAATGGGTAAGCTTCTTTGTAGAAATGTTATTTTACGCTACGTGTAATGTGGGTGTGTCCATATTCAAAACCTCATTCGAAATCATGCCTGTTCTTCGTGCAGTATTGTGGCACCACTGAAGGCACAACTTGTGACAACTCATTTCCATTGAATAAATCCACACAAGCTGCTTCTTCAACACATGTGTTCATTACACTGCTGTGACACCACGGGCACTGGATACCGCTAACCCGGCTCGACATTATTATCTGTTTCCCAGCTGTGCCAGATCCAAGTCTAGCTTGTGAAAGGAAGCGGTGCGAGCTTTGATTTTTTCAGCACTTTGACAAAAGCACGTTCAGTCTTCCGTAACAGTGTGTGACGATTTTAGCAAGACATATAACCCAATCCCACAATGACTCCACCTATATGCCCATATAAAATGCATACATTTTCTAAGTCGGTTAGAGACCACACCCTTGGATCTTTGTGGATATTAAAAACCACAAAGATCCTCATGCTAGGTCTCTAATCTACACTAAGAAGGAGACAAAAATAGCACATGTCAGAACACAGTAAATCATGTTTGGTAAAATTAGCACCTTAACTATTTGTGAGTGTTGACTGCTAAATATAATTTGTGATCTACTATGCAAAAACCAGTCTTTTTCCAAATTCCATTTTATTGCTTCTCTGCTATCTATAGCAACAAAGGAGTGGACAGCCAAAGTTTCAGCCTTTTGTGATGGTGTTATAACATTAGACAGCTGGAACAGAAACAAAATTCAATTTGTACAGCAACAAAACAGCAAATAAAATACGGGCACTTTCTAAACCATAACTCAAGACCAGAATAAATCTGTTCACCATGAACTGGCAAATCGATCAAGGTATCCCTGTACACCTCCATGTTGATGGCCATTCCAACAATGAAATGAAAATGGTAAACATTATATCTACTGCATTGTAAATAAGTGCCTATAACTTACATGTCTTATGCTGCATGAACACTAAACAAAGATTTTCTTATTCCTTATGAACTGATGGTGTATAGGTTTGTTGAATTGAACTTTGTTTCACTGCATACTGAAGTGATTAAAACGAGTGTAAATTTTTATGTAGCACACGTATTTTACCCAGTGAATTTTGTGAAAACAACCAGTGGGTCACAATTGTCACTTTCTCTTTGATTTTATGCCATTGCCAACCTTAAGTGTGTATATTCACTCTACTCCTCACTCTGCAATGATGCCAAATACAGTGCAACCTGTTAATGTACCATTTTAGGGATCACAGAAAGTAGTAAAGCAAGAGTAGTCACCGATAAACTTTTAAATCCCTAATTTGGGGATTAAATCCCCACTAGTATATCTTCAGGTGTGGGCAGCCTCCCTTGTTTTACTAATTTTATTTCTATGAACTCACACTTGTTTGTTTTTTTTTGTAATTATGACTGGTGAACACCTGTATACTACATCAAAAGACAGAATGGTGTCAGAAATTATTATAATTGTTTAAATGTGTGTCCCAACCATCAAATATGTGAACTGGTCATTACACTTCATTTTCAACTATATGTTCTGGTACAGTCACTATAGAAAGTATGGACAATTTCCATTACAAACATATAAGGAAGTCATTATGTGTTACTACAAATCAACACCTCACACTGTCAGCAAAGATAAACGGAGGACAATGGTAAAATCCATGATGCATGTATTGTGGTATGCCAAAAGGCACCTGTCAGACTGAACTGACATCTAACAGTGAAAAAATTAAGCCTGTAGCCTTAGCTGTTATCGAGTTATGCTTGACTGAAGGCATTAGTCAGTCAGTCAGTAGAAAACATTCCACTGAAAAAAAATCATGGCAACCTATTGGAACTATTACTGAAGGCACTTTTGGGCTTGGTTATACTTAACCAATACTGCCAAGGTACCATGAAGATATTATAAGGCTGATTTCTGGTGAACTTTTTAGTGAGAAAGTACAAACCTCCATGATCCCTAATACACAGTACTACCATACTGTATGATATGTCCTGATTTTCCAGATAAGTTTATCTAATCCAAAACAGCCAAGCTGTAAAAAAACAGTGTGGCCCTCAAAAAGGCTATGGTGAAAAAAGATGTGAAATCCAAGGTGGCGGCCAAGAAATGGCTGTGATGGTAGGTTAATGGTAAAAATTTTAATAACGACAATTCAAGTGAATTTTTTTGCCACTTGGTCTTGGCAAAAAAAATCACCTAAATTGCCGTTATTAAAATTTGTACCATTAACCTACCATCACAGCCAATTTCTTGGCCGCCACCTTGGATTTCACATCTTTTTTCACCATAGCCTTTTTGAGGGCCGCACTGTTTTTTTACAGCTTGGCTGTTTTGGATTAGATTTCATTTCTTTTTGTATTTGTATACCCCAAAGCTTTGGGACTTTTTTAACCTGTCTTTTTTTCTTTACTACAGGAAGAAGAAAAGGTGAAGCAGATGTACTTTAAATATTTCTGATTTTATCAGTAAATGTACAAATTATATATATAATACATATATTTATCATAGAACTCTCCATGGTGGTTTCTTTGTAACTGAACACTCTACAAGGTGACTTCTTCTTGCTGCTCTCTCTACAGGGTGAATGTTTGTAGCTGAATAATCTACAAGGTAACTTCTTCTAGCTGATCTATCTACAGGGTGATTTCTTTGTATCTGAACTCTCTACAAGGTAACTTCTTCTAACTGATCTTTCTACAGGGCAATTTGTTTGTGGCTGAATTTTCTACAGGGTGATTTCTTTGCAGCTAAACTCTCTACATGGTGGTTTCTTTGTAACTGAACTCTCTACAAGGTAATTTCTTCTAGCTGATCTCTCTACAGGGAGATTTGTTTCTAGCTGAACTCTCTACAGGTGATTTGTTTGCAGCTGAACTCTCTACATGATGGTTTCTTTATAGCACAAGGTAACTTCTTCTAGCTGATCTTTCTACAGGGTGATTTGTTTGTAGCTGAACTCTCTACAAGGAAACTTATTCTAGCTGATCTTTCTACAGGGTGATTTGTTTGTAGCTGAACTCTCTACAGGTGATTTCTTTGCAGCTGAACTCTCTACAAGGAAACTTCTTCTAGCTGATCTCTCTACAGGGAGATTTGTTTGTAGCTGAACTCTCTACAGGTGATTTCTTTGCAGCTGAACTCTCTACATGATGGTTCTTTGTAGCTTAACTCTCTACAAGGTGACTTCTTCTAGCTGATCTTTCTACAGGGTGATTTGTTTGTAGCTGAACTCTCTACAGGTGATTTCTTTGCAGCTGAACTCTCTACAAGGAAACTTCTTCTAGCTGATCTCTCTACAGGGAGATTTGTTTGTAGCTGAACTCTCTACAGGTGATTTCTTTGCAGCTGAACTCTCTACATGATGGTTCTTTGTAGCTTAACTCTCTACAAGGTGACTTCTTCTAGCTGATCTTTCTACAGGGTGATTTGTTTGTAGCTGAACTCTCTACAGGTGATTTGTTTGCAGCTGAACTCTCTACATGATGGTTTCTTTGTAGCTTAACTCTCTACAAGGTAACTGATGTCTCTACAAGGTCACTAGTTTGTAGCTGAACTCTCTACGTGGTGGTTTCTTTGTAACTGAACTCTCTACAAGGTGACTTCTTCTAGCTGATCTTTCTAGAGGGTGATTTGTTTGTAGTTGAACTCTCTACAAGGAAACTTCTTCTAGCTGATCTCTCTACAAGGAGATTTGTTTGTAGCGTAACTCCCTACAGGTGATTTGTTTGTAGCTGAACGTTTCTTTGTAGCTGAACTCTCCACAAGGTAACTTCTTCTAGCTGATCTTTCTACAGGATGATTTGTTTGTAGCTGAACTCTCTACAAGGAAACTTCTTCTAGCTGATCTCTCTACAGGGAGATTTGTTTGTAGCTGAACTCTCTACAGGTGATTTCTTTGCAGCTGAACTCTCTACATGATGGTTCTTTGTAGCTGAACTCTCTACAATGTGACTTCTTCTAGCTGATCTTTCTACAGGGTGATTTGTTTGTAGATGAACTCTCTACAAGATAATTTCTTCTAGCTGATCTCTCTACAGGGAGATTTGTTTGTAATTGAACTCTCTACAGGTGATTTTTTTGCAGCTGATTTCTCTACATGATGGTTTCTTTGTAGCTGAACTATCTACAAGGTAACTTCTTCTATTGATCTCTCTACAGGGCGATTTGTTTGTAGTTGAACTCTCTACATGGTAGTTTCTTTGTAGCTGAACTCTACAAGGTGATTTCTTCTAGCTTAACTATCTCTTTCTATAGTTGCATGAACTCCCTACAAGGTAACTTCTTCTAGCTGATCTCTCTACAGGGTGAATTGTTTGTAGCTGATCACTCTACAGGGTGAATTGTTTGTAGCTGATCTCTATACAGGTTACCTGTTTCTAGCTGATCTCTTGAATTCTCTTCAGGGTGACTGCTCTATTAGAGTATCTCAATCTCGCACTTGCTGCACCAAGTTGGATTTCGTGTTATAACTCCGTGGCTTTAAGTCTGATTCTTCTACACCATTGAAGAGCTTTTCTAAGATGATTACTCCATCTATACAGCGATTTTCAAAGCATTACCCCAAGCGGTTTATCTGGTAGGCGTGGCAAGTAATCGTTTTTTATTAGCTAATCTCGATTGCATAATTGTTACACACTGTTGGTTTTTCGTTGTATCTTCCTGGTTTTTAGCTCGATTTCTTTCAAACCACAAAAGGTTTGAGGTTCAATAGTTAACCTATTCACCCACCGATTTTCAGCTTCTTCCCATATGCGGTTTACCCTGTAGGCGTGACAACATATTGGTGTTATTTTTCGTGAATAATCGATCATAACTCTTTTCCTGTTTATCGTATCCTAGCCAAAGTTGGTACAGAGATGCGCCTTTATACCCCGCTTCAGTGTGCCAAATTTCAAGGCAATCGAATATGGCGTTCGCGTTTTATAGCAGTTTTTGTAAGTGTGCGAAAAGAGGAAGAAAAATAAGAAGAAAAAAAAACGAAGAAACTAAGCCAATTTTTGAAGTCGCATATCTCGGGAACGCTTGAAGCAATTTCGCTCAAATTTGGAATGTGGAGTGCTGAAGGTGGAGGGAGTGTCCACAGCAAAAATCGTCTTGTTTCATCAAGGCAGCACAGAGCTACGGAGGTGCGAAAATTGCATTTTCTTCCTTCCTGTCAATATACTCACGGGTGTTGCGCGCCGGCTTCTTGGGCCGCACGACACACTACCGTGTGTCTTGATGTACTAAGGGGCACTAAATATGTTTTCATATGTTGCAGCCAGATTTGCACCAGAAATCATTGGAACTAGACAGATTTTGTTGTAAGGAATAATAATTATAGAGGATATCCACACACTAAACACTTTCTGGTTAATCATGAGTCCTTATGTTATAACTCTGTTTCTAAGTCCAACTATTTTATGGAAAAATTAGAAATTTTCATTTGAGTAGGTAGGGACATCGACAAATAAAGTAGTGAAACAAGGAAGGTTGTGTACACCTGCAGATATGTTAGTGGACATTTAATACCCACATAAGTACATTGGGATAGAATGTCCACTATTATATCTGCAGGCGTAGGTGAACTTCTTTGTTTCACTACTTTATTTTGTCTATTTGAACTTTTTCCTTGTACTTGTTTGTTAACATTATGAGCAATATCTGCAATGACGTTTCAGTTACGTTTCGTGTATATCTATGATGTCATAAAACAAAATGGTCACCGTAGTATGGGGACTTTGTACAGGGAGGTATTGGGCGATATAGTGCTTCCCTATGATAGCATTTATAAATTTTAAAAAGGGCGAAGGTGAGGCATATAGTATATAATGCAATACAAATAAGCCTTTTTGTGTCCGAATTTAAAATTTTCGAGGTCTGCTTTCCTCAATGAAGTGTGTTTTGTACTGTCATGGTATGTGTACTACTTCTTGCCTTTATTATCTCGTGGTTCCATGTGTAAAACACTACAGACAACATTCATTTCGAATACTGTGCGCCAAAGTCTCTGAAGCCCCCACACTAACATGGCCATTTGGTCAATTATGACACCAAATTTTGTAATCGCAACATCAAGAAACATTATTGCGGATCTCGCTTATTATGACTGGTGAATCCACACATATACATCAAAAGAAAGAATGGCAACTTAACGATATTGCCTGAACACACAACCCAACTATCAATTACCAACTGAAAAGTGAAAGACTATTATGATTTGTTTTCAGCTATGTTCAGTCCATTACACAGTGTTGCAAATGAACAGTTTGAGAAGCACTTCTGCAATCAATCTAGTAGCTACTATGGAAAATAGGAAAATACACATTGGGGAAGCCACTACGCACTAGCACAAATCAACACCTTGAGCTGTCAGCAAAGAGAAATGAGACACAAAGAAGAACAAAGTTAAGTCCATGATCCATGCATTTTACTATGGGTATGCCAAAAAGCTCCTATCAGGATGAAGTGACGTTTAATAGCAAAAAACAAGCTTATAGCCTTGGTTGTTATTGAGGTGCACTTGTCTGAAGGCATTAGTAAGTCAGTCGGTCAATTAGTGGGTCAGTTGGACAGTCAGTTAGTAGTATGCTTGGCTATGCCTAACCAATACTGTCTGTCACAAAGGAAAAATGAGATTGAGGTGATTTTTGGGCAAGGAAGTCCAAACCTTCACGATCCCTACTATACAGTACTACCATACTGTATGATGAATAGAATTTCAGTTATGATACTCTTAAGCCTGTTGTTGTTAATATGGACATTCACAAACAAGAACCAGGGGACCACAAGATCTGGTAATACTGGAAATATAGAATCCAGTATTCAGTGTGAGAACCACATATTATTGCTATCAGATATTTATAAACACAATTCTAGCAGGCGTACTCATGTTACCTTTTAACTGTTAAGTTTTAATTGGTGTTTCCTGTTGTGGTACACTTTAATCAAATAGGCAGGATATGTAATGCTTTGGATACTGTTTCTGCAACCAACCGGAAAGCAATTTCTTAATTTTCATACAATATCTTTTTAACACCAAAAAATCATCAGATATGATATAAAACGTGATAGTGTTGAAATATGCTACCATATTCCCTGATGTAAACAACAATGAACTATTACTACTTGTTTAATTGCTGCTGCTTCTTCTCAGTGGTGAACTTCAAGCCATTAGAAGTAAAAACTATCTTAGCAGCACAGATAATGTATGGATAGGAAACACCCGTTAAATTTTTTCCTATCCTAGTTACAGTGCATCAATTACACTAGGAAATGTGTTGAGCAGCTGTTTGGCTTTCTCTGGCTTGTTTGAAGGCCAGTTTGAAGGCGATATTCCTTTTACATTGTTTATTGTGTTGTGTTGTGTACTGAATGAGAACACAATGTGTCTGTGGACTTTGGGAGAAATATTGTTTGTGACAGGTGACAATGGCAGGTACGCACCAGCAAATATTTCAGCAGCAGTACTATTAGCAGACTTCTTGTCACCACATTTACACAACCAAAGAAATGTATGATACATTGAAATAGATTTTATGCTACAGTACTGCTCAGCTTGAGCTAAACAATTGCACAAAGTAGTACCTGTTTTTTGACGTTTTGTCGAAACAGTGGAAATATGCACCAAAGCAGTGAATATCTAGTTAGCCTACTACACTCTACCTGCTACAAGTGGTGTAAACAGCTGCAAAGAAACAATACTGCACTTTCTGTTTTTTTTGTTTTTTCTTCAGGAAATTTGTACAACCATTTTGAAACACCATATTTCACCTTTGAACATGAATTTTCTTACAGTGCTGTTTACTACTCTCCAGCGTCCCTACCCAGTCCAGCCTCCGATTAGTGTAGGTGGTAACTAACCCAGCTGTAAACAACAAACACTAATTTGCTGGTTACAAGAACAGCGAAATCTTCTACCATAAAGTTTACATGCAGCGAAATGAGGATGGCCCATGACGTCACTACGTAAATAATACAGGCGTTTCCAATCTATATGACATCAGGTGCTTATGAGCCGCTGAAGGCGGAGAAGGAGCATGAAACTCGGTGCCATCACAATCCAAATTACGTCACATCATTTGAAATAAATTGGATATGACACGTGCGAATATTATGTAATTGGCATGCGTAATTCCATGTGCAGTAATGAATGCTGTAGTTGAGGTGGAAGTGAAGACCAGTCCGCCACCATCCAAAAAGAGGAAGACCCAGCTGAAGAAAAGAAAGGCTAGGCTAAGCTTCACCGTCGCCATGGGTCACTGCCAGTCGCCTCCCTGTACTTCTTCTGTAACGCCTTGGTGTTCCCTCATTGTCAAAGCGTACACGCTTTGGCGATGGTTTAGTCATGTACTTAGGCCTCCTTGACAATGAACACAGCCCGCTATAGCTGAGCTTGTGATACTACCGCCCCATGATATTTTGTCATGCGCAATTCCGTATAAGGCTTCCAATAACAAGATTTTAGCTTCCTTATAAGGAAACTAATCGGCAAACAATTTGGATTGTGATGGAACCCGGCAGGCAGCATAAGTTTCATGCTCCTTCGCCACCTTCGGCAGCTCATAAGCTCCTGATGGCATACATTATCTATGCTAGCAGTAACTGTGTAAGCAATCCATGTGCATATGAAATTATTTCAGCTAACAATTAACCTATGTTTGATTTTGGGCTGTTTTATGGTAGGTCAAGGATCTCTGAGCTTTGTCATTACAATAATAACACTAAATATATTAAAGTTGGGGATTTTACTGACACATGCTTCCTTGATTAAAGAGCTACGTAGCATCGTCATGACAAACAGCAGTATCAACACATGTACCCAATTATCATACGTACATGTAGTTTTCCAGTACACACAGTAGGTACATGGTTATATGAATTGACACACAATATTACTATATGGTGTGATTACTACACTACAGCAAGGTCATTTGATTGGTAGGATCTAAATAAAATCCCTTGTTTCTTCTCAACAGATCTTTGGTGATACAAAATATGGTAATTACAAGTAACCCATGGGCATCAAATCAACAGCAGCACCCGACTACTACAACATTTACAGGGATTTGTTCCACCAAGAGTTATGTATACAGTTATAATTCTAAATACTGCTACATTTTAGGTTAATCCAAAGGCTTCATGTTACTGTCAGACCTTCAGTGCTGGCCACTATAAAGCTTTAATAATAATAATAATTTCTATGTAACAAAGAGTCTATACATTCATAGACTTCAAACCATTGGATTTAGTAACCTCAAGCCTTGTAATGATGTCTTTACTTTATTCAGGTGGTACAACACAAGTGGGTGTGACATTTACTTGATGACCAACAAAGAAGCCTATGATAGATTGCATTTGGGGGAAACTTTATGAAACACTTCTAGGAATTACTTCCAAACTATTCTAAACACTACAACAACTCTAGGTCAAATTTAGGCTTAGTTATAAGTGAAGAGCCGAGAGAAACTGTCACCGTGACTAAAATATTTTACTATAGTTGATGTGACTACATACTTGAACAACTATTTCCAGATTGAGCTGGGCTGCTATGCCACACCTCTATATTATTGCTGTTTTCTAATCTGATTATACCTGAAACAACATAACGAAGGGACATCCTTTAAATAGCAATAGTATAAGGACTATGTAACTTAGTAACTGCTGTAGAAAGACACTACCACAAGCCCTATGGATTATTATATGAAGTCGTGTACTACATCAGTATCAGGTGTGAACATGTAGGAGTGTTAAAGGGATATAACAATTAGTGAGTAATCATTTTAAAACATTCTCTGTAAAGAATTACATTTTCAGAATGCTCGGGTGAATTAGAGACCAAGACAGATGAGTCATTGAGGATCTTGGGTAGCATGGTCAAGGTCACCTTAACCAAGGTGTTGTCCAGTGAAGTGTGAAAACAAAGCACCTACAAAATCTACAGAGAACCTAGTACACAAAAAATGTCCCATACTTATTCTTTCCAAACAGTCTAAATATGCAGATGACAACCTAGTATTGTTACAAGCCTAAGTAATGGACACAGGCAAACCTTTATACTTTGTGTTGACAAATGGGCAGTGAACAGCAGCCAATACAGGAAAGATATAGGAAATCAACACCACAGGTGTTAAGGATCAACATTGGGTGATGCCACAGATTGCATAAGTCAAGTAGTAGCCAGAAGTAGCACCAGTTACTATCACAATGGTGGCAGAGATTCCACCACTCAACATCAATGGACTACTCCCATTATCATAGCTGCAAGTTGCAGGTTGAAACTTGTCAAACATAATATCTCTGATAACAGAAGTATTACCAATTCTTTGCATGCAGAATTAGCCTGTTCCATTCAAATCGGAGGAATCTGACAATGAGTCCTTTCAACAGTGACAAAGGGTTATCACATCCCTCTCCTGTCAGCCCCAATAGTCAAGAGACCATGCCACACAGCCATCACCTCCTATGAAAGAATGAGACCCTTTTGCAGGAGGAGATTCTAACCATGCTGAAGAAACAGCCCAGACAAAGGGCTTCTTCTGTAGCATATTGTGAGGTGCTTAAAAAAAAAGATGGTGGTCAGAGACCAGTTATCAACCTGAAAAGGCCAACCCAGAGGAGATCCGACATGTTCACGTAAGCCATAGGGTTTGTACAGAGAACTTATTTTGGGAAGGTAATACTAAAATATATGCGCCAATCGAAAGCATTTCTTATGCTAAATCCATCAGCGTAATCAATCCCATTCAACCCGATAGTTTTGATTTCTATAAACATGGTCCATTGGAGACTTCTTACTATACAAAATAGAAGATAAACATCCACCAGGGAACGGCTTAAACAGATTTGAGGAGCCTTACAATCTACAACACTAGTTTAGATTTTGTTTTCAGTGATTAATGGAATGTAAGTTATGTTATCAACATGAAATCTTTTTGATAGCACTTACTTTGTGTTGGCCCTCCTCTGAGCCAACCATAATACTTTAAGATGGAGAGTTTTCATACAGTGAAAACTCCCTTACAGAAAGCGGGTTGGATGACAAAGATACACTTGAAAAATGTCTTCTTTATGGTACCATTAGCAAGAGACAGTGGTTGTTTCTGCAAGACGGCTACGTTGGTATCTCTCCTTGATATGATCCACATGGCTGGTCAGTATACTTTGTCAGGGGACACACTCTCTGATGACTAAACTATGAGAACCAGTTCTCTGACCAACCTATGTAGGAGCAGAGGATAACAAGGTTGAGTTTTCCACACTATAGCTACCAGGATGAGTGATTTGATTATATGTTTGTGCAGTGTTGGGAGTAACGCGTTACTTATGTAATGTGTTATGTAATATTATTACTTTTGTGGTAACAAAGTAATATAACGAAATATGCCATGAAAACAGGTAATATAACGCAAGTTACTTAACTTACAAATGGAACGCGTTACCTAAGTAATATAGTTACTGTAACGAGTCTAATATTACATAATATTATTACTACAAGTAACGAAGTTACTAATCTTGTTAGTAATCCTCTGAGTAACGCCTAACCACAACGAAGTAACGAGGCCTACTGAATGAAGCTTATTCACACTTATAACCAAGATTTACACATTGTCCAACAATGCAATCATGTCACGTGATGAGGTGGTAGTTTCACACGTGACAGCTTAAGGCTGTGGACACAAAGTAATATAATATGTAATACTATTACAGTTACTTTATTTTATGGGTAATATGTAACTGTAACTAAATAGTTCAGTTGCAAGTAATATGTAATATGTAACTAGTTACTTTTACAAAGTAACTTGCCCAACACTGTGTTTGTGACAGGACTCTACTCACATAGACCTTGGTCTTTGGTTGAATGCTCCTGGCAATGATGGCATTGCAGTAAAAAATTTAAAACACTGGAGACTATTTTTAGTAGTACATGTCAGTACCTCATGAGGCTACCAATCTCCCTGGGAAATCTCCATTATATATCTTAATACAACAATGCTACACTTGTGAGAAAGGTCTCTAAGTTGTGACAAACACTACTTGTTATCATTTTATTAAACTGTCTTGTAAACACACTGGATTTTCAACTATTTCAATGAACTTGGTTTACATATCATTGAGTAATACAACAGCTCTTCAATGTATTTTTATACCAATGGGTTGTACAGTGAAACCTGTCTATTCCGATCATCATAGGGACAAAATTTTCTGACCTCATTAAGGAGGTGGCTGCATTATACAGGTCACTTTAACACTCTACACTTTGTACACAGTTAGCACATGTGGGGATTTTTATAATGGCCAGTTTAGACAGGTGACCTCTTTATGCAGTGACCTAATTAGACAGGTTTCACTGTATAATGAAAATTTAAAACTTCTACAGGTCAATTTTCCTCAGTGACAGCTCTATTACATGAAGTGCAGAATTCTACTCACACAATAAAGCCTCCTGTGGGTTACTAGTCCTACCCCAGGAGGGCATGCCTGCGCTGACTCATAGCACCTGAGTAGGGGCAGCGTGACCGTGTAGCAGCAGCTGAAGGTTTTGCTTTTGCTTTGTGTGTGTGTGTGTGTGTGTGTGTGTGTGTGTGTGTGTGTGTGTGTGTGTGTGTGTGTGTGTGTGTGTGTGTGTGTGTGTGTGTGTGTGTGTGTGTGTGTGTGTGTGTGTGTGTGTGTGTGTGTGTGTGTGTGTGTGTGTGTGTGTGTGTGTGTGTGTGTGTGTGTGTGTGTGTGTGTGTGTGTGTGTGTGTGTGTGTGTGTGTGTGTGTGAAGTAGCAGCATAGCCAAGTGAGTGGCTAGAGCTCAAGTTCCTGTTGTTTCCTGGAGCAAGAAAGTTTACGCACATTGCTCCAGTTTACCCAGCTGCAAAATGGGGACCTGGTGGCCTGGTGTCAACTGGGGGAAGCAGCCCACCCAGTTGTAACATCAACGGGTGTCTGGTGTTAACCAGGGAACAAATAGCCAACTGTCCATGTCTCGCTTAGCAGTGTTGAGGTCATTGTGGAACTTTGGGTTCTACAGACTTGGATAGCCTTCTTGTGGTGTGGGTTGTTAGTACTGCCCTTGCCTGCACAAGACTTGGAGTGCCTGAGTGGTGCAAAGTTATTCCATTCGCTGGATGGCAACAGATGAGACAAATGGCAGCAACCATCACTACACTACTAGTAAATGCCATCAAACTGACAGATCCTGTCACACAAATGGAATTGTGGACCCATAAATACTTCATTCAATTGCTCTACATCTAACAAGGTTCATATCAGAGGTAGACTTAGAGATAAAGGTTTGACAATGGTCAGGATAACATTTTACCTCATTCAAAAATCAACTAGTGCCATATTTGGCCTTTAGACAAAAATGAGCCTTGCAGTCTGTCAGATGTGAGTGCCAACATGTAATGCAACAAGAAGTTTGATTACACAATAATAATGTCATTGTTATTGAGAAGTATGCTGATAAGTAGCTGCCTCCAGAATCTATAGTTGGACCCCTTGTAGCCACATATGAGGAGCTAGGTAAGGAAATGGCACACGCCAACCTTGTGAGTACCGCCACACACTGCTTTTGCAATGTTCATGTGAGTTACACGTAACTCACATGAAAAATAGGAAGATTTGAATTGTCTGAATTGATACATCCAGGCCTACATGGTCAAGGAATAGAATTTTCGAAGTCAGTTCTTAACCTTTTTGGAGAGTGGAGAAAACATGCTGAAGCTGTTCAAGTGCTGAGGAATACTACGTAGTTAAGTAGTTTAAACCAAAGCAGGATGTTCATCTCAAGAAAAGTGATATGGGTTGGAGCAGACTCCAACTATACCAAAACTGAAGAACTTCAAGGGTTCCAAAAAGGACCTTCCTGTGGTCATCCTCCACAGGGTAAGGACAATAGACACTTTCTACTAAACCCATTGAATGGGGACACTGCTCTTACACGTAACAAATTTAACAAGAAAAGGTACTCCCAGTACCCTCAAGTCCCTACAGCTATAGTCCTTTAATGGGTACAACAGAATCTTCCACTTTTTGGCCACAGATCCTTTTCAGATCCTGGTAATGACAAATTGGATAAAAGTACCTTTACTTAGATCCTTGGTTATACAGTGAAACCTGTCTATTCCGATCATCATAGGGACAAAATTTTCTGACCTCATTATACGTAAGGAGGTGGCTGCATTAAACAGGTAACTTTGTACACAGTTGGCACATGTGGGGATTTTCACAATGGCCAGTTTAGACAGGTGACCTCTTTAAGCAGTGACCTGGTTTCACTGTAACACTTTAGGGATTGGTTAAATATAACACTATTTAGGGATATAAGATCAAGTTCTGGGCAAAGAACAAGCAGTAAGATCCTCCAACTCCCTTTTCACTTCTGCGAGATGGAGAATAAACTTAATTATGAACACAGATTCATAAACTCTAGACTCCATGAAAGGGAGCAATCTCAGTGATGTCCAAGCCACAAATCCATGGGTTTGGTTTCTGTCTAGAATATTTCTGGTCCCAAAGGCCTATGATACTATGTAATTCGGCCATGCATTAAAAACAGAGAGGATCCATCCAATAAAGAACTTAATACAGGAATGAGACTAGATAATAACCATCCCAATCCACCACTTAATCAATGGCTGTGTTTTCAGTGGTAGAAGCAAGCATCATCAAGGTTATATGTCCTGATAAGCACGTCAAGGGTATACTCCATATACTGTAACCTTCTGGAGATAAAATTATTTTTGTTTCAACATGACAAGCAATGCAGCATTTTGCATTTATTTTTCAACTGTTACACAGCAGTATAATATGTATATATGGAGAACAACATGAGCAGCATCTCTACAAACAATCTGCTCACTTTAAAAGTAAGAGGTGTGTAAGTTCCTCCTATAAACATGTCAGCACAAGAAGCCATTCATGCACTACCCATGAATCACATGCTAAGAAATGGGACACAAAAGGAAAAGCAAGATAAGTTCAAGATGCATTCAATGTATTTACACACTACTGCTTGTAAAAAGGAAAGTATTATGTTGAACAGTGAAGAAACCACTAACATATCATATAGCAGGATTGTTTCAAGGGGGAGAATTTTTGTGCTTTTTGTAGGTTGGCATTTATCGATGAAAATTTCCCCCCCCCCCCCCCCCCCTTCAAAATTTTCAGCTCAGTTAGAATAACATTTTTTGAGTATTACAATGTCCTTCAGTACTTTTTATCAATGTGCTATGGTCCCTACTCTAGTTGAAAATTCCAAATGTTTTTTTGTGTACTTGTTAATGTAACTAGTGGTGTGTTAAGATGTAGTCATGAGAATGATCCCTAACTAGGTACTTAGGAAAGAATATTTAGACAGATACAAAATTGCAATTATGCAGGAATCCAAAATTTCAGAACGTGCCTTACAAACAAAATGCTCTTAATCAATATTTGTCAGATATGGAATTCCACAGTATGTAATTTTACATATTACACAATGTATAAAGGTGCTTTGTTAGGTAATAATATTACAGTAATGTGCTACTTTAGTAACACATTGCGTATGTAAAGTAACTATCGGTTAGATATTACTAGCATAAGAAATGTAGCGCATTACATTACTCCAGTTACTACATTAAGTAATAATATTATGTAACGCATTACAAAAGTAACACGTTATGCCAAGAGTTCATAATATAGAGAGGGAGGGAGAGTATCCAACACTGTATTACCTGGTCAAAACACACTGTGTTCAAAGATTGTGCAATGACTATCAGCACCAAAACTTATTAAATCACTACTGAAAGGGTGTTAATTCTATTAAAGCAAAGCATTAAGAATGCTTCCCTTTGATAAATCAACACCAATCAATGCTCTTCAGTAGGTGAAGCCAGGTGATGAATTTGTATGGAATTATATTGAAGTATACTGAAATATTCAGGATATGATGCAATCTTTGAACACAGTGTGTTTTGACCAGGTAATACAGCATTGGACACTCTCCCTCCCTCTTTATATTATGAACTCTTGGTTACGCCCAATGCTGATGACCTGGCATTTATTTTTATTGTGATGCTCTATGAGCAGCTAAATGGGACCAGGTGGGGACTGGCTGTATTTTGAAGCAATATGGTATATACCTTAAGAAATTTCTGGACATCACAATCTGACAAAGACTGTCCATGTTTTTAATTTCTGTGCCCAGCTATGTAGTTAAATACATGGCTGCCCTTCTACACCAAGTCCTATTGTTTTCAATGTATACCAGCAAATATTGACAGTAGCAGAGACAATCTTATTATACTAATAGGAGCCCATAAGTACCACAAGGTGCTTTGTTGCTTGTAGTGCTTATGGATTTTATGGACTCCTGGTACTTGTATCTTAACTTGTCAACAGTTCTGTTGGCTAGATAAATGGAATGGTCTTGCCAACATCTCTGATGCAGTTGCAGGGGAAAACTACTGGATAAAATTATAGTCACTATGTACACAAGAGTCTATATATGTATCTCTGGATGATGATAGGAGCTATTAGTGATAAACACAATACGAAAATGATAGTGTATTCCAATGTCATATCAGTATGGTGTTTATGAAAAACAAGTGTTCTTGTGAAACCAGTTAGCGACAGAAAACAGTTGCCTCTCTACCCATACCTCTGGTACCTGTAAACTAATAAGGCAAATGAGAGATGTTTCACCTTCCTAACCAGGTCATCATATTCTCTCTTTAAAGCTTGTTTATGCTACCAAAAATTAATAGAATCGTTGAGTTGAGCATTTTGGATTTTTGGTACTGCTACTGCTGTTATTGCATATGTTTGATATCAACACAGTTTCATCCTACCAGTACATGTGGTTAATGGTTATCAACACAACACAGCATGTCCCACTCTGTGGTAAGATAACATGTTGGACAAACATGAGGTCATCATGATCAGGCGCAATGGCTGGAGTTATTGTGAAACATTCCATAACTCTTGTTTATTATGGTGAAACCCTTGCTCTGAAAGTGGTAAGATTGTATGAATGCAGCTCACTACTATTCTAACACTCATTGAAAAGAATTAGAAGAAGCCAATGATTTTTGTACAGCACAGAGAGATTGCAATAAGGGGTTTTACTCATTCACTCGCTCTTTGTTTATTCACTCGTTCATTCGCTCACACACACACACACACGCACACACGCGCACACACACACACACTACACACACACACACACTACACACACACGCAACACGCAACACACTCACGTACACACACAACACACTACACACGCACACACCAACACACACCAAAACACACACACCAACACACACACACCAACACACACATGCACACACACACACACACACACACACGCATGCTAATACACACACATACACACCAACACACACGCATACACACCAGCGTTGAAACTGGGTCGGGTCATCCGGGTCACATTTTCTCTGGGTCCGACCCGGTTTAAAAATTATCTGGATCTGACCTGGATTGCATCACGTGAGAAACGAAATTGATTATTTGACGATGCGGAACCTATAAACGCTAGTTGTGTAGCTCTTTCGTGAGCCACGCCCACTTATCGCATTACAAACATATGCTCAGCCACGCCCATCTATTAGTAAGTACAGTATATAGCATGAAACTGTGTCCATAGCTGTCTGCAAGCTTACATGGAGCCACGCCCACTAATCGATTATTGTATGAGTTGTATATAGTCTAGGTCTAGTCTTGCAGCAGGATAAGTACTTTTGTGAGCCACACCCATTTTAATATATCGAGAAATTGCAATACTAAGTATGTATGAAGCCACACCCAATTGCTGTCTGTAAATTCACAGTAGCCACGTGGAACCAAACACACTGACTGATTTTAAATTATAAACTTACCGGCTTAGTTATCACATAACTACTCGTTTGCTCAACACAAATCAAACGCTCAAAACGTAGTCTTGCTCACTCGAGACTACCCGAAACATAGCTCTTATCACACACCTCGGCTTTATTTAATCCGGGTCAATCAGAGTCACATCCAGGTCAAATCTAGGTCTGACCCAGATTGCTATCCGGGTCAGTGGGTCATCCAGGTCAGCAGTAGTGACCCGGTTTCAACGCTAACACACACACACACACACACACACACACACACACACACACACACACACACACACACACACACAAGTGTATTCACATAATAGCACATAACAATTGTCTTAGTATCAAGTGTATTTTGCGCAGGTACAACTAAGCCCTTAAATGAAAAAGGCCTTGATCAAAGCGAGCTTGTAATCATCAGTAGATTAGAGTAATTCCTAGTGTTGGATCCCAGCAGCTTTAATTTAGCCGAATATCAAGCATGGATATCCTTGACATTTTGTGATAGTGCAGCTGAAGAAAATTTACATGTATGTAGGACTGCACGTATTATTGTCAGGTGGCACATAACACTTGGATGCTAACAGTGATAAATTTTGAAGAAACAGTAGCAGCACGGAAGTATGTAGAATTTAAATAAACAGCCTTGGTCTTCACTTGAAACAAAAGTACAGTTTTTATACCTGACCAACAATTTGGCTTTAATATGGCTTTAGTACAAAGAAATACGACACGGAAATTTCTACATTCATTTGAGTGTATGACATAAGAAAGCAAATTTTCCAGTCTGTGTGAGAGAGATTTTAGTGCAGCAGTCAATCATACATGTATACTGTGAAATGTGTGTTGAATACAAAAGATTTAGAGGTCATATTACAGGCCACCAATAAATCTCACAATTTTGTAAGCATCCACTAAACAATGTACAGCTTCTTTTGAACAATGAAGGTAGCATTTTCAAATAAAGCGCCAAATATTTCATGCAGTCTTGATGAAAAAAATTTAACTCCCTTTAGCTGTTTGTCAAATATTATCCCTGTCTTGCATACACCTAACAAAGCGTCTGTTGCATCTTAGGTTTGTGGTGTCGCTTAATGCTTGGTAAGCTGGAAAAACTTACACTACTAGGGTAGCGCAGTCACTCAGGGAACTATATTTAAAAGACTTTCATTTACATGGGATCAGAATACCAGTGGATGACTCACTATCTCATATATTATAAGAGGAACTACTTATTTACGAACCTGTTGTAGTTGCTTCAGACTCCTTTTACAGCATGTTGACCATCTCCGAAGAGGGCACCAATTCCAAACCTAAAATTTAACCAACAATTACACCTTCAACAACAGTCACTCACAAGCTAGGTACATTTTACAGCATAACTATGGACTCAGAACCTTATGACTTTGTTATATGATGCTCCATTCTATGTATGCATCTTGTTTGTCTATTTCCTTCATGTTCCCATAGTAACCTAATCCCTTTAAATCTCTATCCCTGAGTGCAGTAACAATTGCACCTATATACATGATAGGGTACACTATGGTGAATTGATCACCAACTAACTGCTAAATTCAGTCAGTAAAATTGTTGAATCTCTTGAGTCTAGAGATACGGTTTGCCAAGACCCATCTTTCCTTTTGAAGTTACATGGCTTAACAGCTAAGTATACATTGTCATGATTAACCGTATTTTGTGACACTACCGGATCACTTTAAAAAGACATTTTCTACTTGGACTGTCACTGTGACAGAAAGTGCCATGATGGGAGCATTTAACAGCAGTACATGCAGCTCTTCACATCTCTTATACCAGGAGTGGATCCAGGATTATGCTGGAGGGGGGCACACAGGTAGGTAGAAGTCACTCCACAGTGTGCAAAGCACACTCTGCAAAATGCGAAGCATAAGCTTTCTAGGGGGGTCTGGGGGTATTCCCCTCCTGGAGAAATTTTGAAAATTTAACATTCTGAGGTTGAATTTGGTGATAATGTTGACTAAAATTTGTTGATACTTCAAACACTGGAAGCTACTGAGTTAAAAACCAGAATTTATGTAGTATAAAGGTCTAGGCTGCTCCCTAAGGAAATTTTGACAATTTAGCATTCTGAGATTAAATTTAGTGGAAATTTAACAGTGGAAATTTAACACTGGAAGCTACTGAGTTAAAAGCCAGAATTAGTGTAAAGGAGATTTTGAAAAATTAATATTCTGAGATTGAATTTAGTGACAATTTTGACTGAAATTTGTTGATAGTTCTGGAAGATACTGAGTTAAATACAGGGAGGGCATGGGGGCCAGTGCACCCCCCACCCCTCTTCAGAATTTTTTTATAGTGTTGCTCATTGAACATAGCTGGCACCTTAGACATAATTCAAACATTTGTTATGCAGTTTATGACTATGTGTAATATAATAAATGTATCTGCAGCAAATTGTTACCAACATTGACATAGCACAAGGGGAACTAGGTGGGATAGAGCACCTTCTACGTTTAGAGACCGAAATATTCTAATAGAACAGTCATTTACTCTAATAAAACAGTCAATAGTAACATAATTATAAAACACTGTTGGTCGTTTTAAACAGTGAAGCTCATCTCAATCAACTCACTGTGCAATGCAAATTTTTGGATTCTGCCGGGTTAGAAACTAGCTGTAGAACGTGGAATAAGTTAATGACTGGGTTTCACCCTGGGCAACTTTCTTTCTTGTTGAGAGCATCCTCGGATACTCTGCTTACTGCTGTTAACCTGCGTCACTGGCACATACAATGTGGTGCCAAGTGTACCCTTTGTGATTCTAATCGGCCAACTGCCGCTCATACTTTAGGTGGTTGCCCAGTAGCGCTATCCCAACAAAGGTAACCAATATCATTCGCAAAAAGTCTATTTTCAAAATTTCTTTCTAGACTTTATAGCTACTACAGCTCAGTAGTATTCATGCTTCCAGCATTGAATTTTCATAAGCATTTACAAATTTTAGTCAAAATTATCTCACAATGTTAAGTTTTCAAGATTTCATTAGGGACTAATTCTACATGGTTTTTAACGCAGTATCTTCCAGAACTATCAACAAATTTCAGTCAAAATTGTCACCAAATTCAATCTCAGAATGTTAATTTTTCAAAATCTTCTTAGGGAGCAGCCTAGGCCTTTACACTAATTCTGGCTTTTAACTCAGTAGCTTCCAGTGTTTGAAGTATCAACAAATTTCAGTCAAAATTATCACCAAATTCAATCTCAGAATGTTAAATTTTCAAAATTTCCTGGGGTTGACTTCCCATAGAAAGTTCGTGTTTCGTACTTTGCAGAGTTGGAGTGACTTGTACCTGTGTGCCCCCTCCTTAGCAAAATCCTGGATCCGCCCCTGAAAAACCATGTAGAATTTGTTTAAACTGCTCCCTAATGAAATCTTGAAAACTTAACATTGTGAGATGATTTTGACTAAAATTTGTAAATGCTTATGAAAATTCAATGCTGGAAGCATGAATACTACTGAGCTGTAGTAGCTATAAAGTCTATAAAGAAATTTTGAAAAATTGACTTTTTGAGAATGATATTGGTGCTAATTTTGGCTGAAATGAAGTTGAAATTTTAGAATTAGCATAAGGTCCCCAACACAAGCATCACAAAATTTAAGCATATAGATAATCCTGTGTGCAGCTGCATCTCCAGAGAATTTCTATAGTCACTAGGGTGTGGATAGAGTCATTTGCCCAATTTATTTAGTTGTTTAAAACGACAAACAGTGTTTTATAATTATGTTACTATTGACTGTTTTATTAGAGTAAATGACTGTATTTCAGTCTCTAAATGTAGAAGGTGCTCTATCCCACCTAGTTCCCCTTGTGCTATGTCAACATTGGTAACAATTTGCTGCAAACACATTTATTATATTACACACAGTCATAATCTGCATAAAAAATGTTTGAATTATGTCTAAGGTGCCAGCTATGTTCAATGAGCACCACTATAAAAAATTCTTAAGGGGGGGGCCTGGATCCACCCTTGTATACATCTGCCTGAAATCCCATTCATACACCAAATGTGCCTTATCAATGGCTACTAAACCAAGTTGATTTCGTCTATTTACAGTCTGTATCTTCTCAAGATTTACTATCTGCATAACCAAACAACCACTATGGGCTAAATTAAGGGTATCAGATTTATCTGCCAGGGCTTTGCTTTCAGCATGCTAGTCTAACTGCACTGATCCTAAGTTGCATGGCAGGTCTATTTTGTTCAATTAAACAGTTTAGCCTTGCATAAAACTCATTGTTGGTATAACAACTAAGTTATCAATTTGGCTATCACTTGCACACGGCAGTGAGTTAACTGTTTGATATTATTAATGCTAGAACTTAAAGCTGTGCTGCCAATAAATGCATATGCAAGTTCACTCTGTGTTTCGTACATTATCTGTACAGTATATTCTCTGTGGTTCCTTGTAAACTATTATGTCAGACTGTGATGCTGGAGTCTTACACCAATCTGTGCTAAAAATCCTGACAACTGAAAATTGGTATAGTTGTCCTTGTGGTTGGTTTAATTGATGCACACTATTTACAGTGCATACACATGCAGGGGTAGAACATGATGTCATTACGTGTACAATTTGGCGTAATGTAATTGAGATTCCAATGATAATACCATACCTGTTTCACTGCCCATACAAAAGTCTCAATAATAGCAGTGAAATTTATCCTGTATTTCACTGGTAGCAGTGAAAAAAGTTGTAATTGCAATTTCATTGGCTAGACTTTATGTTAACAATGTAGCGCCAAATAGTGTTGACGTGTGTTTAGTACATAGTGACAAATTGCATACATGGCAATGCTAATATAGTCTCGCGTGGCCAGACCGCGCTTTTTCTCCGTCACGGCGCTTATCGATTAGAGATTATAAGCGCCTACTCCGAAATAGGGTCTGGTCCAGAATCAATTCGTAAACTCGTTTTCACACCCCAAGCAAGAGCTCGGGGTGTTTAATCAACTGTCGTCATATAACGTATACTTCCTTTCGATTTTCAAGCCACGTACGCACTGGAAATGCCATGAACGATAGCCGGCCAGTAGAGTCGATGAGAAACACTGAGGCTGGTTTTCTAAGGCTAAAAAGAACACGGGTTGATTCCTTGCTCAGTTTGCCTTTAGCCTTTTGTTTTCACAAGGAATCGATCCGTGACCTTTTTTAACCGTAGAAAACCAGCCTCAGCGTCTCTCATCAACTCCACCGGCTATCGTTCATGGCATTTCCAGTGCGTACATGGCTTGAAATTTAAAAGGAAGTATACGTTATATGACGAAAGTTGATTAAACACCCCGAGCTCTTGCTTGGGGTGTGAAAACGAGTTTACGTATTGATTCTGGACCAGACCCTATTTCGGAGTAGGCACTTATAATCTCTAATCGATAAGCGCCGTGACGAAGAAAAAGCGGTCTGGCCACGCGAGACTAATGCTAATACACAGTATGCGTATATGCAGCGAGTATGGTATTAACTGGGAATAGCATGGGTATAGCAGTGAAATTTGGGATAAATACTACTCTTGTTGTATTTATCCCAAATTTCACTGCTACCCATGCTATTACTAGTACTAATTACGTGATGAAACTAACCGTACCAGCTACTTGCATCATTTTAGACACCAGTCGATTACATTTACTACTAGTGGCTAAGAATACAGCGAACAATGACACAGGTACCTGAAAATAAGATCAGACTTTATTCTAAATAATGCTCTATTGCAAAGTTCATCATAAAATCACTGGAGCTCAATGAAGTTCAACATATGAAATGATTCCTACACTAGTGGATTATCATTTATGACAATTAATCCAGCGCTAAACTTCACAGTTTACTAGAATTATACCCTATGCTAAAAATGTACAGCACACACACGTCACACACTTATTGTGACATCATGTCCTACCTCCTCTGATCATACAGAAAATTGCATTGTCTTTGCAACTACCGGCCATGCGCGGTTTGAGCATGCGCGTGTTTTGAATAATAAAATGCGCACGATAGTTAGCCAAATAGTCGGTGAAAATGGTGCAAAATCGACCTGTAGCTAGTAACAGACCAGTTACGGTGCAAGTAATGCCACAAGGTACTATTAATCACACTTCGTTTGTTTTGGCGAAAACCAGCAGCGGCGGTAGTTCACACGCAGCCATGGTAGGTGTCACCGGCAGTGAGTCAGTTTCATAGTAGCTAACTCAGACTGGTTGTTAGTGTTACTACATTTAAATGGGTGTTATCATACTACCTAGTTTATTCCGAATGACAAGAATTCAGTTCCTCACTGTATACTTGTGTGTGTATTGCGTTTGTTGCAGCTAGTGTGGGTGACTTGGCCTTGTTTTATCACTGTAGAATCTACACACATACAAAGTGAAGATTATCAATCCACGGAAGAAAAGTGATGCTGTGATGCGGCAGTTACGTTTTAATTCCAGATTTGAATCGCTGCTTGCATTGCGTGTAAAATTAATTGAAGAGTTTCAGGATTGTGTACCTAACACAGTGGTCTTTAATGTCGGCTATTTTGAAGGCCAGCAACACTCAAAGATTTCTATTGTTAATGGTGAGGATTTGAATGCTATGTATTCAAAATATCCTAAAGGTGAAATCACTTTGTGGTATGACAGTTCTTCCCCAGCTGTGGGACAAGAGGCATCATCTGAGCATGGTAAACGTAAGAGAGAAGATGTAGCTGCGAGTACATCAAGGCGTCAAGAGAAAGAAGAGGAAGTGGATGCTGCTTTTAAAGGGTTCCGTACAAAATGGCACTAAAAGGGGTTCATTTCCTACACTACTATAGGGGAGATTTAGCGCCACAAGCACTAAATCTTCCCTACAGTAATGTAGGAGATGAATTATGCTCAACACTAAATCTTCCCTACATTAGTGTAGGAACTATATTGTGCTCCAGGCACTAAATCTTCCCTACATTAGTGTAGGAGCTATATTGTGCTCAGGCACTAAATTCTATTGAAGTGATCATAGTGAATTGTTGCTGTTTTAGTTGCAATACTTCAACTGCTTGTACTTTATTTTCCATACAACCTCATAACAGCCTTCTACCTTTGATGCTAAGGCAGTAGTACCCTTTGATTCCTGGTATAACATATTGTAAACATGTGACTATGGGTTATAGTAGTTTACTTAGTTTTAAAAATGAGAGTTTAGTACTTCTTGTAAGTATGCATATTTATTACTATAGCAACTTCTTTGCATATAGGTCTGCTTCTTTCTTGGATACATAATTTAATGTTGCATGGAATCCCATGGTTGATTCTTGCTATGCGTATATACATACCAATATAAATGAGTTGCACTTATGGACCTTATCCATGATGTCACAAGACACATAAAGGCCAACATAGTTGGGACAGCAGGATTACGGTTACATAGAAACCATTTAAATTAACTAATACAAATTAGCATTTCATGAAATACTAATTACATAATAATTGTAATTACTGCAAAATATGAAATGGTTACTAAGGAACGCTCAACTTGCAATATAGTTAAACCCACAAATGCATGAAGAGAAGTATAGCTTGGTTAACGTGTTTTCAAAGAAAACTATTCAGCCCTGGTTTTCATACACATACTAGCTGGACACGCCCTCAATTCCAACTCAAAGTGCTACGCTATTCCTAGTAACTCAGGAAGCTGGTAGTGTAGTTTTGTCATTTTTAAACACCCATAGAACCCACAACAAAACGTTCACAAAGTTTTAGAAAGCTGCCATGCCTAAACTGCCTTAGAGCAAGAGCAAAACTTACCTGACTATATAGGCGCTTAATACCGTACACTGGGAAACTTTGACGAATCAAAGTGAATTCGTCAAAATTTATTTCGTCAACATAAAATAAGTGCCCAGGTTCTTATTGGTGATTTCAAACAATTCGTCAAAGTTTATTTCGTCAACTTTGCCTAAGAACAGATTCATCAAAGTTTACCCTCGTCAAAGTTTGCCGGTGTACAGTATAGTTCTTATGCTGCCTCCATTTCTAACACATAGACTGCTTTTGACACAAAACCATTAGCTCACATGGGTGCAGACAGACACACATGTACACGCATGTACGTTTCTTCCGGAAACAATTATAGTAAACCAGGCGTGCACCCTTGACAGCCTGCAGTGCCAGGTGCACGCCTGCAAATTGCACGGGGAACAGTAGGGAAGAACAATCACACCTTGGGCCAAGATGGCAAGCTCTAACCAACAGATATGGTAATTATAACAAAAACCATAATCAGTCGAAAGGCACCTAGACATTTTTATTGCAGTATGTATCTGCTGGTATAGGCTGTAGCTATAATTGTTTAAATAATTTCTTCCATACATGCATGCATAAAGTTATAGACTTTAGCAAAAAAAAAATCAAGCAAGTTATGAATATAAAGTGGTTGTATCCCAGTAACATATTTTAATTACCACCCAAGTCTGAGACTATGGGTGATAACCTATGATAATACCCTCAAATAAATTCAATTGAGTTATTGTACTAAAACCTTTAGGCAAAATAATCAATATAATCAATATTTTTGATTTAGTCTAGATGCGCCAGTTAGGAAAGAGAGATTTTAATTTCCAATGGTGATGGTATTCGAGACTTCTTGCTTTGTGATGGAAACGGGGAAAAACATTTAGTCTCAAAACATTGCATCAGGTGTTTTCGCATTTCTTTTTGATCATAACAAAGAGTGGCGGGGTCGTCTCCAAACATTAGTGATACGCAAAATGCAATTGCAAAGCAGCCACAGTCTTTGTTTCCCTTTTGAAGTTGAACTTGTGGAATTTTCACAATCCGGTTCCCATATAATGAATGCAGTTGTTCGGCAAGAGTTGAGTTGATGCTTTTAGGTTGAAGAGAATCGTACAAATAAACTACGTTATCTCTGATGTGCGATAATGCCCAATGCTCACAAAAGTGGTGAAAAAAGAAAGACTTCTCTTCTGCTTCTTTTATCAATTCTGGTCGTGCATTGTTTAATATTCGTAAGCAGCATGAAGCTGCACGCTAGCAACTGACCAAGGTAGGAGACTGAGTAGCAATGCACTACCTGCTTTTATATGCAACGCTGGG
Organism: Dysidea avara; assembly: GCF_963678975.1. Taxonomy (NCBI): domain Eukaryota; kingdom Metazoa; phylum Porifera; class Demospongiae; order Dictyoceratida; family Dysideidae; genus Dysidea; species Dysidea avara. The sequence continues at coordinate 22,060,452 of NC_089280.1, forward strand.
CATACTTGTAAGACTAGCTTTAAAACCAGTACAACTGGATAGTGGACTGGTATTACCAATTGTAAAATACCAACACCTTTCAAGGAGTAAACAGGACACAGAGAAATATTTTTAGCTAATACCAACACCTTTCTCTGCCAGACATGTCAACTAGCATTCAAGGAGTAAACAGGACACAGAGAAATATTTTTAGCTCTAAACAAGATGGAGTGTTAATAATGAAGTATTATTTTATGAAGTATTATTTTATGCCTACAACAATGTAGGGAATAATTAGTGCTTCATTGAACAATATTTTGCCTACTACATTGTAGGGAACATTTAGTGCACCTTAGCACTAAATCTTTCCTACATATAAGGGCAAGAAATAATATTTGAGTATAGTGCTTCATCCCACATGTATTATAGGGAAGATTTAGTGCTTAGTGGCACTAAATCTTGCCCATATATATAGGAACAAAAGTGCATTTAGTGCCATTTTATCTGGACCCCTTTTAAAGAGTTGAAAGAAAAGCATGCTGATGTATTTGATGTACCCAAATTACGTTTGTGGGCAAGGATGATAGCATCTAACCTACATGATGACTATGAAACTCCACCTAATGTACCAGCTTTCCAGGGAAATGTATCAAAAAAGTGTCGTCAGCAAAGCAGCCTTTCAGATGCTGTTAGTGGAGCTGCAGTAGCATTTGCTAATGCTTTAAAAGGTGGTAATTCTGTAACTACTACTGAGAAAGCGTCGGGTACAGGCACACATTCAATTTCACCATCAAAAGCTATAGACTTAAGAATGAAAAATTTTGAGCAGCTGAGATATCTTCAGCAGCTATTTGATGATAACATACTCAGCGAAAATGAATACTCTGAACAAAAACAAAACATTCTTTCTACTTTAAAAAATCTTCGTTGATTACCTACGTAGCTAGTTATTCACAGGTCTTGTATTTTCAAGTGTAAACGCTGGGTATATTGATTTTGTTGTTTATTACTGAGTGCAAACCTATGTGTGTTACAGTGGTTATGTATAAATGTTACAATGAGAAATATAACCCTGACAATCTTGTTTTGAAATCACTGCAAATGCGCAAAGCATGATAGTTTCTAAATCACTTGTATCCATAATTCTCTCTAAGTATTTGATGTTGTATTTAGCTTTAGAGAATGCTTCCTCAATTGGATTTAGATCTGGTGAATAAGGTGGCAGAAAATGAACAATTACACCTACTTCTTCAATCAACGAAACTACATTTTGTGTGTGATGAATAGAGCAGTTATCCATGACCACTATGCTATGGCTACTGATGCCATCAAATGGTTGTAAGTGTGGCAGCAAGATTGTTTCAACAAAATTGTAAAAGGTATCACCATTGTTAGTCCCTTGGCTAACCTTGACATCAAGAATACCTTCTGTTGACATTGCAGCTATTGCAGACACACGTGATCCTCTTACTAATGGCTTGTGGTACTTTGCTGGAACTCCACGCAGGCTGTAACCATGGGTTCTCAATGCTTTTCAGCTGTCAGTTCCGGTCTCATCAATAAACACAAGCATTTCTTGTTTGTACTCTGACACATCTAACATGAACTTTTGTCGGAGAAATGTGGACCTTTGTGTTGCTACTAAACTCAGCTTTTGGTAAGTGAAATTGCTTTTGAGTAAAAACCTGCAGATTGTAGAGACATCAATACTCAACAGCAGCTGTTGTGAAAGCATCTTCTGTACTTCTTTAAGTTGAGTCCCAGGATTCTCCACAACAAAGTTTAACACTGCCAACTGAGCTGGAGCAGTTAGCTTTCTAAATGCCTTCTCCTTTGGGTATTGCTTACTAGACACAGAACCGGTGGTTCGAAATAAACCTGCTATTCTGCTAACTGTTGACTTGTCAATTCCCAAACTTTTTGCCACTCTATTATGCGTATATTGTAAACCTTCAACTTGCCACACTACCCTCCACCGTAAATCGTGACTGTAAGCTTTTGTTCGGTGTCGTTCGTAAGTCGTCACCGAGGTCATCGCTAGCTAACTAGTTAAGATCGTTACTGAGTAAATTACCCGGTTAGCTACGGTATTGCGCGCGTTTTATTATTCAAAACACGCGCATGCTCAAATCGCGCATGGCCGGTAGTTGCAAAGACAATGCAATTTCCTGTAGATATTATAACACCTGGATTGGAAACGGTTTTCGCGGACCCAATATACCCTGTAGTTATGACATAGGCACTCTTGAAACAATCCCTGTTATCCGCGCTAGGGAAAAATAATTACCTTTGGACGCTGAAAAGTCACTCGAGAATCTGAAAACTGATGAGTTATCGACGTGGTTAGTCATATTATAACATGTTGTACACGCTAGTCCAGTTTTTGTACGAAAAAAGTGCATATTCACGTTTTGAAAAAATGCGCCATTTTTGCTTCCTCTCTCTTTCACTGGAGCAAGCAAAAATTCTAAAGTGTTTTATGTCACGAATTTATGCTGTATTGATGCGCTATTCAATAGTGATACTGTACTGTGAGTTTAGAGGTGTTATTGTAACAAATTCGCGACTTGTGCCAAATTTTAGTCAGTGGTATCTTTTTGCCTGTTTCACAAATGGGCGTGAAACTATCCAGACAAGCATCTTCTGATCGTTTTGAGTCGCCGAGGTGATTGTCTGTGATAAAATACATCACTTAGGTTATATTTTGAGTTGGTATCTGTAGTAGATTAAGAACAACAGACCATCCATTGGTTTCATGCCAACAATCTTTGCTTCCTTGTGTATGGACCCTAAATGTGAGTCATTCTTCTAGATACAAGTTCAGTTTTAATGGTGCCACAATATGTGAGGTAAAGAGTTTTAATCGTGCTAAGTGTGTTAGTTCAAAATTTCATTGTAACCAACCTGGTGTAAATTTGAAGGTGACAATGATTATTTGGTTAGTGTACCATCATTACTGCTGTAAATATGCACAAATAAGAAGGGTAAGGAATAGTGAAACTGTTGCGAATGTTGAAGTGCTGATCATTTGGTACATTTGTCTGGCCATTGTTCTGAAATTTTGTGGCACTGTCATGTCCACAGTAATTTACTATACTAAGGCCATACCAAATTAATCATGTGTTTCATGGATTGTTTGCCCTCTAGTAGTGAGCCAGCAGGTTTTGATAGTTATATGACTGCTCTATTAGAGTATCTTGATCTTGACTGGTGCAAAAGCTGAAGTCCTTCCATAATAAAGTGACGGAGCTCCATTTCCTTCCCCTTGGCTACTACACCTGTTACTGCTTGCACAATATTTTATTTTTGAGTTTGCCAAAACAGTGACCCACCGCATCCGCATCCCTGAAACATAAGATTAATGTGTCATGGCCTAAGCTGATCACTGGTTTTATATTTTTGTTGTATAGTTGTACTGCACAAAAGCAACTTGAGCTGTGAAAAGGGTTCCAGCCTTCGAAAGCCTGGGTAAATAAAGCTGTGCACCAAGAGAAATTAAAGTAAAGTAGTGCTGACCCAGTCTGGGTGGTAAAGGCTTTAGCTCCATTGGTTGTACAGTAAATAGTTAGTTGTTAGTTTGGCTGGTTAATTTTCAACTATGTTTGAATATGTAGTAGTGTAAGGGACTGTAAGTCCACACTTTTTACATCGCCACTCGTAACTGGCCTTGTGCAACGGTTTTCAAAAATTGACAATAACAAGCCAAAAAGAAACCAAACTATACAGTGCCATGATATCACATGTTTTACCCCATCAAACAGGACCTGAGGACACTAGGCACCATCTGTAAATATACGTAATTTGAAGGCCCGTATCACATACAAGTGAGAACCACATGACTTATTGTGGTGCATGACTTACATACGTTCCCTTACGCTATATGCTGATGTAGTACACTACTAATACCATACAAAGTACGTGTTGTGTTCTTGTGTATTTATTAATCAACTCATTATTGTATTTAGTGGATAATTGTGTATCACTTTTAATGCTGTATAGGATTGTGTTTGTGTCAGCAAGTATACATGGAGAAGTGTCAGCAAGGAAAGGATGTAACGTTAAGTCATCATCTTGATTGATTCTGTGGTGTGTACTTAATGGAGATGGACTAAGATATTCAGTAAAGACTTGGATAGCAACTGCAGTTGTCAGAAGAAAATGTTTCTCCATAATTAGATTGTTATGACTCCCCTTGTGGGAAGTGTGTTCATGGTTGTGTGTGTGTGCCTGTGTGATAAACTATATTATTGTTAATATGGGTAGTGCATGAATTGACTAGGACCGATTTTCCGAAACAGTCATCGAGACCGTTTGTTTAGTCAGAGGTGTGATGAAGTAACTCTAATACAACACACGCTATTCTATTACAACGCACAGCTGGTGACAAAATTAGTCATTGGTTGTGTAGCGCGGCTAGTTTCCCATATATACTTGAATTGACTGGCTTCCCAATGAAATTGTGCACCTAAGGCTAAGTAAAGAAACCCTTCCATTTCTTCGCCAACACATAAAATAGCCGTGTATTCGGTCCTTCCTGAAGCTTGACCTCCAGTCCTCCACACTTCCGGTAACACGGAGTGTTTCAATGCGCGAACTCCGTTTCCAATCCCAGTCTTTTAAGTAATATACTATCTATGCTCTGATACACATGTCTTTGTTACCATGGTTACCTAATAATGTATATAGCTTGTTCTTGTTTCCATAGTAACTATGTCAATTTGTGGTATTACTGTTATGCCATACAATTGCAATGTGTGAGGTTTGGCATAAAATCGTCCCTGATACTGTAGACTGCTTGCATTGGGTTTTATGCCATTGTTAAATACATAAAGCAGAGTGGCATAAAATCTTCCCTTTACAATAAAATGCATAAAGTCTTCCCTATAGGTAGGGTCCGCAACGCGAAAAATCGATATCCTCCAATCAACTACCTAACTATTGTCATGTGTTAGGCTATTGAATAACACCAGCGTGGCAGCCAAGTTTGTCACTTTCTTCTGGTAGAAAACGATACAAATGTCTTAAAATCACGTGAGTTTTCGTTCCAGCAGTTCGTAGGGTTCTTCATATGCCACGATATTCACTCTCAACATTGTTCAAGTAGTCTACCATCAACTCAAAGTATTGGTGGTTTGGTTTTATTGGTCAGTTTCCGGTGGCAGCACGATCTGTGCAGCTTTTTGGCGACAGACAAAATGTTTCTTGCTCTGGAGCACAGGAAGAGCAGAGCAGCAACTGCGCCGTGGGTCAGCGATGACCAGTACAAGGTAAAGTACCTGCATGTGGAGTATGGTTATAATTGAAACTTGTTAGCCATCTGGCTGAGCCATCTATATGCTGAAATTCGGCCAAAATGACGCGATTTTTGCAAACAAATACCAGAATGGTTGATACATCAGTGAGACAGTCTCCAACAACAAGGATACGAAGCTTATAAACACCTAACAATACGGCTATCTCGCCCAGTAAACGCATAGAGTAAGTAATCCAATGCATGAAATAGGCACTCACGTGATCGAAATTCAAATCTCGGAAAATACAATCATAATCTATTCCAATGACATTAAAATCACTTGGGATCAAGTAACAATCAGTTTGTGTGCATTAGGTTCAACATCTCGATTAGCCCAGCAGTCTGAGACTCTCCCTATGATGCCATCACAGCATAAAACACACCCGCACTGGCCCAGATCACGCCTGAGTGAACAATTAACACAAATATTTACAAAAGGAGCACACTGCATGGTTTCTATTCAGAAATGAAAGTGATTTCATGGGTATTTTAGCGATTTGAATTTCGATCACGTGAGTGCCTATTTCATGCATTGGATTGCTCTATGCGTTTACTGGGCGAGATAGCCGTATTGTTAGGTGTTTATAAGCTTCGTATCCTTGTTGTTGGAGACTGTCTCACTGATGTATCAACCATTCTGGTATTTGTTTGCAAAAATCGCGTCATTTTGGCCGAATTTCAGCATATAGATGGCTCAGCCAGATGGCTAACAAGCTTCAGTTATAACCATACTCCACATGCAGGTACTTTACCTAGTACTGGTCATTGCTGACCCACGGCGTAGTTGCTGCTCTGCTTGTCCTGTGCTCCAGAGCAAGAAACATTTTGTCTGTCGCCAAAAAGCTGCACAGATCGTGCTGCCACCGGAAACTGACCAATAAAATCAAACCACCAATACTTTGAGTTGATGATAGACTACTTGAACAATGTTGAGAGTGAATATCGTGGCATACGAAGAACCCTACGAACTGCTGGAACGAAAACTCACTTGATTTTAAGACATTTGTGTCGTTTTCTACCTGAAGAAAGTGACAAACTTGGCTGCCATGCTGGTGTTATTCAAGTTACACTTAGCCTAACACATGACAATAGTTAGATAGCTGATTGGAGGATATCGATTTTTCGCGTTGCGGACCCTACACATAGCTACCCCAAAAATACGCTATTATATGTACGACCCTTACTCCCATACCTCATAATAGTCATATCCCATTAGTTGAGTACCTTCTTCACCTAGTAGCACGAGTACGCCTTGTTAGATCGCATGCTAGAAAGTCCCTCAGGTAGTCTAGCGCCGCCCGCCCCTTCGCATAAAGTAAGGGTCTGGTGAAATACAGATACTAAATCATTTCTAGCGCCCAGATTCGGCGCTAGCCAATTAGTGCATGCCAATGACGTTCACACAGAAATCGCCTTAGCAACACAATGCTTTTGTTCGAATTGAAGTGTAATCATCTGACGTAACAAGCAATACGTACGCTGTCTAATTGAATTCCTTTTGAAATGATTAGGTATTTGTATTTCACCAGACCCTTACTTTTTTGCGAAGGGGCGGGCGGCGCCAGACTATCCCTCAGGGTGAGCAAAAAGCAATGAAGTACAAAGATCACGTGGGCTTTGGATCTGTCACGGTAGCCTAGTCACGTGGTAACGCCCCTTTTATTTTGTACACCAACAAAAGGAGAAAGGTATATAACGCAAATAAATTTTACTGATCATGTGGTAAGCATGTTCATTTATTATCAGGTGTAGCTACCGAGTTCACTAGAGATTGATGGCGATAGCCACACCCAATAATGGTGGGGGCGGGTACGAATATCACTTCGTGGCGACACCACCAGATTGGTTGATGTGTAATATCTGTCACTATCCCAGTAGAGATCCTTATCTTAGTGGATGTTGTGGTCACACATTCTGTAAGTCTTGTCTTGAGGGTGCAAAGAAAGCTACTACCATTTCTGATGCTTGTCCCATTTGCCGAAATGAAGAATTTCTTACCATACCGAACAAACAAGCTGACCGAACAGTCAGGAGTCTCCATGTGTTCTGTACTAACAATGAGAAAGGTTGTGAGTGGCAGGGTGAAGTGAATAACATTGTCGGTCATGTTACAAACAGTGACGGTTGTCAATTTGAGGAGGTGATATGTACTAATGGTTGTGGAATGTGTGTACAACGAAAATATCTGTCCAGTCATGTTGAGGATGAGTGTGTATGTCGTATGGTTGACTGTCTATATTGCCACATTACAGGAGAAAATCGGTTCATTGAGGGTGAACACAAGGATCAGTGTCCCAAATTCCCCATAGCCTGTCCCAACAAATATGAAACTGACAGCATACCTCGTGAAGATATTGATGAACATAGGAAGATGTGTCCACTTGAAGAAGTCACCTGCCCCAATACTTGTGGAGCAACTTTGCAACGACGATATATACACACCCACATCAAGATGGAGTGTCCACGTCTTAAGGTGGAATGTCAGTATTGTCACATTACAGGAGAACAACAGTTTATTGAGGGTGAACACAAGGAACAGTGTCCCAAGTTCTCCATAGCCTGTCCCAACAAGTGTGAGGTGGGTAGTGTCCCAAGAGATGGTGTAGAAGAACACAAGAAGATGTGTCCACTGGAGCTAATCCAGTGTGAGTATCACGTGGTGGGTTGTGAGGAGAGGATGGCTCGTAAGGATCAGAAGAAACACAACAAAGAGAAGATGGAAGAACACTTGTCCTTTGCCATACGCCAGCTCACTAAGGCTCAGTACAATTTAGCTAGTAGTCAAGTTGAGGTAGTGAACAGCAGAGAGGAACTAACAGCAAAGACTACTCGGATAGGTAAAGACCTGGCTACTACCAAACAACAACTGACCAGTACTCAAATTGACACTGTGAAGACAATTGATAGACTCATACAGCGATTACAGCAAACAGAAAGAGATCTTGCAACTAAACAAGAACTAACAACACGTCAACTAGAGAAATATAAAGATGATCTTACTGTGAAAGTTGAGCAGGTGGAAAAAGAGTCTAATGAACAACTAGCAGTCACTGAAAATAACCTTACTCTAAAGCTTCAACAAACAGAGAATGATCTAACAACAACCAAACAAGAATTAGCAGCTACTAAACAGAATTTCAAATATGATCTTAAAGTCTCCAAAGAAGAAAACAAGAGAACTACTGACAAGATTGAGGAAGAAATGATAAAATCTTTTGCTGATCAATCAAAAACATTAGTTGATATGAATGCAAATTTGACGAATATCCAAGAAGAGGAGAGAATGTGGAAGGATGATCTTATTCAACGGCTTGTGGTAACTAAACAAGAAACAGAAAAGACAAAAGATGAACTCACTCAGAAACTCACAAACACAAAGAGAGATCTTAACACTACAAAACAACAATTAGCAGCCACTAAAGATGACCTTTCCCTAAAGCTTCAACAGGCAGAGAATGATCTTGCAACAACCAAACAAGAATTAGCAGCTACTAAAGAGAATCTCAAAACTGAGCTCAAAATTTCCCAAGAAGAAAGCAAGAGAGCTACTGACAAGCTTGAGGGGAAAATGAGAAAGAATTTTGATGATGAATCAAAAAAATTAGCTGATATGAACACAAATTTGATGAACACTCAAGAAGAGAGTAGAAAGTGGAAGGATGATCTTATTCAACAGCTTGTAGTAACTAAGCAAGAAGCAAAGAAAACAATAGATGATCTTACTCAAAGACTCATTGCTAGTCAACAAGAAGTAAAAAAGACAAAAAATGAACTCACACAGAAACTCACTAACACAGAAAGAGAACTGAACACTACAAAACAACAATTAGCTACAACTTGTCAAAATCTTACAAAAGCTGAAAAGGAGCACACCACATTAGCTGCCAATACTGATGAGGCACTAGCTAAACTGGAGACTAAATTCCAAACAAAGATCACTGAGATTGAAACTGCTGCTCAGAAGAGGATCACTGAACTGGATCAACGTAATGCAAAACTACTATTCAGTGACTGGCCTAGCATTATCATCACTTCATCATCAAGGTTATCATCAGGTGATCAAGTAGCTGCAGTAATTGTGAAGATATCAAAGTATACCAAGAAGAAGAGTGATAAAGTTAACTGGTACAGTGACTCATTCTACACTCATCACAAGGGATACAGAATGACACTGCACATTGTAGCTGCTGGTGCACATGATGGTAGAGGTACTCACCTGTTTGTTGGCCTGTTCCTCATGAAGGGTCCATATGATGATCAGTTAAGGTGGCCACTGAAGGGACATTGTGAGGTGAAGTTGTTGAACCAGATCAGTAACAGTGAACATCATTCAGGGAATGGGAAGTATCAGAATGTTGGTCATGAGAGGGTCACTAGTGGGGAGAGAGGTCCTTACATGTGGTACAGTTATCAATTCATATCCAATAAAGACCTCCACAAGACCACTCCCACATGTCAGTACCTCAAAGATGATAATATCTTCTTTAAAGTAGACTATAAACTAGACTAGTATAAGTTTAATTGGTTACTGTATTAATTATTTAGTTGTCTAGTTTGTAACTTTGTTGCATTTTTTATAACAAACAACTTTGATTACTAAATCTTTTGTCTCTCAGGCCAAATTGAGCAAAGTACAGGATTGGTAGTTCAGTAAAATTAAAAAATTATTATTTCAAACAATATAATAATTTGAAGAGTCAAACAGCACAGCTAATAAATTATGATTGCTGTGCTACTAGGGTGATCATGAAATCCCTTTGTGTCATTATCTCCATGATCACATGTGAACGTAATTATTTTGTACTGATTACCACTGATCATGAAAAAAAATGTTTTAAACCTATGAGTGAAGTATGCACAAGGGCGGATTTAGGATTTACAGTGGGGGGGTAACTAATCTCTCATGTGAAGGTGTGCCTCTCAGCATGCTGGGGCATGCCCCCCATGAAAAATAGATGCTAAAATACTGCAATTTGGAGACATTTTCACATACAAATGCTGATAATTTGCCTATAAATATTTGATATACTAAACTTTAGATTAGCTATATATAGCTCTGCAGCATTTAGGTTTGGGCAGGTTCAGACAACCAACACTATCACAATTGCACAACAGGTACATGTTAGAATAAGAGTGTACTATTTGATATGGCTTCCCACAAAATATATTTTGCTCTATAACTCACAAATGGGTCAAACCTTCCTTACTCGAAATGAGGGGACAGTTTAGTGTAAATTGCATGTCTCAACTCATTGCAGAATGTGAGTCGTAATTTTTCGCTTTAAGTTTGAACTAGTACATTATTTAAAACTGTATAGCTATAATAAAATGTGCATTTCTACTTTTGTCCTCTAGCTTCTCAATTATCAGATACCTTTCTTCCAGACTTGAGCTGGTACTAATCAGTCTTTTTAGTAGCTACACCATTCCTTGCCAGAAGGTCCTATCAAAAAATGACAAACCCTTTTTTGAAGCAAAGATACTATGGTTACCCGTCTGAAAATTTAAAGCCTACCAGTTCAAAAATGACAGACTAGTTCTAATTTTAGTATCATCACTATCATGGTGTAGAAATTGAGGCATGTGCACCTGCTGGCTGACCAGTTATTGATAAGGCACAGGAGAATTGAAGAAACTTTAGGGAAGTGTTTCATCTGTAGGATTTCTATCCGAGATGGGTAGTGGGGTAGAATCAATAATGGAACCAATATGAACTACTGTGATTCTTTCTCAAGGTAACACAATCTTACCATTCAGAGTAGAAAAAACATCTGTACAGATATCAAGTACAAATCAAACTCTCTAATAGAACATACACCATGTACAGTGATGAATAATTACACAACAAATTAAAAAGTTACCAAATACAGTGACACATTACATGTACTATTACTAAGAATAATGTTCTCTGTTAGCAGGTCTACATTCTTCTGTAAATAAACAACACAACATGTAAACAAACAACACATGTGAAAACATGCAAATATGTTGTGAACAAGAATTAACAACTATTAGAAAATGGTATGCATAATATGCTTTGATCTTTGGAAGATAATGAGGTCTTTAAAATCCACTAAGAGACCTGCTAGCAGGTTCTTAAAATGGTTAGAAACCTGCTAGCAGAAAAGACCTCAAGTATCACAAATCTCACTTTCGATTATTGATTTGCAATGCTCCCTCCAAGCATGATAGCCTGCAATGGGTGACCAGTCACCCAGACCAACATGTGGTTAACTACTCTATTCATTTTATAGGCATGCCTAAAGGAATTCGATTATGGGAGGTACAATCTAACGTTGTATGTACGTTTGTTATGATGAACGGAGAAGTCCAATATTACGGAAAATTCTGTTTAGTGCCCATTTGTTTCTAGAGTGTTTTTAGGTTGTTTTTGTCTTATGGATGGACTTTATTAAGACCTAAATGGATAAGATTCTTTGTAGAAATGTTATTTTACGCTACGTGTAATGTGGGCGTGTCCATATTCAAAACCTCGTTCAAAATCGTGCCTGTTCTTCGTGCTACTGTGGCACCACTGAAGGCACAAAAATTGCACATGCCAGAACACAGTAAATCATGTTTGGTAAAATTAGCACCTTAACTATTTGTGAGTGTTGATCTACTATGCAAAAATCAATCTTTTCCCAAATTCCATTTTATTGCTTCTCTGTTATCTATAGCAACAAAGGAGTGGACAGGCAAAGTTTCAGCCTTTTGTGATGGTGTTTATAGCATTAGACAGTTGGAACAGAAACAAAATTCAATTTGTACAGCAACAAAACAGCAAATAAATTACGGGCACTTTCTAAATCATAACTCAAGACCAGAATAAGTCTGTTCACCATGAACTGGCAAATCGATCAAGGTATCCCTGTACACCTCCATGTGGATGGCCATTCCAACAATAAAATGAAAATGGTAAACATTATATCTACTGCATTGTAAATAAGTGCCTATAACTTACATGTCTTATGCTGCATGAACACTAAACAAAGATTTTCTTATTCCTTATGAACTGATGGTGTATAGGTTTGTTGAATTGAACTTTGTTTCACTGCATACTGAAGTGATTAAAACGAGTGTAAATTTTTATGTAACACACGTATTTTACCCAGTGAATTTTGTGAAAACAACCAGTGGGTCACAATTGTCACTTTCTCTTTGATTTTATGCCATTGCCAACCTTAAGTGTGTATATTCACTCTACTCACTCTGCAATGATACCAAATACAGTGCAACCTGTTAATGTACCATTTTCAGTTTGATTAGAGATCATAGAAAGTAGTAAAGTAAGAGAGGTCACCGATAAACTTTTAATTCCCTAATTTGGGGATTAAATCCCCACTGGTATATCTTCAGGTGTAGGCAGCCTTCCTTGTTTTACTAATTTTATTTCTATGAACTTAAAATTCTTCACACTTGTTCATTTTTTTGTAATTATGACTGGTGAACCCCCTGCATACTACATCAAAAGACAGAATGGTGTCAGAATTATTATAATTGTCTAAATGTATGCCCCAAACTATCAAATATGTGAACTAGTCATTACACTTCATTTTCAACTATGTTCTGGTACAGTCACTATAGAAAGTATAGACAATTTCCATTACAAACATATAGGGAAGTCATTATGTACTACTACAAATCAACACCTCACACTGTCAGTAAAGATAAATGGAGGACAATGGTAAAATCCATGATGCATGCAGTGTGGTATGCCAAACGGCACCTGTAAGACTGAACTGACATCTAACAGTGAAAAATTTAAGCTTATGCTTGACTGAAGGCATTAGTCAGTCAATCAGTAGAAACAATTCCACTGAAAAAAAATCATGGCAACCTATTGGAACTATTACTGAAGGTACTTTTGGGTTTGGTTATACTTAACCAATACTGCCAAGGTACCATGAAGCTATTATAAGGCTGATTTCTGGTCAACTTTTTTTGTGAGAAAGTACAAACCTCCATGATCCCTAACACACAGCGGTACTACCATACTGTATGATATGTCCTGATTTTCCAGATCAGTTGATGTACTAAGGGACATTAAATATGTTGCTGTATTATGCAGTCAGATTTGCACCAGAAATCATTGGAACTAGACAGATTTTGTTGTAAGGAATAATTATAGAGGATATCCACACACTAAACACTTTCTGGTTAATCATGAGTCCTTATGTTATAACTCCGTTTCTAAGTCCAACTATTTTATGGAAAAATTAGAAATTTTCATTTGAGTAGGTAGGGATCATCGACAAGTAAAGTAGTGAAACAAGAAAGGTTGTGTACACCTGCAGATATACTAGTGGACATTTAATACCCACATAAGTATATTGGGACTGAATGTCCACTATTATATCTGCAGGTGTAGGTGAACTTCTTTGTTTCACTACTTTATTTTGTCTATTTGAACTTATCCTTGTACTTGTTTGTTAACATTATGAGCAATATCCGCAATGACGTTTCGGTTACGTTTTGTGTATATCTATGATGTCATAAAACAAAATGGCCGCCATAGTACGGGGACTTTGTACACGGAGGTATTGGGCGAGATAGTGTTTCCCTATGATAGCATTTATAAATTTAAAAAAGGGTGAAGGTGAGGCATATAGTATATAATGCTATACAAATAAGCCTTTTTGTGTCCGAATTTAAAATTTTCGAGGTCTGCTTTCCTCATTGCATTGAAGTGTGTTTTGTACTGTTATGGTATGTGTACTACTTCTTACCTTTATTATCTCGTGGTTCCATGTGTAAAACACTACAGACAACATTCATTTTAAATACTGTGTGCCAAAGTCTCTGAAGCCCCACACTAGCACGGCCATTTTGTCAATTATGACACCAAATTTTGTAATCGCAACATCAAGAAACATTATTGCGAATATCACCATGACTGGTGACCCACACATATACATCAAAAGAAAGAATGGCACCTTAACGATATTTCCTGAACACACACCCCAACTATCAATTACCAACTGAAAAGTGAAGGACTATTATGATTTGTTTTCAGCTATGTTCAGTCCATTACACAGTGTTGCAACTGAACAGTTTGAGAAGCACTTCTGCAATCAATCTAGTAGCTACTATGGAAAATAGGAAAATGCACATTGGGGAAGCCACTATGCACTACCACAAATCAACACCTTAAGCTGTCAGCAAAGAGAAATGAGACACAATGAAGAACAAAGTTAAGTCCATGATCCATGCATTTTACTATGGGTATGCCAAAAAGCTCCTATCAGGATGAAGTGACGTTTAACAGCAAAAAAACAAGCCCGTAGCCTTAGTTGGGGCGAGCCTGAGCGAGCCCCACAAATGGCAGTAGTCACTCGTACGTCTGACCCGTACGTCTGACCATTCCCGAGAGTTTACGTAACAAACACGGAAAAAAGCCCCACTTGGCTTAGAATTTGTCCACTTGAATTTGTCACTTGTCTCACAACTTATTCTTATCAGATTGACATGGACAAAGAAGACCGTCTTGGAAGAAGGCTGGGAGAAAACGAGACAGGGCAAGGAGGGAACACTTGGGAACACTGGCTGGTGAATTCCCGGGTGAATGGTACGTGCGTCACGTTCACGAAAACTTCCTGTACGTATTTGTGCCACTTGGCTTAGAATTTGTCACGTGGGTTACAACTTCTTATCTACATAGACATGGACAAAGAAGACCGTCTTAGAAGAAGGCACGGAGAGAATGAGACAGGCAGCAGAAATACCACATGAAGCACAAGCAAGTAGACACCTGTTAAACGCCATGCACACTCGCAGAAGAGAGCATGCAGTTGGCCAATGAAACTGCACAAGACGGGGAGATAAGTTCTAGCTGACTATGCTTCCACACAGTTATGTAGCTATATACTGGCAGGCCGCTGAGCCTCCCAACTTGAACTTTTTTCACCTTCCTCCAGCTACCTCTAGAGTAGCCTGAGCATTTCTGTATGTATAGCTACAAACGCACACACATTAAACGCTATTCATGGAAATACAGTTGATGCCGCATCACTTTTTACACACAACTCAGGCTCGCCCCATCATGCTTTTAGCATCTGTCTAGTTGTTATTGAGGTGCACTTGTCTGAAGGCATTAGTAAGTCAGTCGGTCAGTTGGACAGTCAATCAGTAGTATGCTTGGCTATGCCAAACCAATACTGTCCAGCTGTCATAAACGAAAATTGAGATTGAGGTGATTTTTGGGCAAGAAAGTCCAAACCTTCATCATCCCTACTATGCAGTACTACCATACTGTATGATGAATAGAATTTCAGTTGTGATACTCTTAAGCCTGTTGTTGTTAATATGGACATTCACAAACAAGAACCAGGGGACCACAAGATCTGGTAATACTGGAAGTATAGAATCCAGTAGTTAGTGTGAGAACCACATATTATTGCTATCAGATATTTATAAACACACTTCTAGCAGGCTTACTCATGTTGCCTTTTAACTGTTAATTTTTAATTGGTGTTTCCTGTTGTGGTACACTTTAATCAAATAGGCAGGATATGTAATGCTTTGGATACTGTTTCTGCAACCAACCTGAAAGCATGTTCTTAATTTTCATACAATATCTTTTTAACACTCAAAAATAATCAGATGTGATATAAAACGTGGTAGTGTTGAAATGTGCTACCATATTCCCTGATGTAAACAACAATGAGCTATTACTACTTGTTTGATTGCTGCTGCTTCTTCTCAGTGGTGAACTTCAAGCTATTTGAAGTAGAAACTATCTAGCAGTAACTGTGTAAGCAATCCATGTGTATGTGAAATTATTTCAGCCAACAACTAACCTATGTTTGATTTTGGGCTGTTGTATGGTAGGTCAAGGACCTCTGGGCTTTGCCATTACAATAATAACACTAAATAGTTGGGGGTTTTACTGACACTTCCTTTATTAAAGAGCTACGTAGCATCGTCACGACAAAGGGCAGTATAAACACATGTACCCAATTATCATACGTACATGTAGTTTTCCAGTACATACACTAGGTACATGGTTATATGAATTGACACACAATATTACTGTATGGTGTGATTACTACACTACAGCAAGGTGATTTGATTGGTAGGATCTAAAATCCCTTGTTTCTTCTCAACAGATCTTTGGTGATACAAAATACGGTAATTACAAGTAACCCATGGGCATCAAATCAATAGCAGCACCCAACTACAAATTTACAGGGATTTGTTCTACCAAGAGTTATGTATACAGTTATAATTCTAAATACTGTTACATGTTTAGGTTAATCTAAAGGCTGCAGCACATATTGCTGGCAGCTAGACTTTCAGTGCTGGCCACTACAAAGCTTTAATAATATGTAACAAAGAGTCTATACATTCATAGACTTCAAAACATTGACCTCAAGCCCTGTAATGATGTCTTTACTTTATTTAGGTGGTACAACACAAGTGGGTGTGACATTTATTTGATGACCAACAGAGAAGCCTACGATAGATTGCATTTGGGGGAAACTTTATGAAACACTTCTAGGAATTACTTCCAAACTATTCTAAACTCTGCAACAACTCTAGGTCAAATTTAGGCTTAGGAAGAGCCAAGAGAAACTGTCACTGTGACAAAAACTATTTTACTATAGTTTATGTGACTACATACTTGAACAACTATTTCCAGATTGAGCTGGGCTGCTATGCCATACCTCTATATTATTGCTGTTTTCTAATCTGATTGTACCTGAAACAACATAACGAAGGGACATCCTTTAAACAGCAATAGTATAAGGACTATGTAACTTAGTAACTACTGTAGAAAGACACTACCACAAGCCCTATGGATTATTATATGAAATTGTGTACTACATCAGTATCTCATGTAGGAGTGTTAAAGGTCCATAACAATTAGTGAGTAAACATTCTCTGTACAGAATTACATTTTCGGAATGTTCAGGTGAATTAGAGACCAAGACAGATGAGTCATTGAGGATCTTGGGTAGAATGGTCAAGGTCATTCAAGACACCTTCATCACGGTGTTGTCCAGTGAAGACAAAGCACCTACACAATCTACAGACAGCCTAGTACACACAAAGTGACCCATACCTATTCTGCCCAAGCAGCCTAAAGATGCAGATGCCAACCTAACATTGTTACGAGCCTTAAGTATTGGACACAGACAAACCTTTAGACTTTGTATTGACAAATGGGCAGTGAACAGCAGCCAAAGTCAAAGGCAATTAACACTAGAGGTGTTAAGGACCAACATTGGGTGATGCCACAAGTCACAGTAGTTGTCATAGTGCCAGAAAAGTAGCACCAGTTACCATAGTGACAGAGTCACAACTATGCACAATGGTGGCAGAGACTCTACCACTCAATATCAATGGGCTAACCCCATTATCACAGCTGCAAGTTGCAGGTTGAAGCTTGTCAAACATAGTATCACTCTAATAGCGGAGGTCTTACCAATTCTTTGCATGCAGAATCAGCCTGTTCCATTCAAATCGGAGGGATCTGACACTGAGTCCTTTAAACAGTGACAAAGGGTTATCACATCCCTCTCCTGTCAGCCCCAATAGTCAAGAGACCATGCCACAGAGCCATTACCCCCAATCAAAGAAGCAGAGCCTGAGGAGATTCTAACCATGCTGAAGAAACAGGGCTTTTTCTGTAGCATATTATGTATGTGGTACTCAAAAAAGATGATGGTCAGAGACCAGTTATCAACCCGAAAAGGCCGAGGTCCAATGCCTTCACGTGAGCCATACGGTCTGTACAGAGAACCTATTTTGGGAAGGTAATACTAAAATATATGCACCAATCGAAAGCATTTCTTATGCTAATGTATTCAATCCCATTCAACCCTGATGGTTTGATTTCAATATACACGGTCCATTGGAGACTTACTCACATGATTAAGAGCTCACTATACACCAGGAAAGATAAACACAGCTGAAACAGATTTGAGGAGCCTTACAATCTACAACTCTAGTTTAGATGTTGTTTTCAGTGATTAAAGGAATGTAAATTATGTAATCAACATGAAATCTTTCGATAGTGCTTACTTTGGTTTGGCCCTCCTCCTAGGCCAACCATAATACTTCAAGATTGAGAGTTTTCATACCTGTGAAGTCTCCCTTACAGAAAGCAGACTGGACGACAAAGGTACACCTGAAGAATGCCTGTACCATTAGCAAGAGATAGTGGCTGTTTCTGTAAGACAGCTACGTTGGCATCTCTCTTTGATATAATCCATATGGCTAGTCAGTGTACTTTGTCATTCTCTGATGACTAAAGCATGAGATGACACTCAATCTGTCAGAAATGCTTCTGCCCTCTACTGGTATGACAATAGATCCAATATGTATAGGAAGCAACATTACTGAATGGAGTTCAGAATTTGTCTTTCAATGATTCTACTACACACCTTCTACAGCAAATGCTATTGGAATCCCAATACTATCACATGTTGATGTGTAGGCCTTAAATTAACGTGCGGTCAACGGACTAAATCCACACAAATAGCACAATGTCTGCACATATTGAGTTTTGGCGGACACATAATGTCCTTGCAAAGCCAATAGTGGTACCATAAAAGCTGATGTGTACAGTAGTGCTAACAAGGGTAGTTGGAAAAGGCGGATACGGTTGGACACGGACACAGACATTTTAAAATACACTTTGTATATGTTAAAGCATTGCCACAAGTGCTATATGAAAAATAAAGTACAAGGCGCGTGGCTTAGTACTTTATTTTTCATATAGCACGAGCAAGGCTATGCTTTAAATGATATATGGAACTTTCTACTCGTGTAGCTTCACCATACACTAGGACTTGTAATTAACACACATTGCACGAACTATTAGCAGCCTGAACACACACAAACCAATTTAACAAAGTAACTCACGCGTAGTTCACCATAGTTTGGCATGGTAGACGTTCATTGCGTCTTTTGGCAGGTTTTGCTCACAACCCACAATCGATTCTATTGTGAGTCATATGGTGAAGTATTTCCGTGATATCTCCAGGACTTGTCCGTTTACATTAACAAATGTAACAGCAACGTTACCTCTCCCACCCATCATCGAAGCATTTCGGTATGTCTATAAAAGCAATCCAGTGGTAGAACTCATATTGGCTGGGGTGATTAATCACTCAGCGCAGCGAGGCTATCAGCCTTCACCGGCTTGGGTGATTAGTCGTATTGGCACGAGCCCCGCAGGCTATTAGCCTGCACTAAGGCACGTGGGCAACTGTGCTTTATTGTCCACAAAGAGTGCTTATTCATTCAAACCCTTTGCAGTGCAATAAAGCACTCTTTGTGGTCGATGAAGCAGTTGGCCGGCTGAGAGTGTACTTTATGAAATTTAAAGTACACTTTTTCCTTTGATCTCGCCCACGTAAAGTTCTATAATACATTTATAAAGCAGTTGTTTTTCATACCTAACATTGTTTTTACAGCAGCATTCACTTCCAGACCCAGGCATCGATCTTGTCATAGCACTTATCCACTCATAAGCGCATGTGCGAAGGATAGACTAGCACTCTAAAGACCTATGTAGTGTTGTACATGTGCTCTAGAAATCTAATTCAGTGTTATAGAGATTAAGCTGGCATGTCCCAACCTAATCTCGTAGGCCAGGTCCTTGAAACCCTCAACGCTTGGTATAAGCACCTGCGCCTTATACTAAAAGGCACAAGATTGTGGATTTGGCCTGCTAAGCTAAGTTGCATGGGGTATACAAGCTAATCTTTACAATTATATAACTCTGTATTAGACTTTACAGCATGTGTACAACACTATATGGTCTTTGGCATTCTGTGGAGCGATAGTCTAGTGCACTAATAAATGGATAAGCACTATGACAAGATCGACGCCTGGGTCCGGAAGGGAAGACTGCTGCAAAAACGTTAGGTATGAAAAATAACTGTTATATAAATGTAAAAGTGCTTTTTGAAAATGTCCGTGTCCGTGTTCGATCGTATCCGCCTTTTCCAACTACCCTGCTAACAATAACTGACTGTCAATTGGTTGCTTGGAGATACTACATTTTCCCAACCCAAGGATTTACCAATGCCACCTCCCCTTTGTGTACTGCTATCACCAGCAGCTGTAATGACCACAGCCTGGTGATACGTTGCAGTTATGTGGCTGTGTTTAACCTCAAAACTTTCAATGGAAACTCCCTATTCCAATTCCAGCAGTGTAAAGTGCTCCTCTAGCTCATGTCTGGTAGATATGAGCTAGAGGAGCACTTCACATCATACATTACGATAGTAGTGCATAGTAGGGACCACAAAGGAGTAGGCGTGGCCCACAAAATAAAATCACCCAAAAAACAGCCTCAAATTTTCCTGACCACGATGAGGCAGTATTGGTTAGATAAAACTAAGCCCAAACAAGCTTTCAGATCAACTCAAAACGCTTTCAACAAGTTGCTATGGAATTATTAAAAAAATTATTTAACGGAATTTTCTACTGACTGACTGACTGAGTAACTGACTTACTGATGCCTTCAGACAAGCGTAACTCGATAACGGCTATGGCTACGGACTTGATTTTGTCACTGTTCAACGTCACTTCAGCCCGACAGGTGCCTTTTGACAGCATACCGTAGTATGCACAATGCATTCTTCATGGACTTACCAGTGTCCTCCTTTGTGTCCCATTCATCTTTGCTGGCAGCAAAAAGTGTCGATTTGGTGGTAGCACGTGATGGCCTTCCTTTGTAACGGAAATCATCCATATTTTTCATAGTGGCTACTTCGATTGCAGAGGTGCTTTTCGAACAGTTTTTGATTCGTACTGCTGTGTAATGGGTTGAACATAGCCAACAATGAAGCGTAATGGATATATTTCCCTTTCAGATGATAATTTATATAACTGGGGCGTGTGGCACCAATGCAACCCTTTCTTTTGGGTTGCAGAGGTGCTTTTCGAACAGTTCTTGATTCGTACTGCTGTGTAACGGGTTGAACATAGCTGACAACGAAGCGCAATGGAAACTTCACTTTTTAGATGATATAGCTGGGGCGCGTGGCACCATTTCAACTGTGGTATGTGTGGGTACACCGATCATAATAATATTATTTACAAAAGTTAACAAACAAGTATTTCAAAAAATTTGGAATTTTCAACTAGAGTAGGGACTATAGCACATCGATAAAAAGTACTGAAACAAGCTGGAGTAGTGCACAATATTAAATCACAGTAAAACAATAAGAAGTGTTATATCCCTACTGTGCATTTCCATTATGGTATCTTGGAGCACAGTAGGGATATAACACTTCTTATTGTTTTACTGTGATTTAATATCGTGCACTACTCCAGCTTGTTTCAGTACTTTTTATTGATGTGCTATGGTCCCTACTCTAGTTGAAAATTCCAAATTTTTTGAAATACTTGTCTATATAATTTGACTCTATTTCAGTACATTTGTGAATATGTAAGCACATTTGTCCTTGGCACCTTAAAAATTAAATTAAGGTCTGATGTGTGATCCAAATGTAATTACCTGAATAGCTACAATCACAGAATGGTCACCAGCTATTCTGAGGAATGTGATTGTGGTGAGCATATCAACATCCCACCCAATTCCAACCCATGGTATGCTGGGTAGGTAAAAAAACAGTGGACCGGGGGACCAGGGGGGACCAACTCTTCTTGGAATTTTATACACTCCACAATGTTCTATAGGTACCTCTGCAAGTAGTCTTGCATGGCCACACCGCTTCCCCCATCACTGTGTCTT
This sequence comes from Dysidea avara, assembly GCF_963678975.1. NCBI lineage: Eukaryota > Metazoa > Porifera > Demospongiae > Dictyoceratida > Dysideidae > Dysidea > Dysidea avara. Next base: position 22,082,438 of record NC_089280.1, read on the forward strand.
GCACAATGTTTACACCAATTAGAAATTATAAGCACCTCTGAAAAAGTGTCTGAAGTTGACTAGATTTATAGGCCACTTGCCTGCTGCACAATGAGCATACTAGTCTATTAGTTTAGAAACATAGTGCATATAAATATTCGAAATAGCGATTACTAGCTAAGCCGAGCTAAACGAACTCCAGTAGCTCAACAACCAGACTTCATACATCATGGTGCATTTGCACAAAGTTTCTAAACTAGTAGCTAGGTGATATAATATACACTACCAGATACAGTGCATGAAAATAACCATGAAAACACCTATGGTTTACAGTGTTGGGCAAGTTACTTTGTAAAAGTAACTAGTTACATATTACATATTACTTGCAACAGAACTATTTAGTTACAGTTACATATTACCCATAAAATAAAGTAACTATAATAATATTACATATTATATTACTTTGTGTCCACAGCTTTAAGCTGTCACGTGTGAAACTACCACCTTATCACGTGCTATGATGGCGTTGTGCAAATCTTGGTTATAAGTAAGAAGCTGGTGAATAAGCTTCATTCAGTAGGCTTCACTACTTTGTTGTGGCTAGGCGTTACTCAGGGATTACTAACGAGATTAGTAACTTCGTTACTTGTAGTAATAATATTACATAATATTAGACTCGTTACAGTAACTATTACTTAGGTAACGCGTTACATTTGTTTGTATAGTAACTTGAGTTATATTACCTGTTTTTATAGCGTATTTTGTTATATTACTTAGTTACCACAAAAGTAATAATATTACGTAACGCGTTACATAAGTAGCGCGTTACTCCCAACACTGATGGTTTATCCCATGAATTTTAACATTTCATGGGTACTGCACCCATGAAATCTGTGCAACGTCATGAAATTACCATGTTATTCTGATCTTGAGACGCATTTCATGGCCCATGAAACAACCCATGGTATACCATGAATTGACTTTCATGGTACATTTCATAGGGGTGATTTAACATTTTATGAAAAAATCATAGACGTTTCATAGTATGCTCATTTTGCAGCAAGCAAGTGGCCTATAAATGCGGTCAGCTTCAGACACTTTTCAGAGGTGCTTATAATTTCTAATTGGTGTAAACATTGTGAGACACCGTGATGGGGTAAAAATGGATTGGCCATGCAAGACTACTTACAAAGGTAGCTAGTACAAGTATAGAATATTGTGAAGTGTATAAAATTCCAAGAAGAGTTGGATCCCTGTGGGTCCCCTAGTCGCGGGTCCTTGGTCCCCGGGTCCACTGTTTTTCTTGCCACATTGGGATTTGAAAACAGAGTCTCTATATTTGTTTAGTAATTTGTTTTTACTCCAACTAGCATTATTGATCACAGCTTGTAGCTATGATGCATATGAGCAAATGGAGGTACTTATATGTACGTATGGTATGTAGGTGCTTCTCATTTTTGTTGTTCCTGAATATGGAAAACTAGGATGATATGCTCACCTCACATTCCTAATACACTCCATAATAGCTGGTGACCTCTCTGTGATCTGAGCCATTCAGGTTTGTGAACACTTCAGTTATGTACGTACCATAACTTCAAAATTATTTCACCACAAGAATATTTGTTATCACATCTTGCTTATATGTACATATATGCTATAAGAAACTTTTAATTTTTAAATTGTAAATCCATGTCGTATAGGCATAGCACAAACCAACCTAATATATGTATGTTGCTTTAGTTGACTATCAAGGCTTACATTATCCATGTGCCTTGTGAATGTTATGGAAACTTTATCCAATAAAAAATACTGGAAACTATTTTTTGTGCGATCGCACATGTCAGTACCTCATGAGGCTACCAATCTCCCTGGGAAATCTCCATTATATATCTTAACACAATAATCGGATGTTACACTTGTGAGAAAGGTCTCTAAGTTGTGACAGGCACTACTTGTTATCATTTTATTAAACTGTCTTGTAAACACACCAGATTTTCAATGATTTCAATGAACTTGGTTTACATATCAATGAGTAATACAACAGCTCTTCAATGTGTTTTTAATATCAATGGGTCACAATTACATGTAAAATGAAAACGGCGCTAAAGAGTGTTCCTTTTTAAAACTTCTACTGGTCAATTTTCCTTAGTGAGAGCTCAATGAAGTATAGAATTTTACTCATGCAATAAAGCTACCATACTGTTTAGTTGATAGCTACCAGTAATTGTGTGTGCGTGTGTGCGTGCGTGCGTGTGTGTTGTCATTTCCTTGAGCAGGAAACTTTACTCACATTGCTCCAGTCTACCGAGCCGTTAAAATGGGGACCTGGTGCCAACTGGGGAAGCAGCCCACCCAGCTGTAACATCAATGGGTGAGGAAGCAAATGCTCAACTGTCCACGTCTTGTATAGCAAGTGAAGGTCCAGGTGGGACTTCAGGTGCCCACACCTTCACCTGTGAGACATGGTACAGCCTCCTGCAGGTTACTAGTCCTGCCCCAGGAGGGCATGCCTGTGCTGACTCATAGCACCTGAGTAGCGCACGGGTACCCCAGTGCTGGCCACTGGGCAGCATGACCGCATAGTGGCAGCTGAAGGCTTTGCTTTTCCTTTGTGTGTGTGTGTGTGTGTGTGTGTGTGTGTGTGTGTGTGTGTGTGTGTGTGTGTGTGTGTGTGTGTGTGTGTGTGTGTGTGTGTGTGTGTGTGTGTGTGTGTGTGTGTGTGTGCGTGCGTGCATGTGTGAAGCAGCAGGATAGCCAAGTGAGTGGCTAGAGCATTGGCCTGGTAATCAAAAGCTCCAGATTCGATGCTTGTTTATGCCAAGTTCCTGTTGTTTCCTTGAGCAAGAAAGTTTACGCACATTGCTCCAGTTTACCCAGCTGCAAAATGGGGACCTGGTGTCAACTGGGGGAAGCAGCCCACCCAGTTGTAACATCAATGGGTGCCTGGTATTTACTGGGGAACAAATAGCCAACTGTCAATATCTCGCTTAGCAGTGTTGAGGTCATTGTGGAAGTTTAGACTTGGATAGCCTTCTTGTGGTGTGGGTTGCCAGTACTGTCCCAGGAGGATTTGCCTGCACAAGGCTTAGAGTGCCTGAGTGGTGCACAGGTATCCCATTCGCTGGGTGGCAACAGATGAGACAAATGGTAGCAACAATCACTACACTACTAGTAAACACCATCAAGCTGACAGATCCTGTCACACAAATGGAATTGAGGACCTACAAATACTTCATTCAGTTGCTCCAGACCCATCAAGGTTCATATCAGAAGGAGACTTAGAGATAAGGGTTTGACAATGGTCAGGATAACACTTTACCTCATTCAAAAATCATCTAGTGCCATATTTGGCCCTTAGGCAAAAATGAGCCTTGCAGTCAGTCTGTCAGGTGTGGGAAGAAAAAATCCAAGTGCCAACATGTAATGTAACAAGGTGCCCCCAAGTTTGATTACGCAATAATAACGTCATTGTCATTGAGAAGGATGCTGATACGTAGCTGCCTCCAGAATCTATAGTCGGACCCCTTGTGGCCACATATGAGGAGCTAGGCAAGGAAATGGCACACGCCAACCTTGTGAGTACTGCCACAGATTGCTTTTGTAATGTTCATGTGAGTCACATGTCACTCACATGCAACACAGGAAGATTTGAATTGTCTGAATTGATACGTCCAGGCCTACATGGTCAAGGAATAGAATTTTCGAAGTCAGTCCCTAACCTTTTTAGAGAATGGAGAAAACATGCTGAAGCTGTTCAAGTGCTGACGAATACTATTTAAGTAGCTTAAACCAAAGCAGGATGCTCATCTCAAGAAAAGTGATATGGGTTGGAGCAGACTCCAACTATACCAAAACTAAAGAACTTCAAGGGTTCCAAAAAGGACCTTCCTGTGGTCATCCTCCACAGGGTAAAGACAATAGACACTTTCTACTAAACCCCTTGAATGGGGACACTGCTCTTACACGTAACAAATTTAACGGTACTCCCAGTACCCTCAAGACCCCTACAGTTATAGCCCTTCAATGGGTACAGCAGAATCTTCCACTTGGCCACAGATCCTTTCAGATCCTGATAATGACAAATTGGATAAAAGTACCTTTGCACAGATCCCTGGTTATAACACTATTTATATATAACACTATTAAGGGATATAAGATCGAATTCTGGGTAAAGAACAAGCAGTAAAATCTCCCAACTCCCTTTTCACTTCCATGAGATGGAGAATAAACTTATGAACACAGATTCATAAACTCTAGATTCCATGAAAAGGGAGCAATCTCAGTGATGTCCAAGCCACAAATCCATGGGTTTAGTTTCTGCCTATAATATTTCTGGTCCCAAAGGCCTATGATACCATGTAATTTGGCCATTCAAAATGGAGAGGATCCATCCAATAAAGAACTTATTACAGGAAGAAGACTAGATAATAACCATCCTAATCCACCACATAATCAATGGCTGTGTTTTCAGTAGTAGAAGCAAGCATCATCAAGGTTATATGCCCTGGTAAGGACGTCAAGGGTATATATACTCCATATACCTTCTGGAGATAAAATTACTTTCGTCTCAACGTGACAAGCAATGCAGTATTTTTGCATTGACTTTTCAAATATTACACAGCAGTATATATATGGAGAACAACATGAGCAGCATCTCTACGAACAATTTGCTCACTTTAAAAGTAAGAAGTGTGCAAGTTCCTCCTATAAACATGCCAGCACAAGAAGCCATTCATGTACTACCCACAAATCAACACCTACATGCTAAGAAATGGGACACAAAAGATAATTCTAACATGCATGCAATGTAGCTACATACTACAGCTTGTAAAAGGAAAGTATGTGATGAAGAGTGAAGAAACCAAGCCTATAGTGTTAAGGATATTTCGAGGAGGAAACGTTTCATGGTTTTTGTGAATTGGCAATTATCCACAAAACTTTTCCCACTCGAAATTTTCAGCTCAGTCGGAATAACATTTTTGAGTACTACAATGCCCTCAAGAAGAGAAAATTTTCCCCCTTGAAACTTTGGATGGTGGCAAACCATGACAATTTCCTCCTCGAAAAGCAGTAGCCATTCACTTAATAGAGATAAAAATTCTCTTGAAACACACCTTTGGGTTTGATTTAGCTAATCAATACTTATTGTATTACAATGGAAAAGAGTAATGAACATCATACTTATCATACACGATAGTAATGTATATTAGGGTTTAGGCTTTTCTGGCCAAAAGTATCACCCTAAAACCAGCCTCACAATACCTTCATGGTGTCTTGGCAGTATTGGTTAGGTATAACCAAGTACAAAAGTGCCTTCAGTACAACCTGAAATGCTTCCAATATGTTGCTACACTTTTTTTCAAAAATTTATTCAGTGGAATTTTCTACTGATTGACTGCCGCCTTCAGACAAACGTAACTTGATAACGGCTAAAGCTAGAGGCTTGATTTTTTCATTGTTTAATGTCACTTCAGCCTGACAGGTGCCTTTTGACATACTGCAGTACATACAGTGCATGCTTATGTACAGTGTGTACATACAGTGCAGTACACAAGTTTGTAATGAGAATCGTCAAAGTTTTTCGTTGTGACTGGATTGATTGTGGAAGCCAATCTCGTACTGTACTTCACTTGTAATGCTGTGTGACAAGATGAAAACAGCTGAAAATGAAGCGTAATGGCCACTTTGCTATTTCAGCAATTAATAGTTGGGGAGTGCGCTCAGATGAAAATAATAAGCCTGGCGTCATTCTTTCTTCTAATGCATTACGTGTGGGTTCACCAGTCATAATACTGTTACAAAAAAAGTAAATCAGTAAAAAGTAGGAATTTTAAGTTTGATATGGGATCGAAGAATTAAAATGTAGTGAAACAAGGCAGGTCGCCTACACCTGAAGATATACTAGTGGACATTTAATCCCTACTTCAGTCTATACCCATGACTGAATTAGAGATTAAATGTCCACTAGTATGTGTAATTATCTTCAGGTATAGGCAACCTGCCTTGTTTTACTACTTTTTATTTCTTTTGATCCCCAATTGAATTTAAATTCCAATTTTAGTGTCCATATTATAAACATCAATTATATGACAAGTATTTCATCCCAAGGTACAGAATACACGGGTACTAAACTATGGTTCCAAATAAACTACCTGTATAGCCTAGTTTAACTACTTTCAGCCTACACCTGGTACCCACTAAGAAAAAAATGCTTGGGCCTAAACAGATGTCTGGCTTGTTTAAACTCCTGAGTCAAAATTCAGCACTTATAGGAAATAAATTCCCTGGCTTTTATATGGATAAATATAGTAGTTGATAAATCCAGCTCATTCTTCTCATAAAAAGCACAAAGAACTGTTATATTGCTTACACTTAGCCGTTAGCCAAGATACGGTACAGCTCAGCTCCAAGGTAACGTTCATCCACATCTTACCGCTCATTTTGCATGCGTCCAAACTCCATATCAAATTACACTGTCACAACATAGAGTCTATGTACTTACCAGTGTCCTCTTTTGTGTTCCATTCATCTTTGCTGACGGCAAAAAGTGTCAATTTGGCAGTAGCATGTGATGGCTTCTTTTCGTAATGGAAATCATCCATATTTTTCATAGTGGCTACTTTGATTGCATAGGTACTTTCAAACAGTTCTTGATTCGTAATGCTGTGTAACGGGTCGAACATAACTGACAACGAAGCGTAACGGATACTTCATTTTTAGACAATAATTGATATAACTGAGGCGCGCAGCACCATTTCTTTCTTTTGATGCAGTGTGCATGGGTTCACCAGTCATAATAATTATTTATAAAAAAAGTTAACAAACAAGTAAACAAAATAATTTGCATTTTCAACTAGAGTAGGGACCATAGCACATCGATAAAAAGTACTGAAACAAGCTGGAGTAGTGCATGATATTAAATCACAGTAAAACAATAAGAAGTGTTATATCCCTACTGTGCATTTCTGTTATGGTATCTTGAGCACAGTAGGGATATAACACTTCATATTGTACTTTGCGTGGGAGGATAAAAGCGATGCCGCATATTGCATTGTCCATACAGTATTAATCAACTGCATAACTGTACTGTATGAGTCATACAGTACAGTTATGCAGCTACTTGAGCAAATACAGTACAGTTATGCGGAGAATCTATTTAAGGAATGTTATGTAAACAACACACTGTAAATTGCTAAAACCAGCCAAAATAATCCTACGAGTTTGTTCTACGGCTATGAATAGATTGTATAAACACTTACTGATCATCTGATCACTAAGCTTTTAAAACACGACTCCACTAAGACAGTACGATTGATCATTGTAAATCGCTAACTAGCCAAACTAATCCTATTAGTTCGTTCTACGACTAGAAATAGATTATTTAAACACTAGCTTACTGATATCCTGATCACCGAAAATCGCAGCCATTTGAGTATTAGAGAAAATCGCTTCGAGCCAGACGACCAGGAAGCACAATATAACAGTTAAATCACTGCCTATGCTTGTGTGTATGAAAAATACAGCACTCTGGGGGTGTCTCAAGGCAAATACAGCACTCAGCTTTGCCTCATGCTGAATTAGCCTCTCGACACGCCCCCTTGTGCTGTATTTCCATACACACGCATGGCGGTGTTTTAACTATAACTTATTGTTTTACTGTGATTTAATATAGTGCACTACTTAGCTTGTTTCAGTACTTTTAATTGATATGTAATGGTCCCTACTCTAGTTGAAAATGCCAAATTATTTTGTGTACTTGTTAATGTAGCTAGTGGTGTGTTAAGATGTAGTCATGAAAATGATCCCTAACTACAGATATGGGATTCCACAGTTTGTATTATTACATAGTGCTTTGTTAGGTAATAGTATTACAGTAACATGCTAGTTAAGTAACACATTAGTACTTTGCTAAGTCAGTAACAAGTAGTAATGTGTTACTTTAGTAACGCATTACGTATGTAAAGTAACTATCGGTTAGATATTAATAGCATAAGAAATGTAGTGCATTACATTACTCCAGTTACTGCATTAAGTAATAATATTACATAACGCGTTACAAAAGTAACACGTTACACCCAACACAGATGACCTGGCATTTATTTGAAACACGGCATTTATTTTTGTTGTGATGCTCTATGAGCAGCTAAATGGGACCAGGTGGGGACTGGGTGTATTGTGAAGCAATATGGTATATACCTTAAGAAATTTGGGCATCACAATCTGATAAAGACTGTCCATGTTTTTAATTTCTGTGCCCAGCTTTGTAGTTAAATACTTGGCTGCCCTTCTACACCAAGTCCTATTGTTTTCAATGTATACCAGCAAATATTGACAGTAGCAGAGACATTCTTATTCTAATAGGAGCCCATAAGTACCACAAAATGCTTTGTTGCTTGTAGCGCTTATGGATTTTATGGACTCCTGGTACTTTGTATCTTTCTTATGCTAACTTGTCAACAGTTCTGTTGGCTAGATAAATGGAATGGTCTTGCCAACATCTCTGATGCAGTTGCAGGGGAAAACTACTGGATAAAATTATAGTCACTATGTACACAAGAGTCTATATATGTATCTCTGGATGATGATAGGAGTTATTAGTGATAAACATAATACGAAAATGATAGTGTATTCCAGTGTCATGTCAGTATGGTGTTTGTGAAAAAAGTGTTTTTGTGAAACCCTAAGTTGACAAGTTAGCGACAGAAAACAGTTGCCTCTCTACCCATGCCTCTGGTACCTGCAAACTAATAAGGAAAATGAGAGATGTTTCACCTTCCTAACCAGGTCACCATATTCTCTCTTTAAAGCTTGTTTATGCTACCAAAAATTAATAGAATTGTTGGATTTTTGCTACTGCTGTTATTGCATATGTTTGATATCAACACAGTTTCATCCTACCAGTACATGTGGTTAGTGGTTATCAACACATCACAGCATGCCCCACTCTGTGGTAAGATAACATGTTGGACAAACATGAGGTCATCATGATCAGGCACAATGGCTGGAGTTATTGTGAAACATTCCATAACTCTTGTTTATTATGGTGAAACCCTTGCTCTGAAAGTGGTAAGTTTGTATGAATGCAACTCACTACTATTCTAACACTCATTGAAAAGAATTAGAAGAAGCCAATCCTTTTTGTACAGCACAGAGAGATTGCAATAAGGGGTTTCACTCATTCACTCACTCTTTATTTATTCACTCGTTCATTCACTCACACACAATTACATGCAACTGAACTATTTAGTTACAGTTACATATTATCCATAAAATAAAGTAACTGTAATAATATTATATTACTTTGTGTCCACAGCCTTAAGCTGTCACATGTGAAACTACCACCTTATCATGTGACATGATTACGTTGTCGCACAATGTGCAAATCTTGGTTATAAGTAAAAAGCTGGTGAATAAGCTTCATTCAGTAGGCTTCATTACTTTGTTGTGGCTAGGCATTACTCAGTGGATTACTAACGACATTAGTAACTTTGTTACTTGTAGTAATAATATTACATAATATTAGACTTGTTACAGTAACTATATTACTTAGGCAACGCATTACATTTGTAAGTAAAGTAACTTGAGTTATATTACCTGTTTTTATAGCGTATTTTGTTATATTATTTTGTTACCACAAAAGTAATAATAACGCGTTACTCCCAACACTGACTGTGAAATGAGTGTTGAATACAAAGATTTAAACATCATATTGACAGGCCACCAAAATAAATTCTGTAAGCATCCACTAAACAATGCACACCTTCTTTTTGAACAATGAAAGCGTTTTCACTTAAAGTGCCAAATATTTCATGCGGTCTTGATGAAAAATTTTAATTACTTTTTTTTATAACCAGAACTAGCTGTTTGTCAAATATTATCCCTGTCTTGCATACACCTAACAAAGCGTCTGTTGCATCTTAGGTTTGTGGTGTCGCTTAATGTCTAGTAAGCTGGAAAACTTATTACTACTAGGGTAATGCAGTCACTTGGGAAACTATATTTTAAAAGACTCTCATTCACATGGGACCTGGATAAGATCAGAATACCAGTGGATGACTCACTATCTCATAGATTATAAGAGGAACTACTTATTTACGAACCTGTTGTAGTTGCTTCAGACTCCTTTTATAGCATGTTGACCATCTCCAAAGAGGGCACCAATTCCAACCTAAAATTTAACCAACAATTACACCTTCAACAACAGTCACTCACAAGCTAGGTACATTTTATAGCATACTGGTGAACTATGGACTCAGAACCTTATGGCTTTGTTATATGATGCAGCCTGAACCTCATCATTCTTCCATTTTTTTGTATGCATCTTGTTTGTCTATTTCCTTCATCTTCCCATAGTAACCTAATCCCTTTAAATCTCTATCCCTGAGTGCAGTAACAATTGCACCTATACATGATAGGGTACACTATGGTGAATTGATCACCAACTAACTGCTTAATTTAGTCAGTAAAATTGTTGAAATCTCTTGAGTCTAGAGATACGGTTTGCCAAGACCCATCTTTCCTTTTGAAGTTACATGGCTCAACAGCTAAGTATACATTGTCATGATTAACTGTACTTCACGACACTACTGGATCACTTAAAAGACATTTTCTACTTGGACTGTCACTGTGACAGAAAGTGCCATGATAGGAGCATTTAACGTACAGTAGTACATGCAGCTCTTCACATCTCTTCTACATCTGCTTGAAGTCCCATTCATACACCAAACGTGCCTTAATATCAATGGCTATACTAAACCAAGTCGATTTTGTCTATTTACAGTCTATATCTTTGCAAGATTTACTATCTGCATAACCAAACAACGACTATGGGCTAAATTAAGGGCATCAGAGTTATCTGCCAGGGCTTTACTTTCAGCATGCTAGTCTAACTGCACTGATCCTAAGTTGCATAACAGGTCTATTTTGTTCAATTAAACAGTTTAGTCTTGCATAAGACTTATTGTTGGTATAACAACTAAGTTACCAACTTGGCCATCACTTGCACACGGCAGTGAGTTAACTGTTTGATATTATTAATGCTAGAACTTAAAGCTGTGCTGCCAAAATAAATGCATACGCAAGTCCACTCTGCGTTTCGTACATTAATTATCTGCTCTATGGTTCCTTGTAAACTATTATGTCAGACTGTGATGCTGGAATCTTACACCCTAAATAATCTGTGCTAAAAACCCTGACAACTGAAAATTGGTATAGTTGTCCTTGTGGTTGGTCTAATTGATGTACACTGATTACAGTGCTTACACATGCAGGGGGTAGGATATGATGTCATCACGTGTATGAATTTGTCAATAATGCTCTATTGCAAAGTCCATTGTTGAAATCACTGGAGCTCAACATATGAAATGATTTCTACACTAGTGAATTACCATTTATGATAATTAATCCAGCGCTAAACTTCACAGTTTACTAGAACTATACCCTATGCTAAAAATGTACAGTATACGCACATGTCACACAATTATTGTGATGTCATGTCCTACCCCTCTAATACACATTTTCTGTTACCATGGTTACCTAATAATGTATATAGCTCGTTCTTGTTTCCATAGTAACCATGTCAATTTGTGGTATTACTGTTATGCCATGCAATGTGTGGGGTTTGGTGTAAAATTTTCTCAAATACATAAAGCAGAGTGGCATAAAATCTTCCCTTTAGAATAAAATGCATAAAGTCTTCCCTAAAGGCAACATTATGCATGTTTTGTGTGTGTGCATTGTAAGTTGTTTACTTTGGTTGTCTTTGTATCGGTTATACCTTGCTTTGTTTAATTTTGTGTGTATTATCTACGTATTGTAATGTGTCCCTCCGGGCAAGGAAGAACGGCTGTAGCTGATTGCTCGGAGGTTAAAATATAAATCAAATCAAATCAACACATAGCTACCCCAAAAATACGTTATTATATGTACGACCTTACTCCCATACCTCATATCCCATTAGTTGAGTTCCTTCTTCACCTAGGAGCACGAGTACGCCTTGTTAGCTAGCATGTTAGAAAGTTCCTCAGGGTGAGCTAAAAGCAATGAAGTACAAAGATCACGTGTACTTCGGACACCCTAGTCTCGTGCCCAGACCCCACCCACTGCGTTGAGTAGTGGGTGGGGTCTGGGCACGAGACTAAGGACACCCAGCCATTAGTCTCGTGCCCCCCCGGGCTCGCGCTAATGCGTACACAGTTTCTTGCGCGTCGACAAATTTAAAGCGGAAATCACGTGTGGTAATTATAGTTTGAAGTTCAAAAATAAATCGATTTGATTGGTCGAAATTCTATGCACGTGATTTCGCTTGTTTTTGTTGTCGCGCAAGAACTATTAGAAGCTGTGTAGAACCTGTGTACTAGTGCGTGCGGATCTGTCGAAAACATCGAAGAGTCACGAGATAGCCTAGACATTCGATCGCGTGGTTACGCCCCTTTTATTGTATACTCGATTTTATACCAACAAAAGGAGAAAGGTAACACAAATAAATTTTACTGATCATGTGGTAAAGCATGTTTATTATTTTATTATCAGGTGTAGCTACCAAGTTCACTAGAGGTTGATGGCGATAGCCACACCCAATAATGGTGGGGGCGGGTACGAATATCACTTCGTGGCGACACCAGCAGATTGGTTGATGTGTAATATCTGTCACTATCCCAGTAGAGATCCTTATCTTAGTGAATGTTGTGGTCACACATTCTGTAAGTCTTGTCTTGAGGGTGCAAAGAAAGCTACTATCATATCTGATGCTTGTCCCATTTGCCGAAATGAAGTATTTGTTGCCATACATCACAAGCAAGCTGACCGAACAGTCAGGAGTCTCTGTGTGTTCTGTTCTAACAAAGAGAAAGGTTGTGAGTGGCAGGGTGAAGTGAATAACATTGTCGGTCATGTTACAAGCAGTGACGGTTGTCAACTTGAGGAGGTGATATGTACTAATGGTTGTGGAATGCGTGTGCAACGACAATATCTGTCCGGTCATGTTGAGGATGAGTGTGTATGTCGTGTGGTTGACTGTCAGTATTGCCACATTACAGGAGAAAATTGGTTTATTGAGGGTGAACACAAGGATCAGTGTCCCAAATTCCCCATAGCCTGTCCCAACAAATGTGAAGTTGATAATATACCTCGTGAAGATATTGATGAACACAAGAAGATGTGTCCACTTGAAGAAGTCACCTGTCCCAATAATTGTGGAGCAAATTTACAACGACGATATATACACACCCACATCAAGATGGAGTGTCCACGTCTTAAGGTGGAATGTCAGTATTGTCACATTACAGGAGAACAACAGTTTATTGAGGGTGAACACAAGGAACAGTGTCCCAAGTTCCCCATAGCTTGTCCCAACAAGTGTGAGGTTGGTATTATCCCAAGAGATGATGTAGAAGAACACAAGAAGAAGTGTCCACTGGAGCTAGTCCAGTGTGAGTATCACGTGGTGGGTTGTGAGGAGAGGATGGCTCGTAAGGATCAGAAGAAACACAAGAAGGAGAAGATGGAAGAACACTTGTCCTTTACCAAATGTCAGCTCACTAAGGCTCAGCACAATTTAGCTAGTAGTCAAGTTGAGGCAGTGAACAGTAGAGAGGAACTAACAGCAAAGACTACTCAGATAGGGAAAGACCTGGCTACTACCAAGCAACAGTTTACCAGTACTCAAATTGACACTGTGAAGACAATTGATAGACTCATACAGCGAATACAGCAAATAGAAAGAGATCTTGCAACTAAACAAGAGCTAACAACACGTCAACTAGAGAAATATAAAGATGATCTTACTGTGAAAGTTGAGCAGGTGGAAAAAGAGTCTAAAGAACAACTAGCAGTCACTGAAAATAACCTTACTCTAAAGCTTCAACAAACAGAGAATGATCTAACAACAACCAAACAAGAATTAGCAGCTACTAAACAGAATTTCAAAGATGATCTTAAAGTCTCCAAAGAAGAAAGCAAGAGAACTATTGACAAGATTGAGGAAGAAATGATAAAATCTTTTGCTGATCAATCAAAAACATTAGCTGATATGAATACAAATTTGACGAACATCCAAGAAGAGGAGAGAAAGTGGAAGGATGATCTTATTCAACGGCTTGAAAAGACAAAAGATGAACTTGGTCAGAAACTCACAAACACAAAGAGAGATCTTAACACTACAAAACAACAATTAGCAGTCACCAAAGATGACCTTTCCCTGAAGCTTCAACAGACAGAGAATGATCTTACAATAACCAAACAAGAATTAGTAGCTACTAAAGAGAATCTCAGAATTACTAAAGATGAGCTCAAAGTTTCCCAAGAAGAAAACGAGAGAACTACTGACAAGCTTGAGGGGAAAATGAAAAAGAATTTTGATGAATCAAAAAAATTTGCTGATATGAACACAAATTTGATGCACACCCAAGAAGAGAGTAGAAAGTGGAAGGATGATCTTATTCAACAGCTTGCAGTAACTAAGCAAGAAGCAAAGAAAACAATAGATGATCTTACTCAAAGACTCGTTGCTAGTCAACAAGAAGTAAAAAAGACAAAAAATGAACTCACACAGAAACTCACCAACACAGAAAGAGACCTGAACACTACAAAACAACAACTAGCAGTCACTAAAGATGACCTTTCTTTGAAGCTTCAACAAACAGAGAATGATCTAACAGCAACCAAACAAGAATTAGCAGCTACTAAACAGAATTTCAAAGATGATCTTAAAGTCTCCAAAGAAGAAAACAAGAGAACTATTGACAAGATTGAGGAAGAAATGATAAAATCTTTTGCTGACCATAAGAATACAAATTTGATGAACATCCAAGAAGAGGAAAGAAAGTGGAAGGATGATCTTATTCAACGGCTTGAAAAGACAAAAGATGAACTTGCTCAGAAACTCACAAACACAAAGAGAGATCTTAACACTACAAAACAACTAGCAGTCACTAAAGATGACCTTTCCTGTAAGTTTCAACAGACAGAGAATGATCTTACAACAACCAAACAAGAATTAGTAGCTACTAAAGAGGATCTCAGAACTACTAAAGATGAGCTCAAAGTTTCCCAAGAAGAAAACAAGAGAACTACTGACAAGCTTGAGGGGAAAATGAGAAAGAATTTTGATGATGAATCGAAAAAATTAGCTGATATGAACACAATTTTGATGAACACTCAAGAAGAGAGTAGAAAGTGGAAGGATGATCTTATTCAACAGCTTGCAGTAACTAAGCAAGAAGCAAAGAAAACAGTAGATGATCTTACTCAAAGACTCATTGCTAGTCAACAAGAAGTAAAAAAGACAAAAAATGAACTCACACAGAAACTCACAAACACAGAAAGAGAACTAGCTACTCTTACAAAAGCTGAAAAGGAGCACACCACATTAGCTGCCAATACTGATGAGGCACTAGCTAAACTGGAGACCAAATTCCAAACAAAGATCACTGAGATTGAAACTGCTGCTCAGAAGAGGATCACTGAATTGGAAACTAAATTGGAAGAGAAGACACAACAAATAGACAGGTTATTAGTGATTACTTGGGGAGCAGATATTGTTTCACAAGCAACAAAATTATCATCAGGTGATCAAGTTGTTCCAGTGATTGTGAAGATGTCAGAGTATACCAAGAAGAAGAGTGATGATATTCAATGGTACAGTGACTCATTTTACACTCATCACAAGGGATACAGAATGACACTGAAAATTATAGCTGCTGGTGATCGTGATGGTAAAGGTACTCACCTGTCAGTTGGCCTGCTCCTCATGAAGGGTCCATATGATGGTCAGTTAAACTGGGTACTGAAGGGACATTGTGAGGTGAAATTGTTGAACCAGATCAGTAACAGTGAACATCATTTAGTGAATGGAAAGTATCAGAATATTGGTCATGAGAGGGTCGAGTTTAGGGAGAGAGGTCCTTATATGTGGTACAGTAATCAATTTATATGCAATGAAGACCTCCACAAGATCACTCCCACATGTCAGTACCTCAAAGATGATACTATCTTCATTAAAGTAGACTATAAACTAGACTAGTATAAGTTTAATTGATTACTGTATTAATTATTTAGTTGTCTAGTTTGTAACATTTGTTGCAATTTTTGTAGCTATAACAACTTTGATTAGGCCACTGCAACTAAATCTTTTGTTTCTCACGATCAGGCCAAATTCAACCAAGTAAAAGGTTGGTAGGTCAGTAAAATAAAAATATTATCCGAACCCTTGGGACCAGAGATGGCATCTGAAAACTCCCTATCTCTGAAACTGTGTATAAATAACATTAAAATATCATAATCAAAATTAAAAAATCAGTATTTTCTAATAGAACAGTCGTCTCTGTAATTCAGTTAACCGAGAATCCAGATAAGTGGGGTCCAGATAACCCTCTGTGAAATTTAATGAACATATGGATGTACTACCTCCAGATCTATAATGCCAAGTGACTACATGTGGATCGACTTTGCTGCCGTGTCCTGTTCCAGGCCACTATCACATCGATTAGCACACAAACCAGGTATAAAATACAATTCGTACCTAATGAACAACTTACAGTATTTAGCTCCAATTTTCACAAGACAAGCAGCAGCATATAATGTAGTAACAACACCTTGGACAACACGTGGATTGTAGTCCCGTCAGACATTAGCCTTTCATAGCACACTCTATTATTACCATTATAGGACTGTTTTATGCATATAGGATTTCTCTTCCGGGATGGGTAGTAGAAGTGGAATGAATAATGTAACCAATGCAAGCCACTGTGATTCTTTCTCAAGGTAACACAAAACCTTACCATTCAGAGTAGAAAATCATCCATACAGATATCAAGTACAAATCAAACTCTCTAATAGAACATACACCATGTACAGTGATGATTATACAACAATTAAAAAGTTACCAAATACAGTGACACATTACATGTACTATTAGTAAGGATAATGTTCTCTGTTAGCAGGTCTACATTCCTCTGTAAATAAACAACACAACATGTAAATAAACAACACAACATGTAAATAAACAACACAACATGTAAATAAACAACACAACATGTAAATAAACAATACAACATGTAAGTAAACAACACAACATGTAAATAAACAACACAACATGTAAACAACAACACACGTGTAAATCAACATTGAAACCAGGTCACTACTGCTGACTCGGATGACCCACTGACCAGGATAGCAGACCCGGATTAATTAAAGCCGAGACGTGTTTCGGCTAGTCTCGGGCGAGTGAACGAGTCTACATTTTGAGCGTTTGATTCGTGTTGAGTAAATATTGCAACTTCAGCCTAGCTGTAGGTTGAAGACCAAAAAAAAAAGGTCTTCACCTACTGACAATAGCTACCGCTCACCATAGATACCCTCAGTTTCGTGCTACATACTGCACTTACTAACAAATAGGCGTGGCTGAGCATATGTTGGTAATACGATAAGTGGGCGTGGCTCACAAAAGAGCTACGCGATAGCGTTTATAAGTTCCACGTCGTCAAACGAACAATTTCGTTTCTCACGTGATCCAATCTGGGTCAGACCCGGATAAATTGTAAACCGGGTCAGACCCGGATGACCCGACCCGGTTTCAACGCTGGTGTAAATAAACAAAACATGCAAATATGCTGTGAACAAGAATTAACAACTATAGCAGAAAGAGGAGACAAAAATAGAATACAGTAAATCATGTCTGATTAAATTAGCACCTTAACTAATTGTGAGTGTTTACTGCTGAATATAATTGTGACCTGCTGTGCAAAAACTGGCCATTTTTGCACATTCCCCAAATTTCATTTCATTGCCTCTCTGTTATCTATAGTAAGTAACAAAGGACTACATAGACAGCCACAGTTTCAGCCTTTTGTGATGAATGGTCTGGAGTTAGTCCAACAGTTGGAACAGGAATAAAATTCGATTTGTACAGCAACAATATGGCAAATAAATTGTAGTAATGAATCATAACTTATGACTGGAGTAAGCTATGAAGATGAGGTTTGGCTCACTCGGTTCATCAAGAACTGGCAAATCGATCAACCAACTGTACATCTCTGTGTGGATGGCCATTTCAACAATGAAATGAAGATAGTAAACTTTATATCTACCACATTGTAAATAAGTGTCCATACCTTATGTGCCTCATGCCAAAACAAAGACTTTCTTACTTCTTATGAACAGACAAATCTGATGGTGTATAGGTTATTGAATTGAGCATTGTTTTCACTGCATACTGAAGTGGTTAAAATGAGTGTAAATTTTCATGTAGCATGTGTATTTTTACCCAGTTTATTTCAGCAAAGTAGAATTTTGCAAATATAACCAGTTTTCACTCAGCAGGTCACAGTCGTCACTTTCTCTTTGATTTTATGCCATTACCAGCCTTGAGTGTGTATATTCACTCTATTCATTCTGCAGTGATGCTGAATACAGTGCAACCTGTATTAGGGAACATAGAAAGCATTAAAGCAAGAGAGCTGATATACTTTTTTTTTAAATTTGGGGATTAAATTCTCATGCTATATCTTCAAGTGTAGGCAGCCTCCCTTGTTTTACTAGTTTTTATTTCTACGATCTCTAATTGAACTTTTCTTTGTACTTGTTGGCCTTTTTTGTATTATAATTATGACTGGTGAACCCCTGATATGGTCATACCATTTAAGTAGGGATCAAGTGAAATTTTTGCCCGCTGCCTAAAATTCTGCCTTTAAAAATCATCCTAGAGAATTTTATGTGACGAAAATCACCTTCACGGAATAGTACTAGTCCATATAATACATAAAACAGCATTAAATATAACAAAACACTTATAGGTGGCCAGATATAAAATTTTAAAAATCATCAACACTCGAATTTTAGCCTCACTGCCTCACCACATTCGCAAGCCTAGAGACCAAACAAAGCAGCGCACGGTCACCACTTTATGTCACAACAACAAACTCACCAGTGGAATGTGCCTTTTGGGGTTCCAACGAGTGTAGGTCCTCTGTGTGACATTAGACAATGTGATCAATAATTCATTCAACAGTCAACCCACGCACAAGACGTTCCAATTAAAGTTACAATCACGCGACTCAATTATAAACATTACGTATACAACACCATTTAATGATTACAATATGATCAACTAAAGATTACAATATAATCAAATAAATTATAACTACATACAGTTCAGTTCATTCTACCACATCTCCCCCTGAGAATGGTATCTTTCTGGAGGCAGAACTGTTGTACCAGTCTGTGATTGTGTTTGGACTCTTGAGCCACTAGACCTTGTTAATGGAATAGCATTATCATTGGACAGTAGTGGACTACTGTCATCTTCGGTCAGTTTAGAGTTGTTGGGTGGAAGTGGACTGTTAATGCCTTCAGTTGAGTCAGGACTACTGCTGGACACTGCAGGGTTATCACTCTCTGGGAGATGATGAAGATGTTGCTGATTCCTTCTGATTGTCCCTGAAGGTGTGTTGACTAGATAGCTTCTTGGAGTATCTGCTGCTGTCACAACTCTCCCTCTCACTGTCTCTCTACTGGAGGTGACCCATACTTCACGATCAACTGGCAATGGAGAATGTTCTTTTGTATGATGATGCCGATCGAAATCTTTCCTTTGCTTAGCTATGAATTGGTCATTGGATTTTTGGAATTCTGACAGGTAAGGTCACTGTGGGATCAGCAAGTTGTCAGTCATGGGCAGCAGGGATCTCAGCCTCCGTCCCATCAGGAGTTCACTTGGGCCAAGGTTACACCAAGGCATGGGAGTAGTCCGATAACTGAGCAGCCCTTGGTATATGTCATCTGCCTGCCTCAGAATTTTCTTTAATGTGTGTACAGTTCTAACTTGACCATTACTCTGAGGATATAGAGAGCTACTGGTGACATAATATGTAAATTGCATGCCTTGGCAAAGGTAACGAACTCTTGTGACCGGTACTGTGGCCCATTATCACTTCTCACTATCTCTGGTATGCCATATCTAGAGAAGATAGTTTTCAATGCAGTGATTGTGCTGGTGGATGTTGTGGAAGACATTTTCACTATTTCTGGATATCTAGAATAATAATCTACTACCACTAAATACTGTTTTCTTTCAAACTTGAAGAAATCTGTACCAACCACCTGCCAAGGGTAGTCAGGAAGGGAAGAAGTGATCAGCGGCTCTTTCCTAGGTCTAGCATCTCGGCAACAAATAGTACACTGTTATGTTTTCTGAGCAATTTGCTTTGACAATCCTGGCCACCAAACAGAGGACTTTGCTCTCATACGACATCTTTCTATTCCTTGGTGGCCTTCATGGATCTTGTCCATTGTAGAGCTTGTGGGACCACAATATGGTTGTTGTACAGCAGTAAGTCATTGCACACAGTCAGAGATGCTCTGGCTTCCCAGTAGGGTTTTACCTCAGGTGGCATTTGATGCTTAGATGGCCAGCCACTCCGACAGTATAATCTCATTACTGTGAGTGCGTGATCTGATTTCTGACCATTTAAGTAATCAGCTAATCGCGCTTTGCTGGCTGGCAAGGAGGTCACCACTGTATCTACCAGCAATTCAGCATCATCTTGTAATGAATCATCTTCTGGGGTTACCAGGGAAGTGGGTGCCCTGGATAAAGCATCTGCAGCATACAGCAATTTCCCAGGAACATGGGAAACAGTATAATTAAACTTGGCTAACCTGAGGCAGAAATGTAAGATACGAGGGGGTAGACAGTCCAAATGCTTTGTGTTCAGTAGGGGAATTAGTGGCTTGTGGTCTGATTCAATCAAAAATTTGCTTCCAAGCAGGTAGACGCTGAACTTGGTGCAGGCCCATGTGGCTGTCAGGGCCTCTTTCTCAATTTGAGTATATTTCTGCCCAGTTGCTGACAAATCCCGAGATGCATATGCCACTGGCTGCCACTCACTGGTGACTCTTTGGAGAAGGACTGCCCCCAATCCAAAGGAAGACGCATCTGCAGCAACTTTGGTTTCACCTCCTGGACAATACAGAGCAAGGATTATTGGTTTAGTTAGTGCCTCCTTTGCCTTTAAAAAGGCAGTTTCCTGATCAGGCCCCCATAGCCAAGCTCGTTTGGAACTAAGTAGTCCCCGGAGTGGGTGGGTACTGTCTGCTAGATGGCATGAAAATTTCCCCAGTTGGTTGGCCAACCCCATGAACCTACAGAGTTCTGAGACATTTTGGGGTAGTTTCATTTTAAGGATAGCTGATGTCTTATCAGGGTCTGCTTTGATGCCATCCTTATTGACAATGTGGCCTAGGAATTTCACTGTACTAACACTAAACTTACATTTCTCTTTGCTGAGTGATACCCCAGCAGCTCTTATACACTCCAATAAAGCCTACAGTCGCTGGTCATGCTCCTCTTGGGTAGAGCCAAACACTAACATGTCGTCCATCTGACAAACTACTCCTTTAAGACCTTCAATTATCTTGTTCATCTGCAGTTGGAATAATTCGGGGGCACAAGAAATACCAAAAGGCAATTTGTTCAATAGGTAGCGCCCATAGGGAGTAATGAAGGTGGTAAGTGGCCGGGATGTTTCTACCAATGGTATTTGCCAAAAACCACTGTTGGCATCAAGTTTACTGAATACGATGGCTCCACTAAGCTGGGCCAATGTATTGTCTACCTTTGGGATGGGATGTACTTCCCTCAGGACGCTCTCATTCAGCATCTTAAAGTCAACACAAATTCTTACTGATCCGTCACGTTTTGGGACCACTACCATCCCAGCACACCATGAAGTTGGCTCAGTTACTCTCGAAATAACCCCATTATTCTTCATCCGAGTAAGTTCTTGCTTGATCTTCTCTCGCAAAAGTATTGCCACATTTCTTGGAGTACAAAGGGAATATGAGATGGCATCCTCTTTCAGTTTGATGATGTATTCGTCCCCCAGGGTACCCAGACCTTTAAACAATGTGGGGAATTTGGCATGAACAGAATGTGCATCACACATGAGAGCATCCACTCTGCACAAAATGTTAAGGGCAGTAATCGCTGGGAGACCTAGCAAATTATTCTTGAGGCCATTAATAACAGATAGTTCGGATTGCGGACTTCTGACCATGAGACGGTGTTGTTGTAAACTGGCCCAGTACATTGAGGTGCTGCTTGGCAGGCCCCTGCAGGATTTTCTGAGGCTTCTTGAGCACTACATTTGGCAGTGACTTGTAAGTTTTCTCTGTGATTGTTGTAGCTTTCTCTGTGATTGTTGTAGCTTCAGCCCCTGTATCAAGTTTGAAAACCACTTTAGTATTAAATTTGTTCATTAACAGTGTTGCATTCCATGATGGTTTGTGGCTTCCCAGGGTCACAGCATCAAGAAAGGCAGAATCTAATGAAAGTCCTCCATCAAGAGTGAGTTCATCTTTGTCAAGAGTGGACTCATCTACCGTCACTTCATTGGTTGGTAGCTTAACAATCTTGGAGAAGCATTGGCTAGCATAATGACCTTTCCTCATACATCGCTTGCATGTAGCTCCACTGGCAGGACATTGTGTGCCAATAGGATGTGAAGCTCTGCCACACAGTGTGCAGGGTTTAGGGGTACTTTTGCGTGGTAGCCATGCACCTCTTCCATCACCTTTGTGATGAACTGAGCAAGCTCCTTTAATTGAGCTATGTTTTTTATCAATGGGTGATAAGTCAATTGGTGATTTGGTGTCTGAGCTGTTTTGCAACTGGGTATTG
Organism: Dysidea avara; assembly: GCF_963678975.1. Taxonomy (NCBI): domain Eukaryota; kingdom Metazoa; phylum Porifera; class Demospongiae; order Dictyoceratida; family Dysideidae; genus Dysidea; species Dysidea avara. Next base: position 22,105,092 of record NC_089280.1, read on the forward strand.
TGCTGTTGCATGGCCTCCTTCTGTCTTACCAACTTCATGGTCTTGGCCAAGGTTAATTCCGGGTCCATCTGCAGGTGCTCCGATAACGATGTGTCGCGAATACCAACTACCAATCAATCCCGTAGCATTTCATCTTTAAAATTGCCGTACTTACATGAATCTATTAGCTGGCATAATACAGTGATATATATTTCAGCCAATTCCTCAGGCAGTTGGTTGCATCTGTTAAACCGCGCTTGTTCGAAAATTACATTTTTGCAAACCTTAAAATATTCATCAAATTTGCCCACAACTGAACTGTACTTTGCTCTGTCTGTGGTGGAGATATTTGTAGACGAGAGCACGTCCTCGGCTTCTTCACCCATACAATATAAGAGTGTACTGATCTGCCGTGCCTTATCTTCACTTGACAAAAGATCCGAAGTGAGGCGATACTCCTTCTCCACTTGGACCATTCGTCCAGGTTTTTGAAGTTGAACGGGATGGGAGGCTGTAGCTGAAGTGTCATACTTGAGATCCCACTCCTGTCACCATGTGACATTAGACAATGTGATTAATAATTCATTCAACAGCCAACACATGTACAAGACGTTCCAATTAAAGTTACAATCACGCGACTCATTTATAAACATTATGTATACAAATTCATTTAATGATTACAATATGATCAACTAAAGATTACAATATAATCAACTAAAGTATAACTACATACAGTTTAGTTCATTCTAACACACTCTACACCTTGTCTTTTCTTTTATCTTCAATCAGGCTGCTTGTCTTCTTCTTCATCCAGCAAAACCATATTGAGGTGCTAATTTTTCGTATCAACACCTTCTTTCAGCAGCATATTTAGACGCCACAGAATTATTTCAGAGCTGGATTCCAGAAGCACCTCAGTCCTGGCACTACTATGAGAGGTACACTTGCTACATATCTGCAACTTCATGATTGGGATCCAGTTTACGGTAGGTTTGTGACCACGCCCACCAAATAAAGATCTAGGTGAATTAATACTGAGACCCAACCTTTTAACAATCTAGCTAGCTATCTACTTAACAATAAACAAGATCACCTCAGCAGCACACCCTTAGCTGACTCAAGATAATTATACTCTAAATGAGTCTAATACAACAGTCACTCTAATACAACAGTCAAGAATGATAGAAAAGTTACATTGTTATGGTAGACATAGCTATTTTTATAAGAAAAAGATACAAGCACAATATAAAATTATAGTATTATTGTTCTAAAGGAGACAGGTACCCCTCAGCAACAGCAAGGTCGACAGCTGGAGTCACACATTTATGCTTGGATCTAGAATGTGGTCCCCTGATACACATTACTGAAGAGTACAGCAAGGAGAACTAGCTCATAACCACAGAATATGGGGAACTCCACTTATCACTGAGCAAACGGACAAGATGTTTATAAGTGATGGTAGCTATCTGCCTTTCCCATACCTACAGATGCAAAAAATACAAGTAGACTTACATTGTAGCTAGCTGTACCACAACAAAAAAAAACTGAACAAACTAGTATTCTAAAAATAGTTAATTTAAAAATGAAGTAGGGATCTATGTAAAAAAAGTAGTGATACAAGAGATGAATGGTGTTGGTACAGCATAGCTCAGTGGGAAGTCCCTACTTTGGCATTGAACAAATAATAATAGCTGATGTGCCAAATTAGGGACTTTCCCACCGAGCTATGCTGTAACACCATCATTCATCTCTTGTTTCACTACTTTTTATTGCATAGATCCCTACTTTATTTTTAAATTAACTATTTTTAAAATACTAGTTATAATTATCTAAATGTGCACCCAACTGTCAAATATGTGAACTGGCCATTACACTTCATTTTCAACTATGTTCTGGTAAAGTCACTATAGAAAGTATGGACAAGTGTATTTTCTGGTGTTTGAACGCAGTGAATTAGCAAGAAAATAAGCTCCCATGTGAATACGTAGTAGTGTCACGTGATGCAGGGTATATAAAGTTGTGTGATGTGTATTAATTTCATTCTAGGCCACGTGTACGAGTAGGTTGGCTGTACTTCCAGAGAGACTATGGAAGAGGATAAATTCGAAAAACTGATGGCGGAGCTCCAGGCTACACGTCGCGAAATGGACGTAAAGCTCACTTCGTCCATCGCTGAAGTCAAGCGCGAGATGTCCTCCGCGCAGGAACGGACGGCTAAGGATATTCAGCGTAAGCTAAATAGGCCTTCTTACCGATTCCGGAGCAAGGGCATGGAGATGTAGCACAGCTTTAATTTAGAAGTGGAGGACTCCATCTCCTCGGCACGCCAGGAATTGGAGAAGATGGTTGCATCCGTGAACGCGGAAGAAAGGAGCACGTTGGAGAAGGCTGCTGAGCATCTAGAGGAAGCTGACAACAGTGATGATGAAAAGGAGCTCCGGAGAGCGGATAAAGCCGCCAGGCGCGACTTCGAGGAGAAAGATACCTACTACAGGAAACCAAGAGGAGGAAAGAGTTGGGGAGGAAAAAGGGGACGCCGTTACAATCCCTATGGCCAACACTACCATGACTCCTGGGACACCCCTGGGCCCAGTGGAAGGAGGGATGTACCACTGCCAGCCCCGAGACCTCTCATGTCTCTCGCCCCCCAAAGACAAACCAGGCCAAGAGTGCTGGGGCCGTGCTTTGTATGTGGGCAATTTGGCCATTTGGCGAGGACATGTCCTACCAAAGGTAGACAGTATCCTTTTTATCCGCCTGTGGTAAGCAGTGCTGATGCCATATGTGTTACTGCTGAGTTTAGCAAATTGTCTGGAAGTAGGCAAGGTGTTGATGATTGTATTGCTGAATCGCATGTTGTTGATGAATGTACTGATGAATGGAATTTAGTAGATACAGAATGTGTAAATAGTACAAAGGAAATTATTGATACCTCTGTGGGGCACTATGGCACGAGTGCGACTGGGAGCCTGGGTAATCTGGGACTGTACGACCTTCAAAAGTTTTGGGAAATGGATGACACTGCAGTGCAGTTACCAGTGCAAATTACAGATGTTCAGGGTAGGCTTAAGCAAAGAATTGAATTTTGGCATGAAGTCCTGCAAGCCCCTCCTTCTATAATAGACTGTATAGAGAATGGTTACCGCCTGCCTCTTAAGTTTATCCCCCCACCCTACTCCCAGCAGAACCACAAATCAGTTGAATTATATAGCGAGTTTATAGATGATGCTCTGCAGAAACTGATGTCAAACAGATGCATAATGAGAGTAGAAGCAAAACCAGAAGTGTGCAGTCCTTTGTCAGTGGTAGCCAATTCCCAAGGGAAGCTGCGCCTGGTCCTGAATTTGAGATATTTAAACCAGTTTTTGCATGTTGTGAGTTTTAAATATGAGGACCTGCGCATAGCTGCACTAATGTTCGAACAAGGTGAATACTTGTTTAAGTTTGACTTAAAGTCTGGGTACCACCATGTCGATATATGGCCAGAGCATTACAAGTTCCTGGGTTTCCGTTGGGATACAGATAGAGTAAACTATTATGTTTTTAAAGTTCTCCCATTTGGGCTGTCCACAGCCTGTTACCTATTTACAAAGCTGATGAGACCATTAGTGAGGCACTGGCGCAGTAGAGGCTTGAAGTCCATTATTTATTTAGATGATGGGATAATAGCAGTGAAAGGAGAGGCTAAAGCAAGGCTTGAGAGTAAACAAGTTGAGCGGGACCTTGAGCAAGCCGGTTTCATTGTTAACATAGAAAAGTCGGTCTGGGAGCCATCACAGAGAGTAGAGTGGCTTGGCTTTAACATTGATCTGGCATTAGGCGAATTCTCAGTACCCACTTCAAAAATTGAGATGCTAAAAGGAAACCTTACGAAGGCCATGCATGCAAGGCTCCTCCCAGCAAAACAGCTGGCCAGTCTGATAGGAAAAATTATGTCTATGTCACCCGACTTAGGCTCAGTTACCCGGTTGATGACCCGTAGTTTGTATGCTGCTCTAGATAGCAGAATAGGTTGGTGCCATAAGTTATCGCTATCAGATGAAGCATTACAAGAAATAGAATTCTGGCACTCAGAAATTGCTAACTTTAATGGGCAGCATATTTGGCCAAAACCATCGGCTGTAAGAGTAGTTTACTCAGATGCGAGCTCCACGGGTTACGGTGGGTATGTAGTTGAACATGGTAACCTAATTGCCAATGGTCAATGGTCCCTTGAGGAGGTGGAAAAGAGTTCCACATGGCGTGAGTTGAGAGCAGTGCGCATGGTGCTGGAATCCTTTCAGGACAAGTTAAAAAATGAGCGACTCCGCTGGTTCTCCGATAACCAGAATGTGACAAGAATTGTGCAACACGGTAGCCGGCAGCCTGCCCTCCAATCAGAAGCCTTGAGCATATTTGCTACTTGTTTGAGAAATAATATTAGGGTGGAGCCTGAATGGATTCCGAGGGAAGAGAATGAGTTAGCAGACTACTACAGTCGTGTAGTAGAGTATGATGATTACATGCTGCACCCGGTGCTATTCCAATGGCTAGACAATATCTGGGGGCCCCACACAGTAGATAGATTTGCCAACCCAGTGAATGCACAGATAGAGAGATTTAATTCTAGATTCTGGAACCCTGGTACGGATGCGGTAGATGCCTTCACTTGCAATTGGGCTGAGGACAACAACTGGTGGTTTCCCCCAGTCTATTTGATCCCACGGGTTGTTCGCTATGCACAAAGGAGTGGTGCGAGTGGCACACTTATAGCCCCCCAGTGGAAATCATCTCCATTTTGGCCGCTGATCTTTCCAAATGGAGTGGACCCAGCAGATTTTGTAGTGGGATACCTAGTACTACCAAACAGTGAAAATCTAATCCTTCCTGGCCAATCAGGAACCAGTTTGTTCAAAGGGCTCCCAAATACACCTATGCTGGCCCTTAGATTAGAGTGTTAACTATAATGTTAAAAAAAAAAAAAAAAAAAAAATTTTTTTAAAAATAAATAAAAAAATAAATAAAAAAAATGATAATAATTAAGAGTATATGTATATACACTTACTATGCAACTATGTACACTTGATTGTATGCCCAGAATGTAGTACTGATGGGTCACAGCAGTAAGGCTAGTATGTATAACCATTCGTCCTGACTGTTCAGTGGTGATTAGACTTACAGCGGTATGGCCTGTTTGTCCTGACTGTTAAGTAGTGATTGGTCACAGCGGTAAGGCTGGTATGTATGACCTGTTTGTCCTGACTGTTCAGTAGTGATTGGTCACAGCGGTAAAGCTGGTATGTATGACCTGTTTGTCCCGACTGCCCAGTAGGATTGGTCACAGCGGTAAGGCTGGTATGTATGACCTGGTTGTCCTGACTGCTCATTAGTGATCGGTCACAGCAGTAAAGCTGGTATGTATGACCTGTTTGTCCTGACCGTCCAGTAGTGATTGGCCACAGTAGTAAGGCTGGTATGTACGACCTGTTGTCCTGACCGTCCAGTAGTGATAGGTCACGGCAGTAAGGCTGGTATATATGACCTGTTTGTCCTGCCTGTCAGTAGCGATTGGTCACAGCGGTAAAGCTGGTATGTATGACCTGTCTGTCCTGACTGTTCAGTAGTAGCTGGTCACAGCAGTAAGGCTGGTATGTATGACCTGTTTGTCCAGATGGTTTTTTAGTATTGACTGGTCGCAGCAGTTAGGCTGATATGGATAACCTGTATGACCTGCAAAAAAAAAAAAAAAAAAGAATGGCACAAATGAAAGAGTAGAAATTGCATAAGCCCTAACAATATGTGTATATTCATTGTTTTATAGGTTTGCCTAGGGAAGGAAGCTGGAAGCTCCTGGAAGAACTAAAAAACCCTGACCTGAAGGACCTGGCTAATCGGCTTCAGGATACAATCCTGCATAGCCGTGCAAACAGTACAGTCTCGAAGTATCTTCGTGCATACAGGAGATGGAAGTCATGGGCAGACACTAACCAGCTCCCAGTTATCCCAGCAAGGCCTCACCACTTTGCCTTGTACTTGCAGCACTTAGGGGAAACGACCAAGTCGAAGGCCTCTGTGGAGGAAGCGTGTAACGCTTTGTCATGGGTACACTCAGCTTCGGGATTGGCAGGGCCATCATCCCACCCCTTTGTGAAAGCTACCGTGGAAGGGCTACAGCGACAATTAGCAAGACCAGTTAAGAAAAAGGAACCAGTAACAGTCGAGATGTTGGAGGCTATGGTCAATGATGCCGAGAGCTCAGGTACTCTTTCAGATCTTCGGCTGGTTACCGCATGTTTACTTGCCTTCTCTGGTTTTCTGAGATCTAGTGAGTTAGTAGAATTGAGGCCATGTGATTGTTCAGCTGATGCACAGATGCTCAAAATCAATATCGTAAAGAGTAAAAATGATAAATTGCGTCAGGGCAGTGAGCTTCTGATATCCAGGACCAGTACTAGCATGTGCCCAGTGGCTACACTGGAAAAATATATGGCCAGGACCGGCATGCGATGGTCAGACAATTGTTTCATTTTCCGACCGATCCAGAAGACAAAAAATGGAGAATCCCTTCGGAAGACAGGACGAATCAGTTACTCCTGTTTAAAAGATTTATTTAAGAACAAGGTGTCTAAACTGGGATATGACGCAGCAGACTTTGGACTGCACAGTCTGAGGGCAGGAGGAGCTACGGCTGCAGCCAATGCTGGAGTCCCTGACCGCCTATTTAAGCGTCATGGTCGATGGCGGTCAGAGAATGCAAAAGATGGATATGTGAAGGATGATGTGGGGAGCAGGCTAGAAGTCTCCAAGAAGTTAGGACTGTATCTTCTCGTAGCTACAGCTTTCTTTGTAGCTCTAATGTGTTCATTAGCTATAGCCAACCAGCGGTGGTGGCACAAATCCAAATGTTTGAAAGTGGTGGGTACTGTGCATGCATCAGGTGTATAGTAGTAGTATGGTGTGGGAGGTGTATTTTCTGGTGTTTGAACGCAGTGAATTAGCAAGAAAATAAGCTCCCATGTGAATACGTAGTAGTGTCACGTGATGCAGGGTATATAAAGTTGTGTGATGTGTATTAATTTCATTCTAGGCCACGTGTACGAGTAGGTTGGATCCCAGCCCACCCACCCATTTTAGATTACAAATTTTCCTTAACGTCGTCATAGATGAGGGATCTATGGCAGCTACCAGAGATTTTTTTTTTTTTGGAACTAGGTCATACATACATACGTACATACACAACAGAGTGAGCTGTTTTTGGTTTTTCCCTGAGTGGTAAAAAAAAAAAAAAAAAAAAAAAAAAAGCAACCACCAGGTTTTTCCAAGGGCTATCTTGGGGCTGGATAGTTCTGAATTTTTTTGTTCAATTTATTTTGTGTTTGGCTAGCCCTCACTCTGTGCAAGTTTTTGTGGTCTTTGTAATAATGTGTAATGTGTGTTAGTAGAGTTGTACCATTCTTAATGTGTTCATTAGCTATAGCCAACCAGCGGTGGTGGCACAAATCCAAATGTTTGAAAGTGGTGGGTACTGTGCATGCATCGGGTGTATAGTAGTAGTATGGTGTGGGAGTTTCCATTACAAACATATAGGGAAGCCGTTATGTGCTACCATGAATTGACACCTCACACTGTCAGCAAAGATAAATGTAGGACAATGGTAAAATCCATGATGCATGCACTGTGGTATGCCAAAAGGCACCTGTCAGATTGAACTGACATCTAACAGTGAAAACACTTTAAGCCCATAGCCTTACGTACCTGTATCGAGTTATGCTTGTCTGAAGGTATCAGTCAGTCAGTCAGTCAGTCAGTCAGTCAGTCAGTCAGTCAGTCAGTCAGTCAGTCAGTCAGTCAGTCAGTCAGTCAGTCAGTCAGTCAGTCAGTCAGTCAGTCAGTCAGTCAGTCAGTCAGTCAGTCAGTCAGTCAGTCAGTCAGTCAGTCAGTCAGTCAATCAGTCAATCAGTCAGTAGAAAATTCCACTGAATAAAGTATCTTCAAAATACATGGCTACCTAATGGAAACATTACTGAAGGCACTTTTATACCTAACTAATACTGCCAAGGTGCCATGAAGGTATTGTGAGGCTGATTTCTGGTCAACTTTTTTTTGTGAGAAAGTACAAACCTCCATGATCCCTAATACACAGCACTACCATACTGTATGATATGTCCTGATTTTCCAGATCAGTTTATGTACTAAGGGGCACTAAATATGTTGTCATATTATGCAGCCAGATTTGCACCAGAAATCATTGGAACTAGACAGATTTTGTTGTAAGGAATAATTATAGAGGATATCCACACACTAAACACTTTCCAGATAGTCATGAGCCCTTATGTTATAATCCTCTGTTTCTAAGTCCAAATATTATACAGAAAAATTAGAAATTTTCATTTGAGTAGGTAGGGATCATCGACACAAAAAGTAGTGAAACAAGAAAGGTTACGTACACCTGCAGATATACTAGTGGACATTTAATACCCACATAAGTGTTGTGGGACTGAATGTCCACTATTATATCTGCAGGTGTAGGTGAACTTCTTTGTTTTACTACTTTATCAAACAGTACAGTAGTACTGTTTAAGTAGGGGGTTTGCATCAAAAGTGATGCGCACTGCCAAAAATACCGCCCATAAAAACCAGCTTAGAAACTTCTTACGTGACGAAAATCACCCTTACGGAATAATATTAGTCCATCTAACATCAAATGAAGTGTTAAAAACAAGAAAACGCTTACTGGCAGCCGGATATAGAATTTTTTTAAAATCGTTAAATTCGAAATTTCGTCTCACTCACTCACTCACTCACTCACTCACTCACTCACTCACTCACTCACTCACTCACTCACTCACTCACTCACTCACTCACTCACTCACTCACTCACTCACTCACTCACTCACTCACTCACTCACTCACTCACTCACCACAGTCACAAGCCTAGAGCCCAAACGAAGCAGCGCATGGTCATTATTTTATGCCACAACAATAAACTCACCAGTGGGATGGGCCTTTTGAGGTTCCGATGAATGTACGCCCTATGTACCCTGTGTGTCTTGTCTTTTATATTCAATCAGGCTGCTTGTCTTCTTCTTCATCCAACGAAACCATATCGAGGCATTAATTTTCCATATTAACACTTTCTTTAAGCAGCATAATTATAGATGCCACAAAATTATTTAAAGGTCAACTGAAATGGAAAATTCATGTATGATTTTATTGTATGGATGTATTGTTTGTATCAAGCAATGCACAAAAACACCAATTTAATAATTCAATTATGCTGATATTGCGAGATATTAACTCATAAAGTTTGGTAATTTTGCGACATCATAAATCGTCACAAGAAGAGTTCCGGTACGCGTATTGTATAAAACGGCATAGCTATAACTATCAAAATCTAGTTTAAATTCAAGTTCACTTTAACGCCTGACGATATTAGAAGCGAAGACGCTATACCAAGTCGTTGTGTAGTTGCTGGTTGTCACACTGAAGGAGGTATGGGCTACAGCTTACACGGATTTCCTAGTGATGCAGCTGTTCACTCGAAGTGGGTAAGGGCTGTGCATCAACAGCGTAAGGATCGGAAAGGACCAACAACTACTTCCTTAATTTGCTCGAAGCATTTCGAACCTGAATGCTTTAACACAGAAGGGCGATTTTATCGCGAAGAAATGGGCATTCCAGCCAAGAAGCCGTGCCTCAAGCCAGACACCATTCCAACTGTTTTCCCCAAGCCCATTCGCAGTGGTAGCAGCAGCAACAGCTGCCAAGTGTCAACACAATCTCGTAGACCAGCTTCAGAACGAAGAAAGCAATAAACAGCATGTTGGAAAAGACAACATAGCTAATAATTATATGTATTAAAACATTATTAATACAGATTGTTGAAGAGCTACTAGACACCAGCTCAACCATGCAATCAAGTGCGGATGATCCAAGGAGTAGTTCCCCAGTTGAAGACGTAGGCAGCCCTCTGTTGTTGGCATCTACTTCAACAGGTATGATTCCTATGGAAATACAGTCAGGAACACCTACAGAAATACAGTCAGGAGCAGATGACAAAGGTTAGTATCAAAACAAACTACAGTATGGAAATAGCTACTATATTCTGTATCCAATGAATAGACCCAATGACTACTCCTGGCACAAAATCAGTTGGAACGCAGTGTGAGCTATTGGCAGCACCCCCTCTTACACTCATGTCTCATGCAGATACTACCACTGCATCAAGTGAGCCTGAAGATGGTGATATTGATGACTCTTTTCAAATTTCTCAAGATGAAGCCACAACAGAGTGAGTACTGATTCATCCACACCTATAAACAATTAGTCATCACTAATTTGCATTAATACAGTGATGACAACCTGCAGCCATCCACTGAAGCTGATCCAGGATCAACAAGGGATGAAATCAAATACATAATATTTAGATCAGCACTCATACAACTATTTACACACTGTACACTGTGTCACAGCTCATGTCCTGGAGTCATAACCAAGCCAAAGGGCACCTATATTACTGTAAAGTAAGTATACCATCATTGTGGATATCAAAGAGTGTGGGCAAGTCAACCACGTATCAAAGATACCCCTGCAGGAAATATTCTACTATCTGCAGCTATTTTATATAGTGGAGAAACAGCTACAAAAGTCCTCAGGGTGCTATCTCACATGAACATTGCATGCATTACAGATAGAGCATACTACATTCATCAGAAGGAGTACTTAGAGCCAGCAGTCATATCAGTTTGGGATACAAAACAGGAAGAATTGCTAGCACAGTGTAGAGCTAGTGGTAATCCACTCACTATCGGTGGTGATAGACGTGCTGATAGTCCTGGGCACTCTGCCAAATATGGGTCATACGGAATAATTGACTTATCCTCCAACAAAGTTATCCACCTAGAGCTTGTTCAGGTTTGCCACAACTAATATTTCTTTATTCATAATGTTATTAACTATGCAGAGCAATTTGGTAGCATCTAGCAATCACATGGAAAAGGAAGGATTGAAAAATGCTCTGCAATTTTTAATGGAGAAATCAATAAATATAGGTGCACTGATTACTGACCGTCACAAGCAGGTTACAAAATTTGTGAGCCAAAGCTATCCAGATATTGACCATCGTTTTGATGTTTGGCATGTTGCAAAAGGTTTGTCATTTTGGGTACATGTCATTTTGACTCTCTATAATTTTTGCTCCTAGGTGTTAAAAAGAAGCTACTAAAGATAGCTAAATACAAAGATTGTGAAGTGGTGGGTGAGTGGATTAAAAGCATTACCAACCACATGTACTGGTGTGCGGCGAAAACACCGGGTGGTGATGGGAAGGAGATGGCTATTCGGTGGAAATCACTGATGGAACATCTATGTGATCAGCATGAGAATTGCTACCACACTCAAGACCTAGGAGATCGACGTAAAAAGTGGCTGCAGCCAGGTATAATACAAATAATTATGAATGGAACCTAGTAGTTATAATTTAATAAGGTGACAAAGTATATGAAAAGGTCTGTGATGTCATTTGCAATGAGAGACTCATAGCAGATGTCAAGAAGCTGTCACCACACCATCAGACAAGCAGCTTGGAGAGCTACCATAGTGTAGTAAACCATTTTGCTCCTAAGTTACTAGCCTTTTCTTATGAAGGAATGTACTGCAGGTAAGGTGATAATACAATAATATACAAATGATTAAATAAATACAATGCAGGTTATTAATTACCCTAATGCATTTTAATGAAAATTATGGGAGGAAACAGGCAGTAACGAAGTCCGGAATGGAGAGGATGAGACTATGCTTTCCAAAGGCCAAGCAAGGAGAATGTACTCCTAAAATTGTTCCAGTACCACCAACATATCGTAAGTAACAAGGACAGTAACAATATTATTTATCATATGCATTTACTAGACTATTTTGAGGAACTAATCAGTAAGGCTACACACTACATTACACACCCAGAGGAAAGACCTACCATACCAAAGGGACCACCAAAATTAGCTAGTCAATATAAACATCCAGATAAAGACACAATACCACAATTTTCACGTTATAATAATAATAATTGTATGTGTTGATACATGAAAATTACTTAAGGTGTAGTTGGTGGATGCTGATGACCTGTATATTCATCTGATGGAAATTCCTGTCTTATCCTTGATACTACACAGGAGGGCAGTACTACACGCCTGTGCCTGCCCAAGTAGTGCCATCCCCACCAAGTCATCTGTCGGTACGCCGAGTATCAAAATTTTCTGAAAATATGCACACATCATACAACACTGGCAGATTGAAAGACCATAAGCACCTGTTTTCATCAACTGGTTCATCAGCACTCCCATAATGGTATCGATGGCTATGCAGTAGTTACCATTAACACTGCTCTACACAGACACACATTAGAAAAATCTGCATGTTCTGAAATACACACTGGACGAACAGCTAAGCCATCACCTTCCAAAAGACTATTAATTTGTTCAATCTCCTTACAGCATATTGATTCTCTTTGTGTAGCCATTACTATGCAATGGCCACATCTGCACCTAGATAACAATGTGGATCAACTAAATCATAGAACAGTAATGGGCAATGAGGCTTAGCCAACAAAGTTATGCCATAGGCTATAGCTACATAGCCATGGGTAGCTAGCTTATGTCATTTTGCTATATAGCTATATAATGCAACCCTGCACCATATACAGTTTGTATCATTTACGCAACTTAGTGTATGGAGCTTACCAATCAATATTTCCTACGCGATCAGCCTCTGTTTCCTCTCTTTCGACCGCCAGTAGACCGAAAGATTCCTCTCTTTCTTCGAGCCTACTCTCGTACACTGGTTCAAAGCGATACGGCATCACTTCTGACGGTCCAGTCAACAACAGTTCTTCACCAGCCACAGAAGACAAAGATGTTGTCGATTGGGAATCGTCAGAATCACTATCATCAACCAAAGAGTCGCTGCAGCTATCACTTTCCGCCATTCTAACACATACAAAGATGCGCCTCCGTTCTTTCTGTGACATCACGAAAATAATTATATGTGACGTATTAAGAATTTGTGGGTTAATATCAGCAAAGTTGAATTATTAAAATGGTGTTTTTGTGCATTGCTTGATACAAACAATACATTCATACAATAAAATCATACATGAATTTTCCATTTCAGTTGACCTTTAAGGCGCTTAGACTACGCTACTGTACACTGTACAGAGGTACCAGTACTCCATGATAGGTCACAAGATCACGCCCAATCTTTATTCTACGTATTATCGGTATATCAATCAAGACCACGATGACTATGCCCCCTTTACACTAGCTGCATTTGTGACCACACACCTGCCAGTTGGTAGGCTGATTCGAGATACTCTAGTCTAATAATCAGTCAAAACCACGAAGACCACAGCGCAAGCACACATGACTTGAGATACACTAATACAGCAGTCACCCTAATAGAACAGTCGCATGTTTATAGCTAGCTGTATGTTATGGCTAGCCGTATGCTTTAACAAAAACTAGTATATTAAAAATTATAAATTTAAAAAATGAAGTAGGGATCCAAGCAATAAAAAGTAGTGAAACAAGAGAAGAACAATGGTAGCTATTACAGCATAGTTCAGTGGGAAATCTCTACTTTGGCATTAAATCCCTACTTTGGCATTGAACAAAAAAATAATTGTTATACCATGCCAAAGTAGGGATTTCCCACTGAGCTATGCTGTAATAGCTACCATTGTTCTTCTCTTGTTTCACTACTTTTTATTGCTTGGATCCCTACTTCATTTTTTAAATTTATAATTTTTAATATACCGTATATGACCGCATAGAAGCCCGGGCATTTATTTCCTGTAGATCCAACATTTTTGACCTGGCATTTAAAGGAGACCGGCATTAATTTGGACCCGGCATTTATTTCTTACTATCACGTGGAGCCACTCATTGAACAAGAATGACAGGTGCCAGTACCACTACCTACGAAATTGATAGCGTGGTTCGAGGCCACCATGCATATAAAACTATTTGGACTCCTCTGCTGGGTGAAACGTTGGAAGTCAGACGGGAAGATGACAATGACCACGATGAATACCCTGTAGCCATCATCAGAAGAGAAGTCATAATTGGACACGTGGTGTCATAAAATGCATACAGATTGATATTCTGGCCAGTGCATGTCATTAGCACCCCGGTGTTAAATGAGCCCCGGCATTTATTATGACAATCCCCTAGTTGTACCCAGTGTATATTTGAGCCCCTGCATGTATTTGAGCCCGGATTTAATATGGTCATATACGGTACTAGTTTTGTCTATTTGAAATTTTCCTTGTACTTGTTTGTTAGCATTGTTATGACTAGTGAACCCACACATATACATCAAAAGAAAGAATGGCACCTTAACGATATTGCATGAACACACAATCCCAACTATCGATTACCAACTGAAAAGTGAAGGGCTATTATGATTTGCTTTCAGCTATGTTCAGTTCATTACACAGTGTAGCAAATGAAGCACCTCTGTAATCAATCTAGCTACTACAGAAAATAGGACAATACAGATGATTCCCATTACAAACATAGGGAAGCCACTATACACTACCACAAATCAACACCTTGAGCTGTCAGCAAAGAGAAATGAGACACAAAGAAGAACAAGGTTAAGTCCATGATCCATGCACTTTACTATGGGTATGCCAAAAAGCACCTGTTGGGATGAAGTGAGCTAAAGATCAAGCCCATAGCCTTAGTTGTTATTGAGGTGTGCTTGTCTGAAGGCATTAGTAAGTCAGTCGGTCAATTAGTGGGTCAGTTGGACAGTCAGTTAGTAGTACGCAAGGTTATGCCTAACCAATACTGCCCAGCTGTCATAAAGGAAAAGTGAGATTGAGGTGATTTTTGGGCAAGAAAGTCCAAACCTTCACAATCCCTACTATACAGTACTACCATACTGTATGATGAATAGAATTTCAGTTATGATACTCTTAAGCCTGTAGTTGTTAATATAGACATTCAGGAACAAGAACCAGGGGACCACAAGACCTGGTAATACTGGAAGTATAGAATCCAGTAGTTAGTGTGAGAACCACATATTATTGCTATCAGATATTTATAAACACAATTCTAGCAGGCCTACAGTACTCATGTTGCCTTTTAACTGTTAATTTTTAATTGGTGTTTCCTGTTGTGGTACACTTTAATCAAATAGGCAGGATATGTAATGCTTCCGATACTGTTTCTGCAACCAACCTGAAAGCATGGTCTTAATTTTCATACAATATCTTTTTAACACCCAAAAATCATCAGATATGATATAAAAAGTGATAGTGTTGAAATATGCTACCATATTCCCTGATGTAAACAACAATAAACTATTACTACTTGTTTTAATCGCTGCTGCTGCTGCTTCTTCTCAGTGGTGAACTTCAAGCCATTTGAAGTAGAAACTATCTAGAAGCACAGATAATGTATGGATAGGAAACACCCGTTAAATTATTTTCCTATCCTAGTTACAGTACGCTAATTACACTAGGAAATGTATTGAGCAGCTGTTTGGCTTTCTCTGGCTTGTTTGAAGGCCAGTTTGAAGGCGATATTCCTTTTACATTGTTTATTGTGTTGGGTTGTGTACTGAACAAGAACACAACGTGTCTGTGGACATTGGGAGAAATATTGTTTGCGACAAGTGACAATGGCAGGTACTCACCAGCAAATATTTCAGCAGCAGTACTATTAGCCAACTTCTTGTCACCGCATTTACACAACCAAAGAAATGTGTGATACATTGAAATAGATTTTATGCTACAGTACTGCTCAGCTTGAGCTAAACAATTGCACAAAGTAGTACCGAAGTTTTATCAAAACAGTGGAAATATACACTGAAGCAGTGAATATATAGCTAGCCTACTACACTCTATCTGCTACAAGTGGTGTAAACAGCAGCAAAGAAACAGTGCTGCACTTTCTGTTTTTTGTTGTTGTTTTTTTTCAGGAAATTTGCACAACCGTTTTGAAACACCATATTTCACCTTTGAACATGAATTTTCTTACACTGCTGTTTACTACTCTCCAGCATCCCTACCCAGTCCAGCCTCCAATTAGTGTAGGTGGTAACTAACCCAGCTGTAAACAACAAACACTAATTTGCTGGTTACAAGAGCAGCGAAATCTTCCACCTGTCAAGGCCATAAAGTTTACATGCAGCGAAATGAGGATGGCCCATGACGTCACTATGTAAATAATATGGGCGTTTCCAATCTATATGACATACATTATCTATGCTAGTAGTAACTGTGTAAGAAATCCATGTGCATATAAAATTATTTCAGCTAACAATTAACCGTTGTATGGTAAGTCAAGGATCTCTGGGCTTTGTCATTACAATAATAATACTAAATATAAGCACCCAACTACAAAATTTACAGGGATTTGTTCCACCAAGAGTTATGTATACAGTCATAATTCTAAATACTGCTACATTTTAGGTTAATCTAAAGGCTGCAGCACATGTTACTGTCAGACCTTCAGTGCTGGCCACTATAAAGCTTTAATAAT
This sequence comes from Dysidea avara, assembly GCF_963678975.1. Taxonomy (NCBI): domain Eukaryota; kingdom Metazoa; phylum Porifera; class Demospongiae; order Dictyoceratida; family Dysideidae; genus Dysidea; species Dysidea avara. The sequence goes on from NC_089280.1 coordinate 22,121,591, forward strand.
ATGTAACAAAGAGTCTATACATTCATTGACTTCAAAACATTGGATTTTAGTAACGCCAAGCCCTGTAATGATGTTTTACTTTATTCAGGTAGCACAACACAAGTGGGTGTGACATTTATTTGATGACCAACAGAGAAGCCTATGATAGATTGCATTGGGGAGAAACTTTATGAAACACTTCTAGGAATTACTTCCAAACTATTCTAAACTCTACAACAACTCAAGGTCAAATTTAGGCTTAGTTATAAGTGAAGAGCCAAGAGAAACTGTCAACGTGACAAAAATTATTTTACTATAGTTTATGTGACTACATACTTGAACAACTATTTCCAGATTGAGCTGGGCTGCTATGCCACACCTCTATATTATTGCTGTTTTCTAATCTGATTATACCTGAAACAACATAACGAAGGGACATCCTTTAAATACCAATAGTATAAGGACTATGTAACTTAGTAACTACTGTAGAAAGACACTACCACAAGCCCTATCAATTATTATATGAAGCTGTGTACTACATCAGTATCAGGTGTGAACATGTAGGAGTGTTAAAGGGATATAACAATTAGTGAGTAATCATTTTCAAACATTCTCTGTACAGAATTACATGTTCGGAATGCTCAAGCAAATTAGAGACCAAGACAGATGAGTCATTGAGGATCTTGGATAGCATGGCCAAGGTCATTCAAGACACCTTCACCACGGTGTTGTCCAGTGAAGAGTGAAGACAAAACACCTACACATCTATAGACAGCCTAGTACACACAAAGTGCCCAATACTTATTCTGCTCAAGCAGTCTAAATATGGAGATGCCAATCTAGTATTGCTACAAGCCTAAGTATTGGACACAGACAAACCTTTAGACTTTGTATTGACAAATGGGCAGTGAACAGCAGCCAATACAGGAAATCAACACCAGAGGTGTTAAGGACCAACATTGGGTGATGCCACAGATTGCATAAGTCACAGTAGTAGCACCAGTTACCATAGTGACAGAGTCATAATGGTGGCATAGATTCCACCACTCAACATCAATGGGCTAATCCCATTATCACAGCTGCAAGTTGCAGGTTGAAACTTGTCAAGCATAATATCTCTGATAACAGAAGTATTACCAATTCTTTGCATGCAGAATCAGCCTGTTCCATTAAAGGAGGGATCTAACAATGAGTCCTTTCAACAGTGACAAAGGGTTATCACATCCCTCTCCTGTCTCCCCAATAGTCAAGAGACCATGCCACACAGCCATCACCTCCTATCAAAGAAGCAGACCCTTTTGCAGGAGGAGATTCTAACCATGCGCCCAGACAAAGGCCTTCTTCTGTAGCATATTGTGTGGTACTTACTTAGATGGTGGTCAGAGACCAGTTATCAACCTGAAAAGGCCAACCCATGCAGAGGAGGTCCGATGTATTCATGTGAGCCATAGGGTTTGTACAGAGAACTTATTTTGGGAAGGTAATACTAAAATATATGCACCAATCGAAACCATTTCTTATGCTAAATCCATCAGCGTAATCAATCCCATTCAATCCGATAGTTTTGATTTCAATAAACACAGTCCATTGTAGACTTCTTACTGATTAAAGGAATGGAAGTTATGTAATCAAATGAAATCTTTTTGATAGCGCTTACTTTGTGTTGGCCCTTCTCTGAAGCCAACCATAATACTTAAAGATGGAGAGTTTTCATACAGTGAAAACTCCCTTACAGAAAGCGGGTTGGATAACAAAGGTACACTTGAAGAATGCCTTCTTTATGGTACCGTTAGCAAGAGACAGTGGCTGTTTCTGCAAGATGGCTACGTTGGCATCTCTCCTTGATATGATCCATATGGCTGGTCAGTGTACTTTGTCAGGGAGCACACTCTCTGATGACTGAAGTATGAGAAACAATTCTCTGACCAACCTATGTAGGAGCAGAGGATACCAAGGTTGAGTTTTCCACACTATAGCTACCAGGATGAGTGATTTGATTACATGTTTGTGACAGGACTCTACTCACATAGACCTTGGTCTTTGGTTGGATGCTCCTGGCAATGATGGCATTGACAAGGTGACCATCAACATAATTTGTGCTGGTAGCCAATTCAATGTCGCTCTGCTAAGAAAATAATACACCAGCTTGCCCATTTAACAGAAGCAGCCATATGCAACCCTACCACATGGGATGTGTCTAAAAATATGAAGTATATTCCCTTGATAGGATAGAATCACTCCCTATCTCTCAAGTCACTCTCCATGAAACTGCTAACGCTATTGGCATTCACTAAGCCATCAAAATCTTATGATCTCTTCAACCATGGTTTGACCTATATGATAACACTACCAGATAGTGTGGAGAGTTCAAACTCACACTGTCTTGCCAAACAGTCCAGACCATCTAGGCCAGCAGTTCCATTTGTGTTTCCAGCCTCCCAGCAAATGAGAATCTTTGCCCATTTATCTGAATGAATATTTATGTGAGTCCTATAGAAATTCAGAATCTAACTCTACAATAATCCCATTTCATCCTTCTCCATTGCCAGATAGACCTTGGCCATGCTGAATGTAGATGGCATTGACACTCAATCTGTCAGAAGTGCTTCTGACCTCTAGCGGTGTGAAAACAAATCCAACACGTAGTAAGCAACGTTACTGAATGGAGCTCAGAATTTGTCTTCCAATGACTCTATTATACACCTTCTACAGCAAATGATATTGGAATCCCAGTACTATCACACATACAAGCATTCCAAAACGTAATTACCTGAATAGCTACAATCACTGAATTGTCACCAGCTATTCTGAGGAATGTGATTGTGGTGAGCATATCAGCATCCCAACCCCTGGTATGCCGGGTAGGTAGAAGCAGTGGACCCAGGGACCAAGGACCCGGGACCAGGGGGGATCCAATTCTTCTTGGAACTTTACAATATTCTATACTTGTATTAGGTACCTCTGCAAGCAGTCTTGCATGGCCAATCCACTTTCCCCATCACTGTGTCTCACACGATGTTTACACCAATTAGAAATCATAAGCACCTCTGAAAAAGTGTCTGAAGCTGACTGCATTTATAGGCCACTCGTCTGCTGCTGCATGATGACCATACTAGTCTATTATGTCACCTAGCTACTAAAGTTTAGAAACATTGTGCAAACAAATATTTGAAATAGCGATTACTAGCTAAGCCGAGCTAAGCAAGTTCCAGCAGCTCAACAACCACACTTCATACATCGTGGTGCATTTACACAATGTTTCTGAACTAGTAGCTAGGCAACATAATAGACTAGTACACTCATTGTGCAGCAGGCAAGTGGCCTATAAATGCAGTCAGCTTCAGACACTTTTTCAGAGATGCTTATAATTTCTAATTGGGTGAGACACAGTGACGAGGAAAACGTAGATTGACCATGCAAGACTACTTGCAGAGGTACCTAGTACAAGTATAGAATATTGTGAAGTGTATAAAATTCCATGAAGAGTTGAATCCCCATGGGTCCCCTGGTCCTAGGTCCTTGGTCCCCGGGTCCACTGTTTTTCCTACCCTGGTATGCCACGTTGGGATTTGAAAACAGAGTCTCTATATTTTAGTCATTTGTTTTTACTCCAACTAGTATTATTGATCACAGCTTGTAGCTAGGGAACAGCTGATGCATATGAGCAAATGGAGGTACTTATATGTATGTATGGTATGTAGGTGCTTCTCATTTTTGTTGTTCCTGAATATGGAAAACTAGGGTGATATGCTCACCTCACATTCCTAATACACTCCATAATAGCTGGTGACCACTCTGTGATCTGAGCCATTAAGGTTTGTGAACACTTCAGTTATGTACATACCATAATTTCAAAATTATTTCACCACAAGAATACCTGTGCCAAAAACAGCCCATCCGTAAAAAAAGGCGAGGCCAAGAATGCACAAGTATGTGTTCATGGAGTAACTACAACCAAAAGACATGATATCAAAATCTGGCCAAGAAAGCATTTACAGTATAGGCACTTTTATGCATTCATTTTCTATATGCTTCACATTATCACATCCAGCTAGCTGTACATGTGTGCTTGCAATATAAACAATACTACTGAGATGATAAAAGATATTACACTGCATTGTTACCAAAATTAATTTAACTAAAAATTTACAATTGGTTTCTACTTGGCCATCTTTTTGCACTGTATATTAAAATAAAAAGATGGCCAAGTAGAAACCAATTGTAAATTTTTAGTTAAATTAATTTTGGTAACAATGCAGTGTAATATCTTTTATCATCTCAGTAGTATTGTTTATATTGCAAGCACACATGTACAGCTAGCTGGATGTGATAATGTGAAGCATATAGAAAATGAATGCATAAAAGTGCCTATATTGTAAATGCTTTCTTGGCCAGATTTTGATATCATGTATTTTGGTTGTAGTTACTCCATGAACATGTACTTGTGCATTCTTGGCCTCGCCTTTTTTACAGCTGGGCTATTTTTGGCACAGGATATCACTACTTTTTGTTGAATGGAGAACATACAGTTAGCTACTAAAGATTGGCTATTAGCTACATTTATACATATATAGGAGACACTCACTGCATGCATGCATACATAATAACAGCTTCAGTATCAGATTAGCTAGCTAAATCAGTAGCAAAAGCTTCAAGTTCAGTGTTTAGAAGCGCTACTAAAAGTGACTTGCTAAGAGAAAACTCATTCAAACCGTTCAAAATTTCCCTCAATGACTCACGTGATATTTTGCGTGATGTTTCACGTGAAAATAAGAACCGGGGATAGTGACAAAGTCGAGGCTACCATCTTAATGGAGCAGTGGGTTGGTGATATAACTAGTCTCTGTGCGTAACAAGTGGAGGCGAATCGGCTGCGAGTTGTTGCTGAATGTACAGTATGCCTCGGAATGGACATGAAGGCGCTGAATGCATCACACTATTCTCCCAGCGAATTGCCGAGTAAGTTCGTGTATAAGTCATTGTAAACGGATATATAACTACCGTCGTAATTTTAGACAGGAATCCCCCATGCCATACTAGCTTCCTGAGATTATATATCCATGCTTTTGTAGACCAGATCCTTGCAGCTGGCTTGGGGTTGTTCTAGCAGCTGTGTGGGTCAGACCGCGAACAAGTTGAGCTGAACCCTAGTGAGAAAACAGCTAAAAATGAAAGAAGATTTTTTCTCAACATTTCAACCAATCAGATGGTTGGTGATGACAACGAAGCAGACAAATGTTTCCATCAACAGTTCAGGAAAGGCTATAAGGCTATATACTTTTATGGCTTCCTCTAATGTAGGGTGAAATCTTTGGCTATAAATAATGTGTCAGGCATTTGAATGATTAGCAAGTAAGTCAATAGCTACTACAAAACTAATAAGTTAATAATTTTGAGGGCTCAGCTCAATGCGTACATACAGTATACCATAATTACTATGCATCAATCGATTGATGTGATGATAACATGTGCAGATCTGAGACAACCATGGACCCTACTATATAGTAACTGGGCAGATATATAGAGTTATGTATACTCTGATATAATTGTTGAGTGTTGTAGTTTGCCAATGGTTGAAGCTAAATTAACCATTTTAGATAGCTTTTTGTGTTGTTGAAGGTGTCAGGCAAACTCCCGTTAGGGCCAGGCAATAAAAGATTATGTTTCAAAACAGGAGAGGAACATGCTTAGGCCTGCAAGGTACAGGATTAATCTATTTACCCCTGTATCCATCTATCAATGTATTGCCCCACTACCCCTCCCTTCGAGAATATATGGCGCTATAGTGGGCACAACCGAATGTTAAATGCCCCATGGTAGGGAAAACCTATTGTGTCAAATCCTCACCCATTGACTCCAGTTGCAACGTGGGGATTTACTCGGGATTTGACATAGCGTAGAAAAAGTACTTGGGTGCTTAATGAATGATTGTCCCCCATAGTGGGGCAGCAGTTTCATGTCAATTGTAGGGCTGAGCGATACTACCGTTTTAGCGATATATCGCAATATTTTGTTATTAACTATTGTGATACCATGCCTGTACATTATTGTCATTAAAAATCCATTTGTTATGCAGTACTTGGCTAAGAATCCTTGTAAATGATAAAGTCCACCCATCTGGTTTCCCCTGCAGAGAGGTGTGAACACCATAACAACTTCAAAGCATGTGTTACAATAACTGTTACTGTAAACAAGGATGATAGTGGCTAGTTTGCTATCACCTATAAGGACTTCCTGCGGGAATGCTGAACAATAAGCTATGTGGCACCAGCTATGATTGACTTATTTGTAAGTATTGTGAACTATTCAGTATCGTGAATAGTGACTTTAGTATCGATCGTGATACTAAAATTGCAGTATCGCTCAGCTCTAGGACTCAATTCCCCTGTAAAGCCACACTTACATCCAAGGGGGTGGTGGGGCAACACATTGGTAGGTGCATAATGAGTTTGCATCATAAACCTTGTGTTAAAATTTAGGCTGTCTTGCTTTTGTTGTGCTTATAGCAGCTAATGTGCTTATTCTCAAACAAGGACTGGAGAAACTACTAATTGTCTTCTACCTTTATCTATCAACTAGATCACTGCTGGTTATAAAATTTCCTTTACTGTTGTAACTTATTTACCATTATGCAATAACCGTTAGTCATCAACTGCTACCAGCTTCAGTATGAATAATACATCTTGGGAATGGCTATGTGGGATGCCCACTTTAATGTATATAAAATGATGTGATGCTCATGTTGTATAGGTGTTAGTCACACTGTTTTATCTGCTGTCTCCTCCCATACAAGACCTGCCTCAATCTGATCAACCCAAGGAACCTACGTATGACCTTCTGACCATAAAGACTTTTGTAAAGTACACTGGTTGAAGTCCAACTACAACATGTGGTGAGTATAATTGGAATGTTGGTGTATGTGTGTAGTGCATATTAGTTGTGGGACAATGGCAGGGTCCTGGATTTGAAGAACTGGCCCAGACACATACTCAGCTTGAATAACAATATGTACACACATAAATTATGCTACACACACACTATACATATTTGACATGTTAGTCTGACTATATGATTACATGTTTTTAGTTAGCTGTGCCTTACCATAATATAGCTACTGTATCCCTTTCTATATGTGCAGGGTGGATACTGATGTTGTGACCATTGGTGGGTGAATTTATGGTCAATGGACAAATCATGCAAATGGTGAAGAAAGATTAACATGTGGTACCAAGACCCCACTGAACTCTTCGTGGACTTCATAGCCAAACGCTAGTGTATCTGGCTTCTTGTGCTATTGTAGTCATTGTTTTTTTTATTTTATGGGATCATCATAATGTAAATGTTTACTATTACAGTATATTTATGCTATTGTTAAAGAGTTTCTATAATTGTGGGTGATTGCATGAGGGTCTAACAAGTGCTATGACTGAAAGGTGATGCGCTGAGGCTGGCTTTTAGTGAACACTGAAGTTTCACCGGCACTGAATGGCTGGGGCGGGATTAGGGACGTGCACGGGTAATGTAGCAGTAAATTACTTCAACTGTATTCCAACACTACAGCGAGTATGAAACAGCTATATGTCGGTAGCTACGGCCCTGCCGAGGGTCCTGCATGGGGGAATAACGCTATAACGAGTCAGTGGAGGCATACCGTGGCGAATTTAAAACAAATCAGTGACTGGACTCACCCGGAGTTGACAGCACAGCGTTCATCAAATCAGCCAGCTCGCTATGGCTAATGACCTTGCCCACTTCCACACTGTTTAGGAATTGAGGCGGGCACCTCACACCTCGACGTCATGGCGGCAAGTTTGAATCTTCAAAGAGCACAAAAGCGATCTCATAAACCAACGAACAACTTTTAGCGAAATTAAATGTACAGATACATTGTGTAAAAAGCCCCATGATAGCCGCAGCCTTTTATAATACAACTTCATGGTTGAAAGAAAATCGCCCCAATGGGATGCGATGACAAAGAAAATGAAAAAAAGAACGATGCACATTTGAATAAATAATTTAATTAATGCATTGTAAATGGGTGGGCGATGAACAAACTACTCTAACAATTCGCCTGACTTTTCGTGTGGTAGTTAGTCATTATACAAGGTTACATTCCCACTGGTTTCGAGGTGGAATCTTTTAGTAAGGCAGAGATTTCACCATGCGGATTTTAAAAGATTGCGTAATCGATCTCTCATGTAAATGACTCACAGTAGTGGTCGCGTGTTTGTGGGCACACGCTTTGTGCTTTTCTTGGCCTCGCGACTCACTACCGTGAGTCTTGATTTGTTATCAAATCTTGCTTATATGTACATATATGCTATAAGAAACTTTTAATTTTTAAATTGTAAATCCATGTTGTATAGGCATAGCACAAACCAACCTAATATATGTATGATGCTTTAGTTAACTACCAAGGCTTACATTATCCATGTGCCTTGTGAATGTTATGGAAACTTTTTTCCAATAAAAAACACTGGAAACTATTATTAGTAGAGCAATCGCACATATCAGTACCTCATGAGGCTACCAATCTCCCTGGGAAATCTCCATTATATATCTTAACAAAACAATCAGATGTTACACTTGTGAGAAAGGTCTCTAAGTTGTGACAAGCACTACTTGTTATCATTTTATTAAACTGTCTTGTAAACACACTAGATTTTCAATTATTTCAATGAACTTGGTTTACATATCAATGAGTAATACAACAGCTCTTCAATGTGTTTTTACTATCAATGGGTCACAATTACATGTAAAATGAAAATGGTACTAAAGAGTGTCCCTTTTTAAAACTTCTACAGGTCAATTTTTCTTAGTGACAGCTCTATGAAGTGTAGAATTCTACTCATGCAATAAAGCTATCACATTGTTTAGTTAATAGCTACCAGTATGTGTGTGTGTGTGTGTGTGTGTTGTTGTTGTTTCCTTGAGCAAGAAACTTTACTCACATTGCTCCAGTCTACCCAGCTGTTAAAATGGGGACCTGGTGGCCTGGTGCCAACTGGGAAGCAGCCCACCCAACTGTAACATCAATGGGTACCTGGTGTAAACTGGGGAAGCAAATGCTCAACTGTCCATGTCTCATATATAGCAGGTGAAGGTCTAGGTGGGACTTTTGGTGCCCACACCTTCACCTGTGAGACATGGTACAGCCTCCTGTGGGTTACTAGTCCTGCCCCCTCATAGCACCTGAATAGCACACAGGTGCCCCAGTGCTGGGCGGCAGCTGAAGGCTTTGCTTTTGCTTTGTGCATGTGTGTGTGTGTGTGTGTGTGAGGCAGCATAGCCAAGTGGTTAGGGCATCGGCCTGGTAATCGAAAGGTCCCAGGTTCGATTCCCAGTTGAGCCACTTTGGTGTTATTGTTGTTTCCTTGAGCAAGAAGCTTTATTCACATTGCTCCAGTCTACCCAGCTGTTTAAATGGGGACCTGGTGGACTGGTGTCAACTGGGGAAGCAGCCCACCCAGCTGTAACATCAATGGGTACCTGGTATTAACTGGGGAAGCAAATGCCCAACTGTCCTTGTCTCGCTTAGTGGTGTTGGGGTCGTTGTGGAACTTTAGGTTCCGCGACCTCTCTCCAAGAGACCTGGACAGTCCTCCTGCGGGTTACTAACCCTGCCCCAGGAGGATTTGCCTGCACAAGGCTCAAGTGCCTGAGTGGTGCACAGGCATCCCAGTGCTGGTTCACTGGGCAGCAATAGCTATGCTTTGCATAGCTGCCGGAGGCTTTGCATAGCTGCCGGAGGCTTTGCTTTGCTTGTGTGTGTGTGTGTGTGTGTGTGTGTGTGTGTGTGTGTGTGTGTGTGTGTGTGTGTGTGTGTGTGTGTGTGTGTGTGTGTGTGTGTGTGTGTGTGTGTGTGTGTGTGTGTGTGTGTGTGTGTGTGTGTGTGTGTGTGAGGTAGCATAGCCAAGTAGCTAGAGCATTTGCCTGGCAGTAACTGAAAGGTTCCAGGTTCGATGCCCAGTTATGCCAATTTGGTGTTGTTTTTCCTTAAGCCTTACATTGCTCCAGTCTTACTCAGCTGTATATTGGGGACCTGGTGGCCTGGTGTCAACTGGGGAAGCAGCCCACCCAACTGTAACATGGGAAAGCAAAATGCTCAACTGTCCTTGTCTTGTTTAGCAGTGTTGGGGCCATTGTGGAACTTCGGTTTCCGTGACCTTTCTCTGTGAGACTTAAACAGTCCTCCTGCGGGATACTAGCCCTGTCCCAGGAGGATTTTCCTGCACAAGGCTGAGTGGTGCACAGGCATCCTAGTGCTGGTTCACTAGGCTGCAACAACTGTGTTTTGCATGGCTTTGCATTTTCCTCTGTGTGTGTGTGTGTGTGTGTGTGTGTGTGTGTGTGTGTGTGTGTGTGTGTGTGTGTGTGTGTGTGTGTGTGTGTGTGTGTGTGTGTGTGTGTGATGCAGCAGCATAGCCAAGTGAGTGGCTAAAGTATCGGCCTGGTAATCAAGATTCGATGCTTGTTTATGCCAAGTTCCTGTTGTTTCCTTGAACAAGAAAGTTTACGCACATTGCTCCAGTTTACCCAGCTGCAAAATGGGGACCTGGTGGCCTGGTGTCAGCTGGGGGAAGTAGCCCACCCAGTCGCAACATCAATGGGTGCCTGGTGTTAACTGGGGAACAAATAACCAACTGTCCATGTCTCGCTTAGCAGTTTTGAGGTCATTGTGGAATAAATAAACAAGTGATGACCTATCAAATATAGTGTTTAACTGACTAGTTATCATACAGTACGATAGTACTGTATAGTAGGGACCACAAAGGAGTAGGCACGGCCCATTAAAAAAAATCACCCAAATACCAGCCTCGCTTTTCCCAGACGACAATGAGGCAGTATTGGTTAAGCCCAAACAAGCCTTTAGATCGACCCGTAATGCTTTCAACAAGTTGTTACGGAATTTTTAAAAAAATTATCAAACAGTACGATAGTACTGTATAGTAGGGACCACAAAGGATTAGGCGTGGTCCACGAAATAACATCACCCAAAAACCAGCCTCAATTTTCCCTGACGACGATGAAGCAGTAATGGTTAGGTAAAACTAAGCCCAAACAAGCTTTCAAATCGACCCAAAATGCTTTCAACAAGTTCCTACGGAATTTTAAAAATAATTTATTTAACGGAATTTTCTACTGACTGACTGACTGAGTAACTGACTGATGCCTTCAGACAAGCGTAACTTGATAACGGCTAAGGCTACGGGCTTGATTTTTTCACTGTTTGACATCGCTTCGGCCCGACAGGTGCCTTTTGGCATGCCGCAGTATGTACAATGCATTCTTCATGGACTTACCAGTGTCCTCTTTTGTGTCCCGTTCATCTTTGCTGACAGCGAAAAGTGTCGATTTGGCGATGGCACATGATGGCTTCCCTTCGTAACGGAAATCGTCCACATTTTTCAAAGTGGCTGTTTTGATTGCAGAGGTGCTTTTTGAACAGTTCTCAATTTGTACTGCTGTGTAACGGGTTGAAAACAGCCGACAACAAAGCGTAATGGATACTTCACTTTTCAGATGATAATTGATATAAATGGGACACGTGGCACCATTTCTTTTAGTACGCATGGATTGCAGAGGTGCTTTTCGAACAGTTCTTGATCCAAAATGCTATGTAACAGGTTAAACATAGCTGACAACGAAGTGTAATGGATACTTCACTTTTCAGACGATAATTGATATAGCTGGGGTGCGCGGCGCCATTTCAGATGCGGTATGTGTGGGTTCGTCAGTCATAATAATAGTATTTACAAAAAAAATTAACAAACAAGACACAAAATAATTAGGAATTTTCAACTAGAGTAGGGACCATAGCATATCAATAAAAATTACTGAAACAAGCTGGAGTAGTGCACGATATTAAATCACAGTAAAACAATAAGAAGTGTTATATCCCTACTGTGCCCAAGATACCATAATGGAAATGTACAGTAGGGATATGACACTTCTTATTGGTTTACTGTGATTTAATATCGTGCACTACTCCAGCTTGTTTCAGTACTTTTTATCGATGTGCTATGGTCCCTACTCTAGTTGAAAATTCCAAATTGTATTTGTTAATGTAGCTAGTGGTGTGTTAAGACATACATAGATCCCTAACTAGGTACTTAGGAAAGAATATTTAGACAGATGCAAAATAGCAATTATGTAGGAATCCAAAATTTCAGAACGTGCCTTACAAACAAAATGCTCTTAATCAATATTTGTCAGATATGGAATTCCACAGTATGTAATTTTACATATTACACAATGTATAAAGGTGCTTTGTTAGGTAATAATATTACAGTAACGTGCTAGGTTTAAGTAGCACATTAGTACTTTGTTAAGTCAGTAACAAGTAGTAATGCGCTACTTTAGTAATGCATTGCGTATGTAAAGACCTGGCATTTATTTGAAACCCAGCATTTATTTTTGTTGTAATGCTCTATGAACAGCTAAATGGGACCAGGCGGGGACCTGCTGTATTTTGAAGCAATATGGTATATACCATAAGAAATTTTGGGCATCACAATCTGACAAAGACTGTTCGTGTTTTTAATTTCTGTGCCCACCTATGTAGTTAAATACTTGGCTGCCTTTCTGCACCAAGTCCTATTGTTTTCAATGTATACCAGCAAATATTGACAGTAGCAGAGACATTCTTATACTAAACAAGTATAAGAAAAAATTAGAAATGAGTAGGGACAGTGTATAGTGCTACAATAAAAAGTACTGAAACAAGCTGGATCGGAGTAGTACGTAATGTCCAAATACTGTAAAACAATACGAAGTAAATATCCCTACTGTGCTACACTCAATGCACAGTAAGGATATTCACTTCTTATGGTTTTATAGTATTTGGACATTATGTACTACTCTGATCCAGCTTGTTTCAGTACTTTTTATTGCAGCACTATACACTGTCCCTACTCTAATTCAAAATTCCTAATTTTTTCTTATACTTGTTTGTGAAGTTTCTTTTTGCAAGCTCATGACCACTAAATAGCCTGCTTTTCACAAAACTAGTCACATTATTATAAAAGAGTTAATCACAGCACTATTATACTAGATTATGACTCATACAATAACAACTGATCAGTGGGCGTGGGTGGCTACCATATGTCTACAGACAGTAATTTACGTAAGTGGGTGTGGATTCATGCATACCTACATACTGATGAATGGGCGTAGCTACCATATGTCCACAGACAGTAATTTACGTAAGTGGGCGTGGCTCACGAAGAAGCAGAGTTACATTATGATGTATAGTAACACGTCCACATTTAATTTAGCACGTGGGGTCAGACCCGAATAATCTGTAAAGCAGGACCTGGATGACCCAACTCGGTTTAATATTATTACTAAATAAACTATATTTATTGACTTACACATTACTATACGTATAGTTCGCCGTGAGTTGCTCTCTCTGATTGATATCAACAGCAAGTCACGTACGCGTGTTTTTGGTACAACCGGTGACCACGTGTATTCGAATAGTTTGATGCAATATACACTGGTAGATGGAAGCCGTACTGTAGTCTATTAACACTCAGCGGTAGAACCTTGACTGATGGCCATGGTAAAGAATGATAAAAGGTAAGACAATAGCGCAAGCATTGTATGTTTATCAATATACCAAAGGTTTTTTCTTAAGCAAACTAGAAACGTTTCTGCAAAAGAATTAGGGCTGTAGGTGTAGCCAATTTCCGCTACACTTGACCGAAGGCGTCAGGCAGGCAGGCAGGCAGGCAGGCAGGCAGGCAGGCAGGCAGGCAGGCAGGCAGGCAGGCAGGCAGGCAGGCAGGCAGGCAGGCAGGCAGGCAGGCAGGCAGGCAGGCAGGCAGGCAGGCAGGCAGGCAGGCAGGCAGGCAGGCAGGCAGGCAGGCAGGCAGGCAGGCAGGCAGGCAGGCAGGCAGGCAGGCAGGCAGGCAGGCAGGCAGGCAGGCAGGCAGTAGAAAATTCCGTTGAATAAATTTAAAAAAAAATTCTATAGCAACTTGACAGAAATGTTTCGGGTCGATCTGAAGACACTTTTGGGCTTGGTTTTATCCAAATGTCATGTCGTTATGAGGAAAAATCATGGCAGGTTTTGGGTTATATTATATCACGGATCGCCCCCACACTTTCGATGTCCCTACTATACAGTACTACCGTACTGTATGATAGGAGCCCATAAGTACCACAAGGTGCTTTGTTGCTTGCAGTGCTTATGGATTTTATGGACTCCTGGTACTTTGTATTTTTCTTGTGCTAACTTGTCAACAGATAAATGGAATGCCCTTGCCAACATCTCTGATGCAGTTGCAGGGGAAAACTACTGGATAAAATTATAGTCACTATGTACACAAGAGTCTATATATGTATCTCTGGATGATGATAGGAGTTATTAGTGATAAACACAACACGAAAATGATAGTGCATTCCAGTATCATGTCAGTATGGTGTTTGTGAAAAAAGTGTTCTTGTGAAACTGACAAGCTAGCGACAGGATACAGTTGCTTCTCTACCCATGCCTCTGGTACCTGCAAACTAATAAGGCAAATGAGAGATGTTTCACCTTCCTAACCAGGTCACCATATTCTCTCTTTAAAGCTTGTTTATGCTGCCCAAAATTAATAGGGTTGAGCATTTTGAATTTTTGGTACTGCTACTGCTGCTGTTATTGCATATGTTTGATATCAACACAGTTTCATCCTACCAGAACATGTGGTTAATGGTTACAAACACATCACAGCATGCCCCACTCTGTGGTAAGATAACATGTTGGTAAACATGAGGTCATCATGATCAGGCACAATGGCTGGAGTTATTGCAAAATGTTGCATAACTCTAGTTTATTATGGTGAAACCCTTGCTCTGAAAGTGGTAAGATTGTATGAACGCAGCTCACTACTATTCTAACACTCATTGAAAAGAATTAGAAGAAGCCAATGCTTTTTGTATAGCACAGAGAGATTGCAATAAGGGGTTTCACTCATTCAATCACTTTTCGTTTATTCACTCGTTCATTCACTCACACACACACACACACACTACATACACACACACACACTACATACACACACACACTACACACACACACTACACACACACACTACACACACACACACACACACACACACACACACACACACACACACACACACACACACACACACACACCACACTACACACACACAACACAACACATGTGCACACAACATACTACACACACATACACTACACTACACACACACACACACACACAACACAAACGCACAATCACACACAACACACACGCACGCACACATTCAGATGTACTTTTCAATGTCAACATGTATATGCCATTGACTTCTTGTTTTTGAACTGTTTATGAGCTGTTATTTTTAACAATGCCAGAAATGGTTCAGAATCATTTTGATGGCCTTAGGTGCCTGGGATAGGATGCTTATTCAGGTGGCATTGATCCTCGTTATTTGGTCTAGCAATATACCCTATGACTTGGTCTTCTATTTTGGTGTATTACCAACTGTCCACCTAACCCTCTTCATGATACTCCAAGTGAATAAATTACAAACTGCGGTCAAAGATAATTAAGGAGATTAGCCAGCAGCTTAAACATTTAAATGACAGCTTAAGTTTACAATGACAACAAGGAAACAGATCAGCATACAGTAGCAATACAAATAGCACATGACACTAAAATTATGTAATGCATAAAATGGTTTTCAAGCACTTCTGAAATGCCAGCAACATTATGTAGTGGTACCACAAAAAACAGTGTGTTGATTACTCGTACAAGTAGAAGGAAAAATTAGAGTTTGATTAGGGATCAAAGAAACAAAAATTAGCAAAACAAGGGAGGTCACCTACACCCTAAGATATATGTAATAGTGGACATTTAATCCCTAATTTGGTTGTGGCTCCTTTTATTTTTTGCATTATTACGACTGGTAAAACAGTGCATACCACTTTTGAAGAAAGAATGGCGCCAAAGTTATTGCTTTCATCTGAACATGTGTCCCAATTACTGAAATAGCGAAGTAGCCATTATGCTTCATTTTCAGCTATGTTCAGCCTGTTACACAGCATTACAAATGAAGAAGGACCTCGGCAATCAATCCAGTCACAACGGAAAACTACTGTTACAAATATAAGAAGCCATCATAAGGCACTACCATGAATCAACACCTTGTGCTGTCAGCAGATAAATGGGACACAAAGGAGGCCATGAAACATACGTTGTATGTACTGCGGTATGCCAAAAGGTACTTGTCCGGCTGAAACGATGTCAAACATTGAAAAAATCAAGTCTGTAGCCTTAGCCGTTATTGAGTTATGCATCAGTCAGGCAGTCAGTTGAAAATTCCATTAAATATTTTTTTATTGTAGCAACCTACTGGAAGTGTTTCAGGTCATACTCAAGGCACTTTTGGGCTTGTGCCCCCCCCCCCCCCCCCCCCCCTAGATTAACCCCTGGTGTACACCCATCAGTTATGATCATTAATTACTAACATGACATAATCAACAAAGCTTTGAAGCTCCAGTAGCTTTCTTGTAAGAAGTTCTGGAGTTTAAAATTTGATCTTGTTCCAGCCCTATTATGTGGGGCTACTTTTTTTACCCTAAATACTCTGACTGACATTGAAAAGCTCAATTTTTACATCTATGCAAGGTTGGAAAAGTAATAGCAAAATGATATGTAAAATATGAGATTATCTTCCAAGAGACAAAACAGTCAGTTTCCATAGATATGGCGCTTTACACATTAAAAAAATAAAATTAAAAAAACAAGAAGGAACTTATTAAATCGCATCCTACAAGTGATTGATGTCAGTGTTTTTATGTGTTATTTATTTAACTTTCTGGAGCACAATGAGTTGGAGTAAATCCTGGAAGACCACCTGTAGCAAAGCATTGTGACATCCTGGAATGCAGACTTGTATGATGTAAAGTCATGTTCCTCCAGAAGCTGGGATTTAGACCAGCTGGCACTACCTTTGTCATGACAAATCTCACACACAATGGAAATAAAGGATCCAAGAGATCAAGTAAGCTGGAGGACTGTTCCAAGTAAGCTAAGTAGTCAGCCGATTTGGCACAGTAAATAGCTATCACAGCACGTTGTAGACACTTTGTTGACCACTTGATTATATGTAATAACCATCCTGTATACTCCAGAGATTGAAACAGTAATTTTGTATACAGGAGAAAATGATTCTTGGTACTGTTACGTATGTGCATAACTGAAGTTAATTAATATAGTTTGTTTATTATTCTGTAATGTAGTTGGACACACAAAACAGTGGTATATCAATTTACAAAACCAAGTGTGTCCATTGTCTTGATCTTTAGTGAATCTGGTGAGCCATTGTGAACTGTTAGTATCATGTTGACTATTGAGACTTGTGTGAAATACTAAATAAAAACGTACAGCCTGCTATAGCCCTTGATATTACTGTATCTAACAGGTTTTACCTACCAATATTTTCAGGTCATTATACTCCTGCTCTCTGTTGTGTCCAACCATCATTTAACAGGTTGTGTTAAGGTTGCGCATACTAAAATGCAATCATAAAAATTTTCTAGAGGATACTGTGCCAATAGACATCTTTTGAAACATTGCTTGTTCAAAGAATTTGGCAAGCATTTTTTTAAATTTTTTATTGTGAGTTGGCAAAGTCCATACCTTATGTATGTAACAGTGGTGATGATCTCGTTTCTTAGCAGATGTGCTCACAAAAATGAGATAAGAATCAACACTCACTCATCTACAAAACAATGCTAGGATGTTCCATCCTAAAAGCAAATCACAGCAATGTCTAGACAAGGTCTATATGGCTGAAGAAGGAAACTCCTGTTGAGGCAGAGGCTGCAGACCTACAACCTGGAAGGATACTTCTGTATGTAACAAGACAGTCAGATCTCTGATTTCATTATGACAAGCTTATCCATAAGATCAGGGAGTTACCAGTGTACTCTGGGAATTTCTAAATTTGTACAAGTGTATTAATATCGGGGCATGATATCTTACACATTGAATTTGCATTGACAAACATCATTCATCTTGTCTTTTACTGTATCGTAAGATGGCAATGACAGAGTGGAAAAGTTGGTGAAAATATGCTTGAGAAAGTCTTAATATCAACAAACTTGTCATGAGCTAATAAGGTTAGCAGGTTGCATGAGAGCTCATATATAATTTTACTAGAACTCCAAAATATTATTGAACTACAGTCACATTTTAATGCCTGCTGCTCTCTGAAAATAGAGGATACATCATTCTCATCAACCACAACACAATGGAGCACAACTCAGCCTCCTACTGTGTAGTTGTATCAGATAGTAATGTGGATAATGTCAATGTGAATATATTTTAGAGCCTCTAAAAATCCACAAATTTACAGTTAGATCAATTTAGATGTTAACAACTCATGCTGAACTGCTTCTAGGATCTTGGTCAGAATATCTACACTATATGCTACATATATAAAACAACTTCGCTAAACATTTTAATGAATAAAATGTCTTACATAAATGGACTTACATACATCATGTAGGGAACAGGACAGTGTAATATGGAGACTTTGGGACCAAGTAAAACTTTCCTGACTCTTAGGTCAGTTTATGTACTAAAGTGACACTTCAGGACTTTTAAAAATCCCTGGATCTCTCCAATTTCAACTCCCCAAATTAACAGGTTCTAGCAGCACACACTACTGTACCTAATCTTTTAAAATATATAACACACGCACTGTTGATACAAAAATGAATTATTCATAATTTAAAAGCTTACATTTTACGAGACTTGTTTACCTCAGCAAATGTTAAAAGAGAACTCAGGACTCAATATCACATCATCACAAAGACACAAATACAACGTCTCTATAATAATCCTCGCTGTGACGCCCAGATCTTTTGTCCTTGTCATATTTATCCTTCCTGTCCGTGAGTATTGACGCCAAGAAACTGATGCGGACAAACATAAATGAATGAACCATTCAACCAGTATATATTGGCCATGTAATTTTTATTTTATCAGTACGTGTAAACACCCCTCACCACTGCAAAACTGAGCCACCTGTTAAATTGTTGTGGTTACTAGTTGACTATATGGCTCTTGACGTCAGTGACCTTTCGACTACAACAAACAGCAGGTTCTTTTTACCATTCTATAACATTGAAACTGACCATGAGATGAAACTATCACAACATATTAAATTCGCACTGTATGTGATAAACAAATCAGAAGAAAGCATGCTGGTAACGTAACTTAGATGATTCTCTAAGCCTCAAATGAATAACATGAATAAACCATACACGCCTGCTCACACATATACCATAAAAGCTTACCATCTGTCATTAGCTACGAGTGAAATCATGAATATTCTGTGGTGTGTATAATACCAACCAAACTGGTTTTGCATGTACACACACATATTAGGTCACACCACAATAATTGTAATGTTATAATAAGTGTCACTGTCAATTTTTATATGATGGGAATAGGAAGAAGGAACAAGGAGCAGTGACTATTCTTTGTATTTTTAATAAAGTGCCTAACAATATTCTTCAGAAAGATTGTGAAAACAGGTGAACTTTATCCTCCTAATGATTGACTTCATTTATTGCAGTACAGCAGACTATAAGGCTTGCCTGGTTACCTCACTAAGGTGTTGATAGGTGCAACACAGGCACACAGGCAGGTTTAAAATGATGTGAGCTCTGTATGGGCTGGCTTTATGCTATCAACATCTCCTTTCTGGGCCAGGCTTACAAACATAAACACAAAAGACACTTCAAAATAAAATAAAAACGGAACTCAGTTGTACTTATATGGCTGTAACTTCCTGTTAAGTTTTCTCTCCATTTCTTTGATCTCATAATAGTTATATTGATCTCATAAATAGCTTACAAACACTCAAGTATTACTTATAGAACTTTACGTGGGCGAGATCAAAGGAAAAAGTGTACTTTAAATTTCATAAAGTACACTCTCAGCCGGCCAACAGTGCTTCATGACCACAAAGAGTGCTTTATTGCACCGCAAAGAGTGTTTTATTGAACGAATAAGGCACTCTTTGTGGTGCAATAAAGCACAGTTGCCCACGTGCCTTAGTGCAGGCTAATAGCCTGCGGGCTCGTGCCAGTATGACTAATCACCCAAGCCGGTGAAGGCTGATAGCCTCGCCGCGCTGAGTGATCAATCACCCCAGCCAATACGAATTTTACCACTGGGTTGCTTTTATAGACATACCTAAATGCTTCGATGATGGGTGGGAGAAGGTAACGTTGCTGTTACGTTTGTTAATGTAAACGGACAAGTCCTGGAGATATCACGGAATTATTTCACTGCGACTCACAATAGAATCGATTGTGGGTTGCGAGCAAAACCTGCCAAAATACGCGGTGAATGTCTACTATGCCAAACTATGGTGAAATACGTGTGAGTTACTTTGTTAAACTAGTTTGTGTACGTTCAGGCTGCTAATAGTTCGTTAATTACAAGTCCTAGTGTATGGTGAAGCTACATGACTAGAAAGTTTCATAAATCATTTAAAGCATAGCTTTGTTCGTGCTGTTTGCCTCGTGCTTTATTAGCATCGAGGCCAAGCGCCAAGTACTTTATTTTTCATATAGCACTCGCGGCTATGCTTTAACATATACATAAAAATAATTCCTGTTTTGGTAACAGATGAAGTAAGCCTTGCTATTGTGTCATTGGTGAAATACTATACCGAGGAGCTAAACATTAAGGTTACGGTATAGTCACGGGCAATCATTCAAAATTTTGAATGCCTATCGATTCTTTTTGAGAAGATCATAAAACCAGTCTAGCAGCGTGAAAAGTTTCAAATGAAGGTGAAGCCCTTCATATTTAATGTTTTTATGTAGCTACAGTTTAGTTTGAGGCAGGTGGAACACTACAATTGTTGTAGTAACACAAGTAAGCCAGCCCGTACATCGCTCAGTTCCAGCTGTCACTACCATGTTTTTCCGCCGCAAAATACAGCAAAAGCTGTAGGCTCTATTGGCATTTCTGGGGCATAGTGATACTGTATATTAAATTTATTAGGTCCTGTGGAAGCGTTTTTGGCGTGTTTCTTCCCAGTGACTCAGATACAAGCCTTCAAAGAGTTTGTTTCACTCGAAAAACTACTAAAACTTCAATAAAACGTCTATACAACCAGTAACTTAAAAAATCGCTTCCACAGGACCTAGATATTTTAGTTGTTTAATCACTTGTGTTGAAATTATAAGGATTCAGTAATCTGTTAGTCTGGTTTTTGGTGGCGCGTTTTTATAAAACATCGCTCTGCTGTGGACCACACACCCAAGAACAGTCGTTGTTCTGTAGTAAAAACAAACAAGCACAATTAGTTGTATTGCTAACACAACACAGTTGTTGAAATTATTTATCCCTGCTTGGTTTAAAGCAGGTTTTGTAATTTGTTCCACCCACGCATTTTAAAACTATTCTGTAACCTTAAGAGGAGACGAAAACGTATAGTATATGTGTAACATACATACAGTGAGCTGGTTCAAATACTCCTGAAAACTGAAGGACACACTCAGATAGTTCAGTGCCCACCAGCCAATTGCACATATGGACTAGTCTGTTTCTATTACATTTGCATAATTGTCTAATTTAGTCATTATGTTAAATAAACCAATTAACATACCATCAAAGAAGTGTTAAATAATTATAAGCAGTAATATAAACAGACCAATCCTTCACATACTGTACATCTGTATTACAACAATACAGATTATGCAGTAGTATATACAAACAATTATCGTATGCATAAATTTGGTAGTCACTCACGTATCAGTATCCACCTCCATTTCTTGACAGTATGTAAAAGGTCCGTTGATGCCCTTGCCACCTTTTTATTGAATGGAGTACAGTCGATAGTAACAAAAGAGAGGTTTTTTTTAATAAGCAAATCTCAGCTGTATATCAGTTTTGTTAATAAGAGTCAGATAACGGTTTTCAAAAAAAATAAATAAATAAAAAAAAAATAGAATATGCTATCAAATCAAAGTACGTATGTACAGAAATCTTTCATATACCCTACATTTTGTCTCCCACATCTAAACAGACATATTAAACACCAACTATTGGTAAACTGATCCTCATACCACACTCAGTCACTTTATGTTAGTTCATGCAACATCATCATCCAAATGAAGTAGAGTACATCGCAATTGTGGAATTTGTCTGCCGCTCAAAACTAGTCTCTTTTGTGTATGTACATGGTTGTAATGGGACACATCTTGATATGCCACCTTCGTGAAGACTGTGAAGATCTCTACATGTGTAGAGCCTGTAACTGGACACATGCATCTTGAAAAGCCATCCACATGAGTACTGCACAGATGCGCAGAAATTCCAGTGCACAAGGCCAACTTGCATTATAAAAACTATAACATCAGTCACTCTTTGTTGATGCAAGGTCACCAACATTATAGCTAGATGTTAGTGCCACACACCATTGACGAAATTATGCATG
The DNA here is from genome assembly GCF_963678975.1 of Dysidea avara. Taxonomy (NCBI): domain Eukaryota; kingdom Metazoa; phylum Porifera; class Demospongiae; order Dictyoceratida; family Dysideidae; genus Dysidea; species Dysidea avara. Next base: position 22,144,048 of record NC_089280.1, read on the forward strand.
CACATCAGTAGCTATGCCAAATCATGTCTTTGTTGGTATGTAATGATGTGATTACTCCTTGATCATTAGTAATGTTAAAATTTAAGTGTATTCACACAATAGCACAAAATTGTTTTAGTATCAAGCATATTTTGCACAGGCACAACTAGTTTAAGACTAAGCCCTTACATGAAAAAGGCCTTGATCAAAACGAGCTGTTAATCATCAGTAGATTAGAGTAATGCCTAGTGTTGATCCCAGCAGCTTTAATTTAGCATGGATATCCCTTGACATTTTGCGCAAGTGCAGAGCTGAAGAAAATTTGCATGCATGTAGGACTGCACTGCACGTATTGTTGTCAGGTGACACATAACACTTAGACGCTAACAGTGATAAATTTTGAAGAAGCAGTAGCATCATTGAAGTATGTAGAATTTAAATAAACAGGCTTCACTTGAAACAAACGTACAGTTTTACACCTGACCAACAATTATCCCAGCATTTATTTAATGTACAAAGAAATACGACACGTAAATTTCTACATTCATTTGAGTGTATGACATAAGCAAGCAAATTTTCCAGTCTGTGAGAGAGATTTTAGTGCAGCAGTCAATCATACATGTATACTGTGAAATGTGTTGAATACAAAAATTTAAATGTCACATTGACAGGCCACCAAAATAAATCTCACAATTTTGTAAGCATCCACTAAACAATGTACACCTTCTTTTGAACAAGAAGGTAGCGTTTTCACATAAAGTGCCAAATATTTCACGCAGTCTTGATGAAAAATTTAACTCCTTTTATATAAACTTTAATCACCAGAACTAGCTGTTTGTCAAATATTATCCCTGTCTTGCATACACCTAACAAAGCGTTTGTTGCATCTTAGGTTTGTGGTATCGCTTAATGCTTAACGTGCTTGGTAAGCTGGAAAACTTATTACTATTAGGGTAGCACACTCACTTGGGGAAGCTATATTTAAAAGACTCTCATTTACATGGGACTTGGATAAGATCAGAATACCAGTAGATGACTCACTATTTCATAGATTATAAGAGGAACTACTTATTTACGAACCTGTTGTAGTTGCTTCAGACTCCTTTTACAGCATGTTGACCATCTCTGAAGAGGGCACCAATTTCAAACCTAAAATTTAACCAACAATTACACCTTCAACAACAGTCACTCACAAGCTAGGTACATTATACAGCATACTGGTGAACTATGGACTCAGAACCTTATGGCTTTGTTATATGATACAGCCTGAACCTCATCATTCTTCCATTCTATGTATGCATCTTGTTTGTCTATTTCCTTCATCTTCCCATAGTAACCTAATCTCTATCCCTGAGTGCAGTAACAATTACACCTATACTTGACAGGGTACACTATGGTGAATTGATCACCAACTAACTGCTTAATTCAGTCAGTAAAATTGTTGAAATCTCTTAAGTCTAGAGATACGGTTTGCCAAGACCCATCTTTCCTTTTGAAGTTACATGGCTCAACAGCTAAGTATACATTGTCATGATTAACTGTACTTCGTGAAACTACTGGATCACTTAAAAGAGACCTCAAGGCATTTTCTACTTGGACTGTCACTGTGGCAGAAAGTGCCATGATAGTAGCATTTAACAACAGTACATGCAGCTCTTCACATCTCTTATACATCTGCCTGAAGTCCCATTCATACACCAAATGTGCCTTATCAATGGCTACTAAACCAAGTCGATTCTGTCTATTTATAGCCTGTATCTTTGCAAGATTTACTATCTGCATAACCAAATAACCACTATGGGCTACATTAAGGGTATCAGATTTATATATCTTCCAGGGCTTTACTTTCAGCATGCTGGTTTAACTGTGCTGATCCTAAGTTGCATTGCAGGTCTCTTTTGTTCAATTCAATAGTTTGGTCTTGCTGGTATAACAACTAAAGTTACCAATTTGGCTAGCACTTGCACACAGCAGTGAGTTAGCTGTTAATGCTAGAACTTAAAGCTGTGCTGCCGATAAATGCATGTGCAAATCCACTCTGCGTTTCGTACACAACCTGCACAGTATATTCTCTGTGGTTCCTTGTAAACTATTATGTCAGACTGTGATGCTGGATTCTTACATCCTAAATAATCTGTGCTAAAAATCCTGACAACCGAAAATTGGTATGGTTGTGCTTGTAATTGGTCTAATTGATGCACACTATTTACAGTGCATAGGGGTAGGACATGATGTCATCATGTGTATGATTTTGTGTAATGCATTTGAATTCCATGCAATGATAATTACGTGATGCTAACTGTACCAGCTACTTACACACCTAAGTCAATTGCATTTACTACTAGTGGCTAATAGAGCGAACAATGACACAGGTACCTGAAAATAAGATCAGACTTTATTCTAAATAATGCTCTATTTCAAACTTCATCATAAAATCACTGGAGCTCTCAATGAAGCTCAACATATGCAATGATTTCTACACTACTGAATTAATTACCATTTATGACAATAAATCCAGCACTAAACTTCACAATTTAATAGAACTATACCCTATGCTAAAAATGTACAGTACGCACACATCACACAATTATTGTGACATCATGTCCTGCATCCTGATACATGTTTTGTTACCATGGTTACCTAATGTATATAGTTTGTTCTTGTTTCCATAGTAACCATGTCGATTTATGGCCCATTAAGTACAAAAAGCACAGTGGCATAAAATCTTCCTTTTAGACCTAAAGGCAACACCATAGATATTATATACTACTACCACCAAAATACGCTATTATATGTACGACCTTACTCACATACCTCATATAGTTGAGTTCCTTCTTCACCTAGGAGCACGAGTACGACTTGTTAGCTCGCATGTTAGAAAGTCCCTCAGGGTGAGCAAAAAGCAATGAAGTACAAAGATCACGTGGACTTCTAGCCATATGCATGCGCTTAAAATTTGGTCGGATCTGTCGAAAAAATTGAACTTTGCCACCAGTCACGAGATAGCCTAGTCAGTGTCGATCGCGTGGTAACGCCCCTTTTATTATTTATACTCGATTTTATACCAACAAAAGGAGAAAGGTAACGCAAATAAATTCACTGATCATGTGGTAAGCATGTTTATTTATTATCAGGTGTAGCTACCGAGTTCACTAGAGGTTGATGGCGATAGCCACACCCAATAATGGTGGGGGCGGGTACGAATATCACTTCGTCACGACACCAGCAGATTGGTTGATGTGTAATATCTGTCACTATCCCAGTAGAGATCCTTATCTTAGTGGATGTTGTGGTCACACATTCTGTAAGTCTTGTCTTGAGGGTGCAAAGAAAGCTACTACCATATCTGATGCTTGTCCCATTTGCCGAAATGAAGAATTTCCTACCATGCCCAACAAACAAGCTGACCGAACAGTCAGGAGTCTTCATGTATTCTGTACTAACAAAGAGAAAGGTTGTGAGTGGCAGGGTGAAGTGAATAACATTGTCGGTCATGTTACGAACAGTGACGGTTGTCAATTTGAGGAGGTGATATGTCCTAATGGTTGTGGAATGTGTGTACAACGAAAATATCTGTCCAGTCATGTTGAGGATGAGTGTGTATGTCGTATGGTTGATTGTCAGTATTGCCACATTACAGGAGAACATCAGTTCATTGAGGGTGAACACAAGGAGCAGTGTCCCAAATTCCCCATAGCCTGTCCAAACAAATGCAAAGTTGATAATATACCTCGTGAAGATATTGATGAACACAAGAAGATGTGTCCACTTGAAGAAGTCACCTGCCCCAATAATTGTGGAGCAACTTTGCAACGACAATACATACACACCCACATCAAGATGGAGTGTCCACGTCTTAAGGTGGAATGTCAGCATTGTCACATTACAGGAGAACAACAGTTTATTGAGGGTGAACACAAGGAACAGTGTCCCAAGTTCCCCATAGCGTGTCCCAACAGATGTGAGGTTGGTAGTGTCCCAAGAGATGATGTAGAAGAACACAAGGAGATGTGTCCACTGGAGCTAGTCCAGTGCGAGTATCACGTGGTGGGTTGTGAGAAGAGGATGGCTCGTAAGGATCAGAAGAAACACAACAAGGAAAAGATGGAAGAGCACTTGTCCTTTACCACACATCAGCTCACTAAGGCTCAGCACAATTTAGTTAGTAGTCAAGTTGAGGCAGTGAACAGTAGAGAGGAACTAACAGCAAAGACTACTCAGATAGGGAAAGACCTGGCTACTACCAAGCAACAGTTTACCAGTACTCAAATTGACACTGTGAAGACAATTGATAGACTCATACAGCGACTTCAGCAAATAGAAAGAGATCTTGCAACTAAACAAGAGCTAACAACACGTCAACTAGAGAAATATAAAGATGATCTTACTGTGAAAGTTGAGCAGGTGGAAAAAGAGTCTAATGAACAACTAGCAGTCACTGAAAATAACCTTACTCTAAAGCTTCAACAAACAGAGAATGATCTAACAACAACCAAACAAGAATTAGCAGCTACTAAACAGAATCTCAAAGATGATCTTAAAGTCTCCAAAGAAGAAAGCAAGAGAACTACTGACAAGATTGAGGAAGAAACGATAAAATCTTTTGCTGATCAATCAAAAACATTAGTTGATATGAATGCAAATTTGACGAATATCCAAAAAGAGGAGAGAAAGTGGAAGGATGATCTTATTCAACAGCTTGTGGTAACTAAGCAAGAAGCAAAGAAAACAAAAAATGAACTCACTCAGAAACTCACTAACACAGAAAGAGACCTGAACACTACAAAACAACAACTAGCTACAACTTGTCAAAATCTTACAAAAGCTGAAAAGGAGCACACCACATTAGCTGCCAATACTGATGAGGCACTAGCTAAACTGGAAACCAAATTCCAAACAAAGATCACTGAGATTGAAACTGCTGCTCAGAAGATCACTGAACTGGAAACTAAATTGGAAGAGAAGACACAACAAATAGACAGGTTATTAGTGATTACATGGGGAGCAGATATTGTTTCACAAGCAACAAAGTCATCATCAGGTGATAAAGTTGTTCCAGTGATCGTGAAGATGTCAGAGTATAACAAGAAGAAGAGTTATTGTGTTTACTGGTTCAGTGACTCATTCTATACTCATCACAAGGGATACAGAATGATACTGGATATTAGGGCTGCTGGTTGGTGTGATGGTAGAGGTACTTACCTGACAGTTGGCCTGCTCCTCATGAAGGGTCCATATGATGATCAGTTAAGGTGGCCACTGAAGGGACATTGTGAGGTGATGTTGTTGAATCAGATCAGTAACAGTGAACATCATTTAGGGAATGGGAAGTATCAGGATGATGGTCATAAGAGGGTCACTAGTGAGGAGAGAATGTACATGTGGTACACTTATCAATTCATATCCAATAAAGACCTCCACAAGATCACTCCCACATGTCAGTACCTCAAAGATGATAATATCTTCATTAAAGTAGACTATAAACTAGACTAGTATAAGTTTAATTGGTTACTGTATTAATTATTTAGTTACCTAGTCCAGCGTTGAAACCGGGTCGGGTCATCCGGGTCTGACCCGGTTTACAATTTATCCGGGTCTGACCCGGATTGGATCACATGAGAAACGAAATTGTTCGTTTGACGACGTGGAACTTATAAACGCCATCGCGTAGCTCTTTCGTGAGCCACGCCCACTTATCGCATTACCAACATATGCTCAGCCACGCCCATTTGTTAGCAAGTGCAGTATGTAGCACGAAACTGAGGGTATCTATGGTGAGGGGTAGCTATTGTCAGTAGGTGAAGACCTTTTTTTTTGGTCTTCAACCTACAGCTAGGCTGAAGTTGCAATATTTACTCAACACGAATCGAACGCTCAAAATGTAGACTCGTTCGCTCGCTCGAGACTAGCCGAAACACGTCTCGGCTTTAATTAATCCGGGTCACATCCGGGTCTGACCCGGATTGCTATCCGGGTCAGTGGGTCATCCGGGTCAGCAGTAGTAACCCGGTTTCAACGTTGACCTAGTTTGTGACATTTGTTGCATTTTTTATAACAAACAACTTTGATTAAGCCATTTTATCTAAATCTTTTGTTTCTCAGGCTAAATTCAGCAAAGCACAGGATTGGTAGTTCAGTAAAATTAAAAAATTATTATTTTGAACAATTTGAAGAGACAAACAGCACAGCTAATAAATTATGATTGCTGTGCTACTAGGGTGAAATCCCTTTGTGGCATTATCTCGGTGATCACGTGTGAACGTAAATATTTTGCACTGCAAATATGTTTTTAACCTATGAGTGAAGCACGAACAAGGGTGGATTTAGGATTTTCAGGGGGGGTAACTAATCTCTCATTTGAAGGTGTGCCTCTCAGCATACTTTGGGGGCATGCCTCCCATGAAAAATAGGTGCAATACTGCAATTTGGAGACATTTTCACATACAAATGCTTATAATTTGCCTATAAATATTTTATATACTAAACTTTAGATTAGCTATATATAGTTCTGAAGCATTTAGGTTTGGGCAGGTTCAGACAACCAACACTATCACAATTGCACAACAGGCACATGTTAGAATAAGAGTGTACTATAGTGCAAGTCATCAAGAATGTCCAAATATTTATCGCACAGTAATCGCACTCACCAAGAATCGGTAACTCTATCTTTTTCGTGAGTCGTAGGCACTACTGTGATGAAGTCACGTATCGATTTTGACGTCAATTGAGCGAATGGTTGCTAATGTATCACCTGTTTTATTTTAGCCAATCAGATAGCAAGCGGCATCTTTGATATTTGTGGTTGCCATAGCACAACCATACGCATTGCATCACAACAATAAATATTTCGCACCTTCTGTTGCTTCCTGTCTGTTGTTTGCTCAATTCAACAAGCTGGAAAATGCATATGTCAAGAAAGCGCAAGGTGTCCCTAAGGGAAAGGGCTTCTGAAATGAATAAGCTAAAAGTTGAGAAGCGTTTGAGGTCTGGTGAGGTTTTTCGTGAGGAGGTCAGAGTTGGAACGTCGGAAGAGATGAGTGAAGATACCAGAGAAGGCACTAGTGCTGTCGACACCGTTCCATTTGAAGATTTGCCGGCACCTTTAGAAGAAAATAGTAGTGATGAGGAAGCCAATGAAGATGAAGATTACGAAGGTTCGATTGCTGAAGACGAAATTCACGCTATATTTGAGGACTGGGTTAGTGACATGAAGCGCACAGATAAGCAGAAGGTAACGATGATAGTTTATGACAACTACATCCAGAGGTTTGGGTTAACCAAGACAGGAGCTGCAAAGGAAACTGGGCTACTTTTTAGAGTGAATGAGAAGACAATAAGAAGGTGGAGAAAAGATTTTCTGAGCAACAGTGGAGAATTTACTGAAGATTCCAGAGGAAGACACAATAGGTACCATGTGATGATGGACGAGCAATATCGAGATCTTACTTTAGAGTGGGTTCGTGGACATGCATCTGTGAAGGGTATGCCGAACATGACTGCTCGTGATTTTTGTAATTGGGCAAATGGGACCCTGTTGCCTTTGGTAAGGGAGCACCATCCTAGCATACCAGCCAATGTTAGTTTGAGTACAGCTTGTAGGTGGCTCCACAAGCTAGGGTTTCAGCCCTCCAGCACCAAAAAGGGTGTCTACATTGATGGGCATGAGAGGAAAGATGTAGTCGAATACAGAACCCTTTATTTGAGGCGTTTAGAAATTTTGTCCAGTACTCATGCACCCCCACCTCTATGTACAGATGAAGTGTCAGAGCCTTTTATCGGGCCCCAACGTAGACACTTAGTTTTGCTTTTTCATGACGAGAGCACATATCATTCAAACGAGGATCAGGGCTGGATGTGGGCTGAGAAGGAAAACCAGTTAATTAGACCTAAAGGGCAAGGTCGAGGGATAATGGTAAGCGATTTTGTTGATGAATTCAATGGCTTGTTGAGGTTAACGATGGAAGAGTTCGAAAGAGGCAAATTAGAGTATCCTGATTTAAAGCAGACAGCCCGTGTGCTACTGAAGTATGGGGCTGAGGGTGAAGGTTACTGGAACAGTGACAAATTTATTGCCCAAGTTGAACATGTTATTAAAATTGTTAAAGTTAAGTATCCCAGAGAGTTGTATGATGTGATTTGGCTTTTTGACCATAGTTCTGGTCACACAGCTTTTGCTGATGATGCCCTAAATGTAAACAGAATGAATGTACGTTCTGGTGGGGCACAACCAAAGATGCGGGATACTATGTGGAGGGGTAGGGTACAAAAAATGGTACTCCCTGATGGTACGCCTAAAGGGATGAAGAAAGTTTTGATTGAGAGGGGAATTAATGTGACTAAAATGATAGCTGAACAGATGAGAAATGAACTTCAAAAAATGCCAGATTTCAAGTACGAGAAAACCAGGGTTGAAACATTATTGCATTCAAACAATTTTAAAGGTTATTTTATTCCAAAATTCCACTGTGAATTAAACCCCATAGAACGAGTATGGGGACAAAGCAAAAAGTTTACCAGAGCTCATTGTGATTATTCATTTAAGGGGTTAGAAAATATGCTGGACGAATCATTAGATACCATTCCACTGAACACCATAAGGAGATTTTTTAGGAAAATGAGGGACTACTTAGCAGCCTATAGAGAAGGGTTAACTTTGGGTCCACAAATAGAAGCTGCTATAAAGCAGTACAAGTCACACCGTAAAGTCCGAGAATAGATAATTAAGCTTTTAAAACTTCTTGTAAATTCATTACACTAACGAATTTTTAATTTTTTTTTTCAGTGCAATTTTTGTATTTATCATGTTCTAATTATAATTCAAGTTTTGTAACCTTATGTTATTGTAGAGTACAGATAAATTGTAATTTATATATGTAAAAAAGCTGGCATAACTTTATGCCATCATTAAAAATCAATATTATTTTTCAGTGGAAAGTTTCCTCCTACCCATAGCTTGGTGGCACTCAAGTGTTAAGCTGGCATCTAGTACATCTGTTGAGAAAAATTGAAATATGCATATTATTAGATATTCGTGGTTATTACATCATGGAGGTGGTTGATGATGTCACAAATGTTCCAACTTCCTGCTGTGTGTAGAGTAGCTGTTATATTACCATATTTCCAAATTTGAAACCTGTAAGTGTTTCAGTGGTGGAGTTATGGTCATTAAACTGTCATAGGCCATAAACCACTAATTTTGGACATTTATAATGACTCGCACCGTATTCTAGTATGGCTTTCCACAAAATATGTTTTGCTCTATAACTCACAAATGGGTCAAACCTTCCTTACTTGAAATGAGGGGACAGTTTAGTGTAAATTGCATGTCTCAATTCATTGCAGAACGCGAGTTGTAATTTTTCGCTTTAAATATATTTAAAACTGTATAGCTATAATAAAATGTGTATTTCTACTTTTGCCCTCGGCTTCTCAATTATCAGATACCCTTCTTCTGGACTTGAGCTGGCACTAATCAGTCTTTTTTGTTGCTACGCCATTCCTCGCCAGAAGATCCTATCAAAAATTGACAAACGCTTTTTTGAAGCAAAGATACTATGGTTACCCGTCTGAAAACTTAAAGCCTACCAGTTCAAAAATGACAGACTAGTTTTAATTTTAGTATCATGGTGTAGAAATTGAGGCACGTGCACCTGCTGGCTGACCACAGTTATTGATAGGGCACAGGAGAATTAAAGAAACTTTAGGGAAGTGTTTTATGTAGGATTTCTATCTGAGATGGGTAGTGGGGTAGAATCAATAATGGAATGAATACAAGCTACTGTGATTCTTTCTCAAGGTAACACAAAATCTTACCATTCAGAGTAGAAAAAAATCTGTACAGATATCAAGTACAAATCAAACTCTCTAATAGAACATACACCATGTACAGTGATGAATAATTACACAACAAATTAAAAAGTTACCATACAGTGATACATTACATGTACTATTACTAAGAATAATGTTCTCTGTTAGCAGGTCTACATTCCTCTGTAAATAAACAACACAACATGTAAATAAACAACACAACATGTAAATGAACAACACAACATGTAAACAAACAACACATGTGAAAACATGCAAATATGCTGTGAACAAGAATTAATAACTATTAGAAAATGGTATGCATAATATGCTTTGATCTTTGGAAGATAATGAGGTCTTTAAAATCCACTAAGAGACCTGCTAGCAGAAAAGACCTCAAGCATTACAAATCTCACTTTCGATTCTTGATTTGCAATGCTCCCTCCAAGCATATTAAGGCTGATAGCCTGCAATGGGCAACCAGTCACCCAGACCAACATGTGGTTAACCACTCTGTTCATTTTATAGGCATGCCTAAAGGAATTCGATTATGGGAGGTACAATCTAATGTTATACGTACGTTTGTTACGATGAACGGAGAAGTCCAGAAATATCACAGAAAATTCTGTTTAGTGCCCATTCATTTCTAGAGTGTTTTTAGGCTGTTTTCGTCTTATGGATGGACTTTACTAAGACCTAAATGGGTAAGCTTCTTGTAGAAATGTTATTTTATGCTACGTGTAATGTGGGCGTGTCCATATTCAAAACCTCATTCGACATCATGCCTGTTCTTTGTGCTACTGTGGCGCCACTGAAGGCAAAACTTGTGACAACTCGTTTCCATTGAATAAATCCACACAAGCTACTTCTTCGACACATGTGTTCATTACACTGCCGTGACACCATGGGCACTGGATACCGCTAACCCGGCTCGACATTATTATCAATCACTGCTGTTTCCCAGCTGGGCCAGATCCAAGTCTAACTTGTGAAAGGAAGCAGTGCGAGCTTTGATTTTTTCAACACTTCGACAAAAGTACGTTCAGTCTTCCGTAACAGTGTGTGACGATTTTAGTATGACATATAACCCAATCCCACAATGACTCCACCTATATGCCCATATAAAATGCATACATTTTCTAAGTCGGTTAGAGACCACACCCTCAAATCTTTGTGGATTTTAAAAACCACAAAGATCCTCATGCTAGGTCTCTAATCTACACTAAGAAGGAGACAAAAGTAGCACATGCCAGAACACAGTAAATCATGTTTGGTAAAATTAGCACTTTAACTATTTGTGAGTGTTGACTGTTGAATATAATTTGTGATCTACTATGCAAAAACCAGTCTTTTCCCAAATTCCATTTTATTGTTTCTCTGTTATCTATAGCAACAAAGGAGTGGACAGCCAAAGTTTCAGACTTTTGTGATGGTGTTATAGCATTAGACAGTTGGAACAGAAACAAAATTCAATTTGTACAGCAACAAAACAGCAAATAAAATACAGGCACTTTCTAAATCATAACTCAAGACCGGAATAAGTCTGTTCACCATGAACTGGCAAATCGATCAAGGTATCCCTGTACACCTCCATGTGGATGGCCATTCCAACAATGAAATGAAAATGGGAACTTTGTTTCACTGCATACTGAAGTGATTAAAACGAGTGTAAATTTTTATGTAACACACGTATTTTACCCAGTGAATTTTGTGAAAACAACCAGTGGGTCACAATTGTCACTTTCTCTTTGATTTTATGCCATTGCCAACCTTAAGTGTGTATATTCACTCTACTCACTCTGCAATGATACCAAATACAGTGCAACCTGTTAATGTACAATTTTAAGTTTGATTAGGGATCACAGAAAGTAGTAAAGCAAGAGAGGTCACCGATAAACTTTTAAATCCCTAATTTGGGGATTAAATCCCCACTGGTATATCTTCAGGTGTAGGCAGCCTTCCTTGTTTGACTAATTTTATTTCTATGAACTTAAAATTCTTCACACTTGTTTGCTTTTTTGTAATTATGACTGGTGAACACCTACATACTACATCAAAAGACAGAATGGTGTCAGAATTATTATAATTGTCTAAATGTGTGCCCCAACTATCAAATATGTGAACTGGTCATTACACTTCATTTTCAACTATGTTCTGGTACAGTCACTATAGAAAGTATGGACAATTTCCATTACAAACATATAGGGAAGTCATTATGTGCTACTGTGAATCAACACCTCACACTGTCAGTAAAGATAAACAGAGGACAATGTGATGCATGCAGTGTGGTATGCCAAAAGGCACCTGTCAGACTGAACTGACATCTAACAGTGAAAAAATTAAGCCTGTAGCCTTAGCTGTTATCAAGTTATGCTTGACTGAAGGCATTAGTCAGTCAGTCAGTAGAAAAAATTCCACTGAAAAAATCATGGCAACCTATTGGAACTATTACTGAAGGTACTTTTGGGTTTGGTTATACTCCGCCAAGGTGCCATGAAGGTATTATAAGGCTGATTTCTGGTCAACTTTTTTAGTGAGAAAGAACAAACCTCCATGATCCCTAACACACAGTACTACCATACTGTATGATATGTCCTGATTTTCCAGATCAGTTAATGTACTAAGGGACATCAAATATGTTGCTGTATTATGCAGCCAGATTTGCACCAGAAATCATTGGAACTATGTTGTAAGGAATAATTATAGAGGATATCCACACACTAAACACTTTCTGGTTAATCAGGAGTCCTTATGTTATAACTCTGTTTCTAAGTCCAACTATTTTATGGAAAAATTAGAAATTTTCATTTGAGTAGGTAAGGATCATCGACAAGTAAAGTAGTGAAACAAGGAAGGTTGCCTACACCTGCAGATATACTGGTGGACATTTAATACCCACATAAGTGTATTGGGACTGAATGTCCACTATTATATCTGCAGGTGTAGGTGAACTTCTTTGTTTCACTACTTTATTTTGTCTATTTGAACTTTTTTCCTTGTACTTGTTTGTTAACATTATGAGCAATATCCACAATGATGTTTCGGTTACGTTTCGTGTATATCTATGATGTCAAAAACAAAATGGCCTCTGTAGTATGGGGACTTTGTACAGGGAGGTATTGGGCGAGATAGTATTTCCCTATGATAGCATTTATAAATTTTAAAAAGGGCGAAGGTGAGGCATATACAGTACAGCTCACAGGTAACGTTGCGAATACACACATGCGAGTAATGCTCGCATCTTCTCGCGGGATCATTCTTTTGCAATGTACTGTACAATACCTGTGGAATATCGTGTGGATATGCACTAGCCACGTGAGAAACTCGCCACACATGAGAACACTCGCTACTGAGTTTAGTAACTTCATACAACACTTAAATCACATAAACACATTTGTGATCGGTCCCATAATTATGTTCGTGCAAGCCTAGCTAGCTAATTATACAGTAGAATGCAATAAATGCACGCTGGGCCCGCAGAACGCAATGGGTGGAATATTTACGAAAACAAAAAAAATCTGTAAATTCTAAAGCGCTTGTTTCACAATGAAGGAAAGTGATAACACCGAAAACCTTGGTAGCATCGTGATCCCAAAAGCAAGAGGAGTTCCAAACTCTTTGTTTCACGTCAGTACTCTCAAGGAGACAAAAGATATCAGCATCGGTCTGCCTTGTGTTGGACGAGCGGTTCACTATCGCTTTTTCTCACGTTCGTTCACCTTAACCGGTCCCCTGTGGACGTGGGAAAGGCCTGAAAGACACTTACCCAGCAATGGATTTGCTTGTTCATGGAGAATTCGATGGTGCAAGTTTCATCTTGGTAGAGGACTGCATCCATACGTTACGATCGTTTTATTAAACGCCTGTAGTTTATTGTCACTGTACAAATCGATTTTTTTGCTGTTAGCACTTCGTAGCGCTGTAACTTTGAAATTTCTTGGCTTCTAGAGTTGAAACTTCGGTTGTCCATTCCTTTAACTATCTAGATAAAGAAAATACGAATTAGAAAAATGCACTAACTGGGGTTCTGTGGAATTACTTGGTGACCAATCCATCTAGGTTTACAGTAGCTACTGCTAACTACAGTACTGACTGTAGTCTGTGACAGAGTCGAGGTCAAGTCAGTAGCTAAGTTACCAAGTATTCGGAAGCTACAACACAGGCATTGCAATAGGAGACTTCACAGCTGGCGGAACTGAGCCAGTGCCGCCTCCCAAGACCATAGGTGAGACCTGTTATCTGGTCTTGCGTGATGCGGCTCTCGAGTAAAGTTAGCTATCGTGGAGCATTACTGTAGCCTTGCTGCATCCACACGGGTCACTCGAGCGCATGTTATGCGTGTACATGCAACGTTACCCGTGAGCTGTACTGTAGTATATAATGCAATACAAATAAGCCTTTTTGTGTCCGAATTTAAAACTTTCAAGGTCTGCTTTCCTCATTGAAGTGCATTTTATACTGTCCTGGTAAGTGTACTACTTCTTACCTTCATTATCTCATGTTTCCATGTGTAAAACACTACAGACAACATTCATATCGAATACTGTGTGCCAAAGTCTCTGAAGCCCCCACACTAACACGGCCATTTTGTCAATTATGACACCAAATTTTGTAACCGCAACGTCAAGAAACATTATTGCGGATATCGCTCATTATGACTGGTGAACCCACACATATACATCAAAAGAAAGAATGGCACCTTAATGATATTGCCTGAACACACATCCCAACTATCAATTACCAACTGAAAAGTGAAGGACTATTATGATTTGTTGTCAGCTATTTTCAGTCCATTACACAGTGTTGCAAATGAACAGTTTGAGAAGCACTTCTGCAATCAATCTAGCTACTATGGAAAATAGGAAAATACACATTGGGGAAGCCACTATGCACTACCACAAATCAACACCTTGAGCTGTCAGCAAAGAGAAATGAGACATAAAGAAGAACAAAGTTAAGTCCATGATCCATGCATTTTACTATGGGTATGCCAAAAAGCTCCTATCAGGATGAAGTGATGTTTAACAACAAAAAACAAGCCCGTAGCCTTGGTTGTCATTGAGGTGCACTATCTGAAGGCATTAGTAAGTCAGTCGGTCAATTAGTGGGTCAGTTGGACAGTCAGTTAGTAGTACGCTTGGCTATGCCTAACCAATACTGTCCAGCTGTCATAAAGGATAAGATTGAGGTGATTTTTGGGCAAGAAAGTCCAAACCTTTACGATCCCTACTATACAGTACTACCATACTGTATGATGAATAGAATTTCAGCTATGATACTCTTAAGCCTGTTGTTGTTAATATGGACATTCAGAAACAAGAACCAGGGGACCACAAGACCTGGTAATACTGGAAGTATAGAATCCAGTAGTTAGTGTGAGAACCACATTGTTATCAGATATTTATAAACACAATTCTAGCAGGCCTACTCATGTTGCCTTTTAACTGTTAATTTTTAATTGGTGTTTCCTGTTGTGGTACACTTTAATCAAATAGGCAGGATATGTAATGCTTTGGATACTGTTTCTGCAACCAACCTGAAAGCATGTTCTTAATTTTCATACAATATCTTTTTAACACCCAAAAATCATCAGATATGATATAAAACGTGATAGTGTTGAAATGTGCTACCATATTCCCTGATGTAAACAACAATGAACTATTACTACTTGTTTAATTGCTGTTGCTGCTTCTTCTCAGTGGTGAACTTCAAGCCATTTGAAGTAGAAACTATCTAGCAGCACAGATAATGTATGGATAGGAAACACCCAGTAAATTATTTTCCTATCCTAGTTACAGTGTGCCAATTACACTAGGAAATGTATTGAGCGGCTGTTTGGCTTTCTCTGGCTTGTTTGAAGGCCAGTTTGAAGGTGATATTCCTTTTACATTGTTTATTGTGTTGTGTTGTGTACTGAACAAGAACACAGAGTGTCTGTGGACATTGGGAGAAATATTGTTTGTGACAGGTGACAACGGCAGGTATGCACCAGCAAATATTTCAGCAGCAGTACTATTAGCCAACTTCTTGTCACCACATTTACACAACCAAAGAAATGTGTGATACATTGAAATAGATTTTATGCTACAGTACTGCTCAGCTTGAGCTAAACAATTGCACAAAGTAGTAAGTGTTTTTTGAAGTTTTGTCGAAACAGTGGAAATATACACCGAAGCAGTGAGTATCTAGTTAGCCTACTACACTCTACCTGCTACAAGTGGTGTAAACAGCAGCAAAGAAACAATGTTGCACTTTCTGTTGTTGTTGTTGTTGTTTTTTTTTCAGGAAATTTGTACAACCGTTTCGAAACACCATATTTCACCATTGAACATGAATTTTCTTATCTGCTGTTTACTACTCTCCAGGGTCCCTACTCAGTTCAGTCTCCAATTAGTGTAGGTGGTAACTAACGCAGCTGTAAACAACAAACACTAATTTTCTGGTTACAAGAACAGTGAAATCTTCCACCTGTCAAGGCCATAAAGTTTACATGCAGCGAAATAAGGATGGCCCATGATGTCACTATGTAAATAATACGGGCGTTTCCAATCCATATGACATACATTATCTATGCTAGCAGTAGCTGTGTAAGCAATCCATGCGCATATGAAATTATTTCAGCTAACAATTAACCGTTGTATGGTAAGTCAAGGATGTCTGGGCTTTGTCATTACAATAATAATACTAAATATATTATAGTTGGGGGTTTTACTGACACGTACTTCCTTGATTAAAGAGGTACGTAGCATCGTCATGACAAAGGGCAGTATCAACACATGTACCCAATTATCATATGTACATGTAGTTTTCCAGTACATACAGTAGGTACATGGTTATATGAATTGACACACAATATTACTGTATGGTGTGATTACTACACTACAGCAAGGTATTTGATTGGTAAGATCTAAAATATAATCCCTTGTTTCTTCTCAACAGATCTTTGGTGATACAAAATACGGTAATTACAAGCAACCCATGGGCATCAAATCAACAGCAGCACCCGACTACTACAAAATTTACAGGGATTTGTTCCACCAAGAGTTATGTATACAGTTGTAATTCTAAATACTGCTACATTTTTAGGTTAATCCAAAGGCTGCAGCACATGTTGCTGTCAGACCTTCAGTGCTGGCCACTATAAAGCTTTAATAATAATAATTTCTATGTAACAAAGAGTCTATACATTCATAGACTTCAAAACATTGGATTTAGTAACCTCAAGCCCTGTAATGATGTCTTTACTTTATTCAGGTGGTACAACACAAGTGGGTGTGACATTTATTTGATGACCAACAGAGAAGCCTACGATAGATTGCATCTGGGAGAAACTTTATGAAACACTTCTAGGAATTACTTCCAAACTATTCTAAACACTGCAACAACTCTAGGTCAAATTTAGGTTTAGTTATAAGTGAAGAGCCAAGAGAAACTGTCACCGTGACAAAAAAATATAGTTGATGTGACTACATACTTGAACAACTATTTCCAGATTGAGCTGGGCTGCTATGCCACACCTCTATATTATTGCTGTTTTCTAATCTGATTGTACCTGAAACAACATAACGAAGGGACATCCTTTATACAGCAATAGTATAAGGACTATGTAACTTAGTAACTACTGTAGAAAGACACTACCACAAGCCCTATGGATTATTATATGAAATTGTGTACTACATCAGTATCTCATGTAGGAGTGTTAAAGGTCCATAACAATTAGTGAGTAAACATTTTCTGTACAGAATTACATTTTCAGAATGCTCAGGTGAATGACCAAGACAGATGAGTCATTGAGGATCTTGGGTAGCATGGTCAAGGTCATTCAAGACACCTTCACCAAGGTGTTGTCCAGTGAAGAACACTTAAGAGTGAAGACAAAGCACCTACACATATCTACAGACAGCCTACACTATACATACAAAGTGACCCATACCTATTCTGCCCAAGGAGCCTAAAAATACAGATGCCAACCTAGTATTGTTACAAGTCTAAGTATTGGACACAGACAAACCTTTACTCTTGTGTTGACAAATGGGCAGTGAACCAGCAGCCAAAGTAAAAAGCAATTAACACCAGAGGTGTTAAGGACCAACATTAGGTGATGCCACAGATTGCATAAGTTACAGCAGTAGTCATAGTGCCAGAAAAGTAGCACCAGTTACCATAGTGACAGAGTCACAACTATGCACAATGGTGGCAGAGACTCTACCACTCAACATCAATGGGCTAACCCAGAGGAGGGTGGAAGTGGTTTAAGCGCCGTTAAAATGAATTACGCAAAACCATCAATTTCTGGGTGAACTAAAACGTGTGGACGATGCTGGAATCATTGTTTGGTTTTGAACATAAATACCTTACTAGCGCTAGTACTGCCATGCGCGAAATATTGTTCCATCAGTTTTGCCTACAAAACTAAGCGCTTTTACAAAACAAAATACATCATTTTAATCCTTACACAAAGCACAACCAAAATATCTAGCGATTATCAGTGATCACTGCCCATTCGCTAGTTTTGTACTGGGACTATTGAAGTTCATGTGATTAACCTATGCAATTAAGGTAATATTTTCAAATAGCGCCTGAAGTGCTTCTGCCCTCCTCTGGGGCTAACCCCATTATCACAGCTGCAAGTTGCAGGCTGAAGCTTGTCAAACAGAGTATCACTCTAATAACAGAGTTCTTACCAATTCTTTGCATGCAGAATCAGCTTGTTCCATTCAAATCAGAAGAATTCCTGCACCATTAGCAAGAGACAGTGGCTGTTTCTGCAAGACAGCTACGTTGGCATCTCTCCTTGATATGATCCATATGGTTAGTCAGTGTACTTTGTCAGGGAGCACACTTTCTGGTGACTAAAAACATGAGAAGCAATTCTCTGACCAACTTCTGTAGGAGCAGAGGATACCAAGGTTGAATTTTCCACACTATAGCTACCAGGATGAGTTTCGGAATGATTTGAATGCATGTTTGTGACGGAACTCTGTCTCATCAGGACTCACATAGACCTTCTGGGGTGGTCTTTGGTTGAATGCTTCTGGCAATGGTGACCATCAAAATAATTATGGGTTGCTCAGATCACAGAACAATAAGAGTTTAGAGATCTGTGCTGGTAGCCAATTCAATGTAGCTCTGCTAAGAAATTGATACACCAGTTTGCCCATTTAATGGAAGCAGGAGTCATATGCATCCCTACCACATGGGATGTGTCTATAAAAATGTGAGGTACATTCCCTTGATAGGACAGAATCACTCCCTATCTCTCAAGTCACTCTCCATGAAACTGGTAAAGCTGCTGGCATTCACTAAGCTATCAAAATCTTATGATCTCTTCAACCATGGTCTGATGTATATGATAACACTACAGATGGTGTGGAGAGTTCAAACTCACACTGTCTTGCTGAACAATCCAGACCATCTAGGCCAGCCGCTCTATTTGTGTTTCCAACAAGAATCTTTTCCCTAAAGAAGCATTATTTGAATGAATATTTATGTTAGTCCTATAGAAATTCAGAATCTAAGCCCTATATCAAACCACATAATCCCATTTCATCCTTCTCCATTGCCAGATAGATCTTGGCCATGCTGAATGTATATAGATGGCGTTGACACTCAATTTGCCAGAAGCACTTCTGACCTCTACCAGTGTGACAACAAATCCAATATGTAGTAAGCAACATTACTGAATGGAGTTCAGAATTATCTTCAAACGACTCTACTATACACCTTCTACAGCAAATGCTATTGGAATCCCAGTACTATCACACGTTGATGTGTGATCCAAGCATTCCGAAATATAATTACCTGAATAGCTATAATCACAGAATGGTCACCAGCTATTCTGAGGAATGTGATGGTGGTGAGTATATCAACATCCCACCCAATTCCAACCCATGGTATGCCGGGTAGGTAGAAGCAGTGGACCCAGGGACCAAGGACCAGGGGAGATCCAACTCTTCTTAGAACTTACAATATTCTATACTTGTACTAGGTACCTCTTCAAGTAGTCTTGCATGGCCAATCCACTTTCCCCATCACTGTGTCTCGCATGATGTTTACACCGATTAGAAATTGTAAGCACCTCTGAAAATGTGTCTGAAACTGACTGCATTTATAGGCCACTCGCCTGCTGCACAATGAACATACTAGTCTGTTATGTCGCCTAGCTACTAAAGTTTAGAAACATCGTGCAAACAAATATTCGAAATAGAGATTACTAGCTAAGCCGAGCTAAGCAAGTTCCAGCAGTTCGACAACCAGACTTCACGTCATGGTGCATTTGCAAAATGTTTCTGAACTAGTAGCTATAGGCAACATAATAGACTAGTATGCTTATTGTGCAGCAGGCAAGTGGCCTATAAATGCAGTCAGCTTCAGACACTTTTTCAGAAGCGCTTATAATTTCTAATTGGTGTAAACATTGTGAGACACAGTGACAGAGAAAAAGTGGATTGGCCATGCAAGACTACTTGCAGAGGTACCTAATACAAGTATAGAATATTGTAAAGTGTATAAAATTCCAAGAGTTGGGTCCCCATGGGTCCCCTGGTCCTGGGTCATTGGTCCCCGGCTCCACTGTTTTTCCTACCCTGGTATGCCACGTTGGAATTTGAAAACAGAGCCTCTATATTTGTTTAGTCATTTGTTTTTACTCCAACTAGTATTATTGATCACAGCTCGTAGCTAGGGAACAGCTGATGCATATGAGCAAATGGAGGTACTTATATGTACGTATGGTATGTAGATGCTTCTCATTTTTGTTGTTCCTGAATATGGAAAACTAGGGTGATATGCTCACCTCACATTCCTAACGCACCCCATAATAGCTGGTGACCACTCTGTAATCTGAGCCATTAAGGTTTGTGAACACTTCAGTTATGTACATACCATAATTTCAAAATTATTTCACCACAAAAATATTTCTTATCACATCTTGCTTATATGTACATATATGCTATAAGAAACTTAATTTTTAAATTGTAAATCCATGTCGTATAGGTATAGCACAAACCAACCTAATATACGTATGTATGTTGCTTTAGTTAACTACCAAGGCTTACATTATCCATGTGCCTTGTGAATGTTATGGAAACTTTTTCCAATAAAAAAACACTGGAAACTATTTTTAGTAGTGCGATCGCACATATCAGTACCTCATGAGGCTACCAATCTCCCTGGGAAATCTCCATTATATATCTTAACAAAACAATCAGATGTTACACTTGTGAGAAAGGTCTCTAAGTTGTGACAAGCACCACTTGTTATCATTTTATTAAACTGTCTTGTAAACACACTAGATTTTCAATTATTTCAATGAACTTGGTTTACATATCATTGAGTAATACAACAGCTCTTCAATGTGTTTTTAATATCAATGGGTCACAATTACATGTAAAATGAAAATGGTACTAAAGAGTGTCCCTTTTTAAAACTTCTACAGGTCAACTTTTCTTAGTGACAGCTCTATGAAGTGTAGAATTCTACTCATGCAATAAAGCTATCACATTGTTTAGTTAATAGCTACCAGTATGTGTGTGTGTGTGTGTGTGTGTGTTGTTGTTTCCTTGAGCAAGAAACTTTACTCACATTGCTCCAGTCTACCCAGCTGTTAAAATGGGGACCTGGTGGTCTGGTGCCAACTGGGGAAACAGCCCAACCAGCTGTAACATCAATGGGTACCTGGTGTAAACTGGGGAAGCAAATGCTCAACTGTCCATGTCTCATATAGCAAGTGAAGGTCCAGGTGGGACTTTTGGTGCCCACACCTTCACCTGTGAGACATGGTACAGCCTCCTGTGGGTTACTAGTCCTGCCCCTGGAGGGCATGCCTACGCTGACTCATAGCACCTGAATAGCACACAGGTGCCCCAGTGCTGGGTGGCAGCTGAAGGCTTTGCTTTTGCTTTGTGTGTGTGTGTGTGTGTGTGTGTGTGTGTGTGTGTGTGTGTGTGTGTGTGTGTGTGTGTGTGTGTGTGTGTGTGTGTGTGTGTGTGTGTGTGTGTGTGTGTGTGTGTGTGTGTGTGTGTGTGTGTGTGTGTGTGTGAGGTAGCATAGCCAAGTAGCTAGAGCATTTTCCTGGCAGTAACTGAAAGGTTCCAGGTTCGATGCCCAGTTATGCCAATTTGGTGTTGTTTTTCCTTAAGCCTTACATTGCTCCAGTCTTACTCAGCTGTATATTGGGGACCTGGTGGCCTGGTGTCAACTGGGGAAGCAGCCCACCCAACTGTAACATCAATGTATACTGGGAAAGCAAAATGCTCAACTGTCCTTGTCTTGTTTAGCAGTGTTGAGGTCATTGTGGAACTTCGGTTTCCGTGACCTTTCTCTGTGAGACTTAAACAGTCTTCCTGCGGGATACTAGCCCTGTCCCAGGTGGATTTTCCTGCACAAGGCTGAGTGGTACACAGGCATCCTAGTGCTGGTTCACTAGGCTGCAACAACTGTGTTTTGCATGGCTTTGCATTTTCCTCTGTGTGTGTGTGTGTGTGTGTGTAGTGTGTGTGTGTGTGTGTGTGTGTGTAGTGTGTGTGTAGTGTGTGTAGTGTGTGTAGTGTGTGTGTGTGTGTGTGTGTGTGTGTGTGTGTGTGTGTGTGTGTGTGCGTGTGTGTGTGTGTGTGTGTGTGTGTGTGTGTGTGTGATGCAGCAGCATAGCCAAGTGAGTGGCTAAAGCATCGGCCTGGTAATCAAGATTCGATGCTTGTTTAAGCCAAGTTCCTGTTGTTTCCTTGAACAAGAAAGTTTACGCACATTGCTCCAGTTTACCCAGCTGCAAAATGGGGACCTGGTGGCCTGGTGTCAGCTGGGGGAAGTAGCCTACCCAGTCACAACATCAATGGGTGCCTGGTGTTAACTGGGGAACAAATAACCAACTGTCCATGTCTCACTTAGCAGTTTTGAGGTCATTGTGGAACTTTAGGTTCCACAGACTTGGATAGCCTTCTTGTGGTGTGGGTTGCTAGTACTGTCCCAGGAGGATTCGTCTGCACAAGACTTGGAGTGCCTGAGTGGTGCACAGGTATCCCATTCGCTGGGTAGCAACAGATGAGACAAATGGCAGCAACAATCACTACACTACTAGTAAACACCATCAAGCTGACAGATCCTGTCACACAAATGAGGACCCACAAATACTTCATTCAATTGCTCCAGACCCATCAAGGTTCATATCAGAAGGAGAATTAGAGATAAAGGTTTGACAATGGTCAGGATAACACTTTACCTCATTCAAAAATCATCTAGTGCCATATTCGGCCATTAGGCAAAAACGAGCCTTGCAGTCTGTCAGGTGTGGGAAGAAAAAATTCCACGTAATGCAACAAGGTGCCCCCAAGTTTGATTACACAATAATAATGTCATTGTCATTGAGAAGAATGCTGATATGTAGCTGCCTCCAGAAACTATAATTGGACCCCTTGTTGCCACATATGAGGAGCTAGGCAAGGAAATGGCACATGCCAACCTTGTGAGTACCGCCACAGACTGCTTTTGTAATGTTCATGTGAGTCACATATCACTCACATGCAACATAGCAAGATTTGAATTGTCTGAATTGATGCGTCCAGGCCTACATGGTCAAGGAATAGAATTTTCAAAGTCAGTCCCTAACCTTTTTGGAGAATGGAGAAAACATGCTGAAACTGTTCAAGTGCTGAGGAATACTACTTAAGTAGTTTAAACCAAAGCAGGATGCTCCTCTCAAGAAAAGTGATATGGGTTGGAGTAAATTCCAACTATACCAAAACTAAAGAACTTCAAGGGGTTCCAAAAAGGACCTTCCTGTGGTCATCCTCCACAGGGTAAGGACAATGGACACTTTCTACTAAACCCCATTGAATGGGGACACTGCTATCACACGTAACAAATTTAACAAGAAAAGGTACTCCCAGTACCCTCAAGACCCCTACAGCTATAGCCCTTTAATGGGTAAAACCAAGAGTTCATAATATATATATTTAGGAGAGTATCCAACGCCTGTATTACCCCTTCAAAACACACTGCGTAATAATTGTGCAACATTGTGTAACATATCCGAATATTTTAGTATAATTTCAGTAAACTCCAACACATGGCTTCGCCATGAAAGACTTGTTGATAGGCGTTGATATACCAAAGGGAAGACCTGCAAGCACTTCAAGGCCATTATAGCTCTTGAAGCAAGTTAACACCTTTGGTGATGATGACTATTGCGTAACATTATTACGCAGTGCGTTTTGAAGGGGCAATACAGCGTTGGATACTCTCCTAAATATATATATTACGTACTCTTGGTAAAACAGAATCTTCCAGATCCTTTTCAGATCCTGGTAATGACAAATTGGATAAAAGCACCTTCACTCAGATCCCTGGTTATAACACTATTTAGGGATAAGATCAAATTCTGGGCAAAGAACAAGCAGCAGTAAAATCTCCCAACTCTCTTTTCACTTCCGTGAGATAGAGAATAAACTTATGAACACAGATTCATAAACTCTAGACTCCATGAAAAGGGAGCAATCTCACTGATGTCCAAGCCACTAATCCATGGGTTTGGTTTCTGTCTATAATATTTCTGGTCCTGAAGGCCTATGATACTATGTAATTTGGCCATTCAAAACGGACAATAGAGAACTTAATACAGGAAGGAGACTAGATAATAACCATCCCAATCCACCACATAATCAATCGTTGTGTTTTCAGTGGTAGAAGCAAGCATCATCAAGGTTATATGCCCTGATAAGCACATCAAGGGTATACTCCATATACTGTAGCCTTCTGGAGATAAAATTATTTTCGTCTCAACATGACAAGTAATGCGGCATTTTTGCATTGATTTTTCAACTGTTACACAGCAGTATATACGCATATATGGAGAACAACATGAGCAGCATCTCTACGAACAATCTGCTCACTTTAAAAGTAAGAGGTGTGCAAGTTCCTCCTATAAACATGTCAGCACAAGAAGCCATTCCTGCACTACCCACGAATCACATGCTAAGAAATGGGACACAAAAGGAAAACCAAGATAAGTCCAAGATGCATGCAATGTAGCTACATACTACTGCTTGTAAAAAGGAAAGTAATGTTGAACAGTGAAGAAATCAAGCCCATAGTGTCAACATAGTGCATAGCAGGATTTTTTCAAGTGGAAAATTTTTGTGATTTTTGTGGATTGGCAGTTATCCACAAAAATTTCCCCCCTCAAAATTTTCAGCTCAGTTGGAATAGCATTTTTTTTAGTATTACAATGCCCTGGAGAAGCAAAAATTTTCCCCCTCAAAATTTTGGATGGTGGCAATCCATGAAAACTTCCCCCTAAAAAGCAGTGGCCACTCACTGAATAGAGATAAAAAATTCCCTTGAAACACATTGAATGTACCTTTGGGTTTGATTTAGCTAATCAATACTTGTTGTATTACAATGGAAAAGAGTAATGAATACCATATTTATCACACACAATAGTACTGTATATTAGGGATCATGAAGGTTTGGGTTTTTCTGGCCAAAAATATCACCAGCCTCACAATACCTTCATGGTGTCTTGGCAGTATTGGTTAGGTATAACCAAGCCCAAAAGTGCCTTCAGTACAACTTGAAATGCTTCCAATAAGTTGCTACAAATTTTTTCAAAATTTTATTCAGTGGAATTTTCTACTGACTGACTGCCTGACTGTTGCCTTCAGACAACGTAATTTGATAACAGCTAAGGCTATGGGCTTGATTTTTTCATTGCTTCAGCCTGGTAGATGCCTTTTGACATACTGCAGTACGTACAATGCATGCTTACGTACAGTGTGTACATACAGTGCAGTACATAAGTTTGTAATAAGAATCGTCAAAGTTTTTCATTGTGACTGGATTGATTGCGGAGGTCCTTCTTGTAGTGTTCTTCGTTTGTAACGCTGTATGACAGGCTGAAAACAAAGCGTAATGGCCACTTTGCTATTTGTGTGTTTAAATGAAAACCATAAGCCGGTGTCATTCTTTCTTCTAATGTGGTATGCACGGGTTCACCAGTCATAATAATGTTACAAACAAGTAAACAAGTAAAAATTAGGAATTTTAAGTTTGATTAGGGATCAAAGAATTAAAATGTAGTGAAACAAGGGAGGCCAGCTACACCTGCAGATATACTAGTGAACATTTAGTCCCTACTTCAGACTATACCCATGACTGAACTAGGGATTAAATGTCCAATAGTATAATTATCTTCAGGTGTAGGCAATCTCCCTTGCTTCACTACTTTTATTTTTATCCCTAATTGAAATATAAATTCCAATTTTTAGTGTCCATATTATAAACATCAATTATATGCTAAATATTTCATCCCAAG
The DNA here is from genome assembly GCF_963678975.1 of Dysidea avara. Lineage (NCBI taxonomy): Eukaryota > Metazoa > Porifera > Demospongiae > Dictyoceratida > Dysideidae > Dysidea > Dysidea avara. Next base: position 22,170,137 of record NC_089280.1, read on the forward strand.
GTACAGAATACAAACTATGGTTCCACTAAAATACCTGTATAGCGCTAGTTTAACTACTTTCAGCCTACACCTGGTATCCACTAAAAAAAGAATGTTTGGGCCTAAATAGATGTTCAGCTTGTTTAAACTCCTGAGTCAAAATCCAGCACTTTTAGGAAATAAATTCCCTGGCTTTTATACGGACAAATATAATAGCTGATACATCCATCTCATTCTTTTCATAAAAAGCACAAATAACTGTTATATTGCTTACATTTAGCCATTAGCCAAGATAGCTCAACTCCAAGGTAACGTTCGCCAGCATCTTAGACACGTTTCCCCCTTGTTTTGCACTCAAATTACGCTGTCACAACATAGAGTCTACGTACTTGTCGCAATACAAGTTTATTCGCAGTACACCTTGTGAAAGGATGCAATTTTCCTTTGTTTTGCATGCATTTCGCTGGTGTTGTAGATGTGGGTGAAGTTATCTAGGAGCTGAGCTGTACCGTATTGTAGCTTTCAATACTGCTGACAAAATTACCAGATAAAAAGAAATTTCAATATCACACAATGTTGCTGGGGATAAAACCAGACTGGGAAGATACAACTAGGTGATCAAGTGATGACAATCTCATGGATACAAAATCAGGTAAGAATAAAATTATTTGCAAGAAGCAAAGTAATGACAAGCGAAGATCAGAAGAACACAGTTTATGGGTAATGATAAATATAAATACAATTGTGTATTAATTAGAAATATGGAGACAACAATTTTAGATACATAAAATTTCTCTTGATGTTCAACACAGGAAATGCTATGTGAATCTCATTATCACAGGATTTGGCAGAGTTCGCTTCTCTGCCCACACATGGTACATGGTATGGACTACAAGTGATGACCTATCAGATATAGTGTTTAACTGACTAGTTATCATACAGTACGATAGTACTGTATAGTAGGGACCACAAAGGAGTAGGCGTGGCCCATAAAAAAAAATCCCCCAAATACCAGCCTCGCTTTTCCCAGACGACAACGAGGCAGTATTGGTTAAGCCCAAACAAGCCTTTAGATCGACCCGTAATGCTTTCAACAAGTTGTTACGGAATTTTAAAAAAAATTATCAAACAGTACGATAGTACTGTATAGTAGGGACCACAAAGGATTAGGCGTGGTCCACGAAATAACATCACCCAAAAACCAGCCTCAATTTTCCCTGACGACGATGAAGCAGTAATGGTTAGGTAAAACTAAGCCCAAACAAGCTTTCAAATCGACCCAAAATGCTTTCAACAAGTTGCTACGGAATTTTAAAAATAATTTATTTAACGGAATTTTCTACTGACTGACTGAGTGAGTAACTGACTGATGCCTTCAGACAAACGTAACTCAATAACGGCTAAGGCTACGGGCTTGATTTTTTCACTGTTCGACATCGCTTCGGCCCGACAGGTGCCTTTTGGCATGCCGCAGTATGTACAATGCATTCTTCATGGACTTACCAGTGTCCTCTTTTGTGTCCCGTTCATCTTTGCTGACAGCAAAAAGTGTCGATTTGGCGATGGCACGTGATGGCTTCCCTTCGTAACGGAAATCGTCCATATTTTTCAAAGTGGCTGTTTTGATTGCAGAGGTGCTTTTTGAACAGTTCTCAATTTGTACTGCTGTGTAACAGGTTGAAAACAGCCGACAACAAAGCGTAATGGATACTTCACTTTTCAGATGATAATTGATATAAATGGGACACGTGGCACCATTTCTTTTGGTATGCATGGATTGCAGAGGTGCTTTTCGAACAGTTCTTGATCCAAAATGCTATGTAACAGGTTAAACATAGCTGACAACGAAGTGTAATGGATACTTCACTTTTCAGACGATAATTGATATAGCTGGGGTGCGCGGCGCCATTTCAGATGCGGTATGTGTGGGTTCGTCAGTCATAATAATAGTATTTACAAAAAAATTAACAAACAAGTACACAAAATAATTAGGAATTTTCAACTAGAGTAGGGACCATAGCATATCAATAAAAAGTACTGAAACAAGTTGGAGTAGTGCACGATATTAAATCACAGTAAAACAATAAGAAGTGTTATATCCCTACTGTGCCCAAGATACCATAATGGAAATGCACAGTAGGGATATAACACTTCTTATTGTTTTACTGTGATTTAATATCGTGCACTACTCCAACTTGTTTCAGTACTTTTTATCAATGTGCTATGGTCCCTACTCTAGTTGAAAATTCCAAATTGTATTTGTTAATGTAGCTAGTGGTGTGTTAAGACATATGTAGATCCCTAACTAGGTACTTAGGAAAGAATATTTAGACAGATGCAAAATAGCAATTATGTAGGAATCCAAAATTTCAGAACGTGTCTTACAAACAAAATGCTCTTAATCAATATTTGTCAGATATGGAATTCCACAGTATGTAATTTTACATATTACACAATGTATAAAGGTGCTTTGTTAGGTAATAATATTACAGTAACATGTTAGTACTTTGTTAAGTCAGTAACAAGTAGTAATGCGCTACTTTAGTAACGCATTGCATATGTAAAGACCTGGCATTTATTTGAATCCCGGCATTTATTTTGTTGTAATGCTCTATGATCAGCTAAATGGGACCAGGTGGGGACCTGCTGTATTTTGAAGCAATATGGTATATATCTTAAGAAATTTTGGGCATCACAATCTAGAGACTGTTCGTGTTTTTAATTTCTGTGCCCACCTATGTAGTTAAATACTTGGCTGCCCTTCTACACCAAGTCCTATTGTTTTCAATGTATACCAGCAAATATTGATAGTATCAGAGACATTCTTATACTAAACAAGTATAAGAAAAAATTAGAAATTTTAAATCAGAGTAGGGACAGTGTATAGTGCTACAATAAAAAAGTACTGAAACAAGCTGGATTGGAGTAGTACGTAATGTCCAAATACTGTAAAACAATAAGAAGTGAATATCCCTACTGTGCTACACTCAATGCACAGTAGGGATATTCACTTCTTATTGTTTTATAGTATTTGGACATTACGTACTACTCCGATCCAGCTTGTTTCAGTACTTTTATTGCAGCACTATACACTGTCCCTACTCTAATTTAAAATTCCTAATTTTTTCTTATACTTGTTTGTGAAGTTTTTTTTTGCAAGCTCATGACCACTAATAGCCTGCTTTTCACAAAACTAGTCACAATATTTTAAAAGAGTTAATCACGGTACTATTATACTAGATTATGACTCATACAATAACAACTGATCAGTGGGCGTGACTACCATATGTCTACAGACAGTAATTTACATAAGTGGGCATGGCTCACGAAGAAGCAGAGTTTCGTTATGATGTGTAGTAACACGTCCACATTTAATTTAGCACGTGGGGTCAGACCCAAATAATCTGTAAAGCAGGACCTGAATGACCCAACTCGGTTTAATATTGTTACTAAATAAACTATATTTATCGACTTACACATTGCTATACGTATAGTTCACCGTGAGTTGCTCTCTCTGATCGATATCAACAGCGAGTCACGTACGCGTGTTTTTGGTGCAACCGGCGACCACGTGTATTCGAATAGTTCGATACAATATACACTGGTAGATGGAAGCCGTACTGTAGTCTATTAACATTCAGCGGTAGAACCTTGACTGATGGCCATGGTAAAGAATGATAAAAGATAAGACAATAGCGCAAGCATTGTATGTTTATCAATATACCAAAGATTTTTTCTTAAGCGAACTAGAAACGTTTCTGCAAAAGAATTAGGGCTGTAGGTGTAGCCAATTTCCGCTACACTTGACCGAAGACGTCAGGCAGGCAGGCAGGCAGGCAGGCAGGCAGGCAGGCAGGCAGGCAGGCAGGCAGGCAGGCAGGCAGGCAGGCAGGCAGGCAGGCAGGCAGGCAGGCAGGCAGGCAGGCAGGCAGGCAGGCAGGCAGGCAGGCAGGCAGGCAGTAGAAAATTCCGTGAATAAATTTAAAAAAAATTCTATAGCAACTTGACGGAAATGTTTCGGGTCAATCTGAAGACACTTTTGGGCTTGGTTTTACCCAAATGTCATGTTGTTATGAGGAAAAATCGTGGCAGGTTTTGGGTTATATTATATCATGGATCGCCCCCACACCTTCGATGTCCCTACTATACAGTACTACCGTACTGTATGATAGGAGCCCATAAGTACCACAAGGTGCTTTGTTGCTTGCAGGTTTTTATGGACTCCTGGTACTTTGTATTTTTCTTGTGCTAACTTGTCAACAGATAAATGGAATGCCCTTGCCAACATCTCTGATGCAGTTGCAGGGGAAAACTACTGGATAAAATTATAGTCACTATGTACACAAGAGTCTATATATGTATCTCTGGATGATGATAGGAGCTATTAGTGATAAACATATACGAAAATGATAGCGTATTCCAGTATCATGTCAGTATGGTGTTTGTGAAAAAAAAAGTGTTCTTGTGAAACTGACAAGCTAGCGACAGGATACAGTTGCCTCTCTACCCATGCCTCTGGTACCTGCAACCTAATAAGGCAAATGAGAGATGTTTCACCTTCCTAACCAGGCCACCATATTCTCTCTTTAAAGCTTGTTTATGCTACCAAAAATTAATAGGGTTGTTGGGTTGAGCATTTTGAATTTTTGGTACTGCTACTGCTGTTATTGCATATGTTTGATATCAACACAGTTTCATCCTACCAGTACATGTGGTTAATGGTTACAAACACATCACAGCATGCCCCACTCTGTGGTAAGATAACATGTTGGATAACATGAGGTCATCATGATCAGGCACAATGGCTGGAGTTATTGCAAAATGTTGCATAACTCTTGTTTATTATGGTGAAACCCTTGCTCTGAAAGTGGTAAGATTGTATGAATGCAGCTCACTACTATTCTAACACTCATTGGAAGAAGCCAATGATTTTTGTACAGCACAGAGAGATTGCAATAAGGGGTTTCACTCATTCAATCATTTTTCGTTTATTCACTCGTTCATTCACTCACACACACACACTACACACACACACACACTACACACACACAACAACACACACATACACACACTACACACACAACAACAACAACAACACACACACACACCACACTACACACACACCACACTACACACACACTACACACACACAACACAACACATGTGCACACAACATACTACACACACACACACACACTACACTACACTACACACACACACACGACACATACGCACAATCACACACAACACACACGCACGCACACATTCAGATGTACTTTTCAATGTCAACATGTATATGCCATTGACTTCTTGTTTTTGAACTGTTTATGAGCTGTTATTTTTAACAATGCCAGAAATGGTTCAGAATCATTTTGATGGCCTTAGGTGCCTGGGATAGGATGCTTATTCAGGTGGCATTGATCCTCGTAATTTGGTCTAGCAATATACCCTATGACTTGGTCTTCTATTTTGGTGTATTACCAACTGTCCACCTAACCCTCTTCATGATACTCCAAGTGAATAAATTACAAACTGCGGTCAAAGATAATTAAGGAGATTAGCCAGCAGCTTAAACATTTAAATGACAGCTTAAGTTTACAATGACAACAAGGAAACAGATCAGCATACAGTAGCAATACAAATAGCACATGACACTAAAATTATGTAATGCATAAAATGGTTTTCAAGCACTTCTGAAATGCCAGCAACATTATGTAGTGGTACCACAAAAAACAGTGTGTTGATTACTCGTACAAGTAGAAGGAAAAATTAGAGTTTGATTAGGGATCAAAGAAACAAAAATTAGCAAAACAAGGGAGGTCACCTACACCCTAAGATATATGTAATAGTGGACATTTAATCCCTAATTTGGTTGTGGCTCCTTTTATTTTTTGCATTATTACGACTGGTAAAACAGTGCATACCACTTTTGAAGAAAGAATGGCGCCAAAGTTATTGCTTTCATCTGAACATGTGTCCCAATTACTGAAATAGCGAAGTGGCCATTATGCTTCAATTTCAGCTATGTTCAGCCTGTTACACAGCATTACAAATGAAGAAGGACCTCGGCAATCAATCCAGTCACAACGGAAAACTACTGTTACAAATATAAGAAGCCATCATAAGGCACTACCATGAATCAACACCTTGTGCTGTCAGCAGATAAATGGGACACAAAGGAGGCCATGAAGCATACGTTGTATGTACTGCGGTATGCCAAAAGGTACTTGTCCGGCTGAAACGATGTCAAACATTGAAAAAATCAAGTCTGTAGCCTTAGCCGTTATTGAGTTATGCATCAGTCAGGCAGTCAGTTGAAAATTCCATTAAATATTTTTTTATTGTAGCAACCTACTGGAAGTGTTTCAGGTCATACTGAAGGCACTTTTGGGCTTGGTAACACCTAACCAATACTGCCAAGGCATCATGAAGGTATTGTGAGGTAGTTTCTGGTCAATATATTTTGTAAGAAAGTGTAAACCTCAATGATCTTTAATAGACAGTATTGCCATACTGTATGATATCCAGGGAATATTCCATTTGAGTAAGGATCATAGAAATAAAAAGCAATGTAACAAGGGAGGTTATCTACTGTATACCTACTGCTATAGTGGACATTTAATTCCTACTTCACTCACATATAGCCTACTATAGCCATGGCTACAGGGGTTCTTTGTTTCATTGCATTTTATTTCTATGATCCCTACCCAAATGTAAAATTTCTAAATTTTCCTTATATGTGTTTGTTTACTTAATTCATTGCTGGAGAGCCAGCTAACCCGTTATACAGTATTACAGATGAAGAACAATACGAGAAGCACCTCTAAATCATTCCAGTCACACTACAGAAATTGAAGCGCTGAAGCCATGATACGTTAACACCAATCAACTCGAGGACAAAGGTAAGACCTTGATGTATACACTGTAGCTGCTGAAAAGGCATGTCTTGGGCCAAAGCAACGTCAAACAGTGAAGAAATCAAGCCCATAACCTAAACCAAGAGTAAATAATTTACTCTTGCTTAAACATAGTCAAGTCATGGTTGGCTGAAGGTATTAGTAAGTTAGACAGTCAGTAGAAAATTCAGTTAAATTTCATAGAAGCTTCTTGGAGGGGTTTGGAGTCACTCTGAAGGCATTTTCAGGCTTGATTATTCCCAAGCAATACTGCCAAACTAGCATGATAAAAGTTGTAGTTATATTCCTTTAGGAGAGTGATATCATTGTTTTGAGTCAAAGCCAAGGACAAGTGTAATAACATTGATATCATCATCTTAGTATACAGGATATACTATATTATATCCCAGTGTGTGGGAGTACACTACAGTTTACGTACGTTAAAGTAAGTTCTTCCTTTGTAGTGAGTTCTAGTTCCAGTTAGTGTGCTCAAGATTTAATCTGAATTTAACTCTAGATAGATATTTACTATATACAGACTATAAACTGTTATGTAAACAACACCATCTGTATTTCCCATACCTCAGTTTAGTGGGTTAATAATATTATAATTATTTTTGAGCTTACCGTGTCATTTAGAATGCTAAAATCAATAGATTTGCCAGTTTTATTAGATTAGCAATTCTGGGAGGGCTGCTTTTGATATGAACACTAATCCATTATCAACAAGAGTTCATTTTTGGAAAGGCAGTTTGTATCATATAAGTGTGTTGGCCTTGTTGATCACATAGAGCAAAATAACTTATTAAAATTAGTTACGTTGGTTTAAAAAGAAATTCATACAGTTCCCCCATACCTACTTTTTCACACCATCCCATAACTTCACTAACAGATGGAATAAGCCACTAGTTATTGGGTTTGTTCAGTCTATATAAACACTTGTTAATTAATTACAGTCAAGTTTGGCCAATAATAGACTATTAAGGTAACAAACTACAAACACAAATTATTTACAAAGGTGCACCTTTTTAATAGTGTTCTTCAGATTACAACCATATATGCATATGTAACACTTTCACACCTCAGATCAAAGGAGCCGCCTGGGCTACATTTTGTATGTAGACCGGACTACAACTGAGCAGTGATTATATAGATGTTGAGGGTGCAATCGATTGTGGAGATCGATTAATACTCATGTGATTAGGATGCACGACTTGGATTTCGCCATGAAAATCACTCAGACGGAGACCATTTTGTTATCCTTGCCATCCTACAAGTTAAGCTAAGGTGAGAACTAGCGCTATAGCATATTCACCAATCGTTTCCACACGTTTTTGAATATGGACACGCCCCCATCATGAAGATGTATTTTCTGTCGGTTGAATGCAATGAATTAGACAGAAAATAAGCTCCCGCATGAATCAGGGGCATAGCCAGAACCCGGGCCCAGGCCCGGGCATCAGTAATTCGAGATACTCTAATAGAGCAGTCAGATCGAGATATATCAGTCTCGGTATTCAGAGAAGCAGTGTAGCAACCTACGTATGTAGTTATAAATAAGGAGGTGTAGTTGGTGGAGGGGAGATCAAGGGCGTAGCCAGGAAGGGAAGGGGGGTCCGGATGAACCCCCTTTCAGAAGCAGAATATTTTACAACAAAAAATCACAACAAGTCTTACAGCCCTGGAGCTCTCCGGTAGTTACTTGCACACTAGCGCTCCTCTGTACTACTCTTGAGGGTCGCATTGTATCAATGCTGAACTATTGCAAATCATTCAGATCTTTTGCATCACATGATCAGTAGCGCATGTGATGCATGGTAGAAATGTTGAAAGAGTGTTGAGTAATTGAGGCAGACATATTACAAGGCAGCAGCTGCGATAAACGTGAGTGGCCGTGTTATACATGTGTCAGGTGAGCACAAACTGTGAATAGTTGATGTATATTTATCTGATGAACGGTTTGTTTATTTGTCACATGTGGGCACGTGATGTCTCGAATACATTGGAGTACAAGCTAAGTCTGAAATTACTGACCATCAACAGGAGGGCCGACCGAGAATAATCTATGCCCTGAAGGAAGTATTGCCAACTAAGCGACTCGAGTGTGGTGGGTTACCATGTGCTAGAAAATTTGAAGTTGGCTGTCTGGAAGTGAAGATTAAGTTACTATTAGCTGCAATAGGTTTATAGTTTCTATAAGCTGCATAAACAGCAGTATATAGGTTTTAGCTAGTTAGATGCACAAACAGCACCTTTTAATGTTACTGCCTAAGGGCACATTTTTTGTGTATGCATGATTTTCGTTTAGACGTGGTCTAGGGGGAAGCACCCAGGCCTTCCCCCACGAACATTACACTTTACTTTTTGGTCTTCAGCTTACAGCTAGGCCCTGGCATCACCAAAAGTCTGGCTACGCCCCTGGCATGAATACTATTGGTGGTCACGTGACTGTAGGCTTTAAAAGGGTTGTTAAAGTTCACTCTACGCCAGAGTTAGTGGTAACATTGATAAACAGTAGCCCATGTTTGGTGTGGCACAACCCCAGTGTTGTAAGGGTAATAGTATGGTGAGGGAGCTACCACTCTGCACGGAGTAACCACTCTACAAGAGAGCTTACCCATCTAGGCCTTTAGTGAACTCCATAAATGATTCAATAGCACTGATTAAACTCACGTAGCCGAAATTTTCCGTGATATCTCTAGGATATGTCTGTTCATTATAGCCAGACGTAACCAGAACGTACTAGCTGCTGACCCATAATCGAAAATTTTAGTTGTGCATCTATAATACATCCAGAGGCTGCACTCGTATTGGCTTGGGTGATTGATCGTCCTGTACAGGGTATCAGCCTAATAAATGTTACATATTAGCTGTAACACAGGGCATTCAGACTTTGCCTGATATGTATGCCTTGGGCCTGTGGCCCTCGGGCATACATATCAGGCAAAGCCTTCATGCCCGTGTTACAACTATTACATATGCCAGATTACACAAGTAACAGACCCAAATTGCAAAATCAACCACCAGTGGTTAGCTACACTTTCAAATTGTCAAGTTTGGTGTGGCAAGCTCAAATGGCAATTCTGACCTTGGCAAGGACACGGTTTGACAAGCTATGTATCAGTGGTGCACTGGTATGTGGCTTGTTCTAGCGGGATAAAAACTTTCTGTGTTGATTATCAGCCACTAAGGAGCTAGTCAACTTCGTGTCTGGACTTCAATCGTGGCCATCATCTATTTTGAAGTCTATCTGTTGCCCACTCCACCACCTCTTTGTGAGCACTCATGATACTACTACACTCATCAAATGTTCTAACCTATTCAGTAGGAAACTCTACAAACAGGGACAAGCACTGGGGTTGTTCTGAAAGGAAATGAAATGATACATTTCTGGTGCAAATTTCATATGAATGTTTACTACCCTCGGCAAGTTATAATGGCTTGATTTCTTTAAAACCATATTTATCTTGAAACTATTGATGTGCAATTTAGATCAGATTTTCAATATCCAGTCACACACACGATGTAAAATGCCATCACAATACATAATGATCATGGTATACCATACGCATACAAATTTTCAAGGTACATATATAATTTTCACAAATATCAGTGGATTTATTTTTGTGTAACACTTGTTTTTCATTCAAGTTACCTATTATATAGCACAGAGCTAATCTTGATAACCATGAAACTTTGTACATATACAGTGGTTGGTGCTCACATTGGATTTCAAAAGAAAGGAAAAAAACTTAACTGGCAGCCAATTATATTGCAGATTCCAATATGAATGGTATGGATCATATATAGCACTTGATGAGCTACAGTGTAAACTGAACTCTAGTCAATGCAGACAATTTACTCATGTTAAGATTATATAATAGCTTCTAGGGGTAGCATCACTGGAAATGTAGTCTACAATTTTAGTGAGTCTCAACAGAGGAACTTGATTATCTCTTAAAAGCAGATTTTGATGTTACACAAATCACACCAATAACTGTGTTTGTACAGTACAGAATATGGTGCCTTAAAGTGTATGGCTCTTTTCATATGCTAATAATCACAATACCAAACATGTATATGATGTAGATAAACAAGTTACAATAGTTTATTTATTTGCCTTAGCAATGAAAATGTTATCAAAAAGAAAGACACACAGGCATGCTTTGATTAATTAGCTAGATTTCTACACACAGCTTCAGATATAAATTCAACACTTGTGATCTGATCCTAATTGTAAAGAAAACTGTGATCTACAAAGTACGATAGTCAAATAATCCGGTTTACAATATACACACAGACACACACACACACTGAACCAAAGATAAAATTTAACTACTATAGACTTCAATACCAAAAGAATCACATTTAAAAACCACTAGTACAGTTCTAGGTATAGCTTGTTATGTTGGATGTCTAATTATATTACCTTCCTATATGGTGGTTACACATAATACAATCTAGTCTGGCTTATACAAACTATCGTTTTACAGGAACAGTTCATTGTCATTTCTGTAACAATGTGGGTGTAACACAATGATGCTTTAGAGTCAACAAACAGTATCTTGTAAACAAGTTGACAATAGGACCAAACATTGTGAATGGTTATCAACAATGACAAAATTGACCACAAAAGTCGGTCATAATAGGCAGACGTGTTGATTAATTCATTCACCACTAAACACAGTAAAGTCTCACTTAGCTGCCACTGCTGTAATGGCACGGGATGAATCTGTCAAACGAGAAATGTCATCTGAAGTTTTGAGCAAAGGTTTAACGACTTTGACACCTTCATATTGATTGTACACAAATGAGTAAAACCACATTAAAGCTATTCACAACTCATCCTATTTTATTCCATCAAGAACAAAGTGTTCCATAAGAGGTTGTCAAATATTCTAGGATTTCTATAACAACACTCACATGGCACTCACTACAGAGTGTAACGTGTTTACACATGAGTGTACTTATCTTTAACTCAACCATTTAAATTCACTGTGTGGAAATCAGTGGTTCATAACAGAAACATTGTGGTAGCTAGAAATAATTTTTATATGCACCCAAGTGGATTCCTTGTACAACAAAGATGTACTGTATTGGCATGTACCAAGTACTCTAACTGCTACAAGGATCAGTTACAATATTAGTTTGGCTTCATAGATCTGATGCAAAGTATAATGACATGAGGTAGTATTCATCTAAGCTCTTGAAACCATAGAGGATTGTTTCCTTTATGACTACTACTTTCCTCAGTCCCATAACAAATGCTCCTTCTCAATACAATAGTCTGTAATAGGCACTTGGATCTGGAAAGGAATTGGTGCAGAGGAGATTTAAGGGATTCAATCAAATACACCATATAGACAAGAACAACAGACACATGTGCAACTGCCCATTTTCAAGAAAAAGTGTACGGCCTTCTCTGCCAACAACTACTTAACTTCTTTGCCTGGTGGCTGTCCTACTTTGGTGCTGATTTTAAAAATAGACTGTTGAAGATACCTGAGGAACACTATGCATGATTCAATCAACTTAAAACACATTCTTTATTAAAGCTATGCCCTATAAGGGAAGGTGATGTGTCACTATGTTTCACCACACTAAAGGTGTATCTATAACATGCTTGTTAATTCAAGTATGTGACATTTGTGTTGATAGTCATATCACATTACTAACTCAATGCTTACATCAGAGGTGACAATATTTGATTGGCTAAAGCCACATAAAAGTCTTATGTGTGGGAAATCTGACCGCTAAGTTAATCATAATAACATGTGACCTCCCTTGAAGAAAAATAAAATGAACTTATTTGGTTGGCTATTTCATGCAGTTTAAACCACTACATAACAATGACAATATCTTGTTGATATACTTCATAGACTAGTCTCGTACAAAAAAGCGCTGTATGTACTAAGGATGTGTTGTGGAGTAGAAAGAGTCCCTTCATTACAAAGAATGCTTTGTCTTTTTCATTGAAACAACAAGGATTTCAATTTAAGGATTTACAAACATGTACCATGCTATGTATAAGTACTAATTATATAACTTCTAGTATAAAGTACTTGTTAATCACAACAGGTAAAAGGTGTGTAGTGTGTGTGTGTGTGTGTGTGCGTGTAGTATGTGTGTGTGTATGTGATATTTTTACTGACAACAACTGAGGGGTGAAGGGGGGGGGGGGGGGGGGGGGTAATATTGCCATGTATCCATGAAATGCCAAGTCATAAAGCCATTTTGTTACAGCGTGGAGATTTTCTCAAGGTGTTTATTGAGGCCACAATTCCATATTTGTTAGTGCCTTAAGGGGCTAAGTAAGAACCATATGCACAAACATTGTTGAGGAAACGTTAGTCACAACAACCTCCCAACTATGTCCTATTATATTTCATGGCTCATAACTCTTGACAATAGTCATTATCGCATTATTGACAATTTACCCACCACTAAATTACACTAACACAGTTAACTGTGACATTTCTCCCACACAGTGGTTAGGTGGTGCACACACATAAGGATCATGTACCCAGATGGTACATACCAGGAAAAACCAACAAAAACAAAAACCATCATTGAGTAAACAAATTAGCAAATTGCTCATTATGCACAAGCTGCAATTTTTCTGGAAGTGACAACCTTGGATGACTACCTGTGACCAAACAAGGAGGAACAATGGCCAGACACCTAGCCAGCCTGTATAGATAGGTTATCCCCCACCCTTCAAATCTATCAAGTCAAACACCAGCTATACTGATGACACCACTACATACTGGGGAATTCAACAGGTAGGTAGCTGTAGGTACACAGAATTATAAAAATCAATAAAGATTTCAAGTCCACAGCATTGAAATGGAGTTATAGTTAACCAAGTGGTTTAGCGCACGGTGAGACTTGTACAGTGCATCTTGCAAAGTGCAATCAAGAGATAAGCCACGAAAGAGTATCTCCCCATATTTCTCAATCACTACTGCACAACAGTAGTCATTACGTATCATATCAGTGTAATATACTCACCAGATACGTACGTATGTGCATACCCCTAGTCTATTAACCATGACTCAATGGTTAGGTGGTACACACACATAAGGATTATGTGCTGGACTGGGTGGATAAACACACATGTATGTACCAACAAAAACCAAAACCATCATTTGAGTAACAGATAACAAATTGCTCATTATAAACCTCAGTACACTGCACACACAAAACTGCCATTTCTCTGACAGTGACAATCTTGGATGACTGCCTGTGGTCAAACAAAGAGGAATAATGACCAGAACAATAACAGCCCTAGCCAGTCTATGTGATGGAAATCTCTACCCTTCAAATCGATTACCTAAACATGTCAAACACCAGCTGTACTGGTGTCACCTAGGTTGGACAATATAACAAATATATCGTTGCTATCGTGATAAAAGCATGAGACGATAACTGTATCAAGGCTATTTTTACACAGTGTGATATATCGAGTTCATGATATATCGTGATATATTGCTTACAAAATGAAATATCATTAATGTAACTGTCTTACAAATGTAGCAAATTATATTTAATATATGGTTGTATGTAATTTTTATAGCTTAAGGTTGTTTTTGGGATGGATACAACAATACGAGTCATAGAAAAACTTGTACTTATTAACATTACATGGTTTGTGATAATATTGAATACCGTGATTACGGGCGTGATAAATACATCCATGATATATCGTGGTGCTCTAAAATATATTCACATTGACATTATCCACATTACTATCTGATACAACTACACAGTAGGAGGCTGAGTTGTGCTCCATTGTGTTGTGTTTGATGAGAATGATGTATCCTCTATTTTCAGAGAGCAGCAGGCATTAAAATGTGACTGTAGTTCAATAATATTTTGGAGTTCTAGTAAAATTATATATGAGCTCTCATGCAACCTGCTAACCTTATTAGCTCATGACAAGTTTGTTGATATTAAGACTTTCTCAAGTATATTTTCACCAACTTTTCCACTCTGTCATTGCCATCTTACGATACAGTAAAAGACAAGATGAATGATGTTTGTCAATGCAAATTCAATGTGTAAGATATCATGCCCCAATATTAATACACTTGTACAAATTTAGAAATCCCCAGAGTACACTGGTAACTACCTGATCTTATGGATAAGCTTGTCATAATGAAATCAGAGATCTGACTGTCTTGTTACATACAGAAGTATCCTTCCAGGTTGTAGGTCTGCAGCCTCTGCCTCAACAGGAGTTTTCTTCTTCAGCCAACACCCTTGTCTAGACATTGCTGTGATTTGCTTTTAGGATGGAACATCCTAGCATTGTTTTGTAGATGAGTGAGTGTTAATTCTTATCTCATTTTTGTAAGCACATCTGCTAAGAAACGAGATCATCACCACTGTTACATACATAAGGTATGGACTTTGCCAACTCACAATAAAATATTTTTAAAAATGCTTGCCAAATTCTTTGAACAAGCAATGTTTCAAAAGATGTCTATTGGCACAGTATCCTCTAGAAAATTTTTATGATTACGTTTTAGTATGCGTAACCCTGTCAAATGATGGTTGGACACTACAGAGAGCAGGAGTATAATGACCTGAAAATATTGGTAGGTAAAACCTGTTGGATACAGTAATATCAAGGGCTATAGCAGACAGAAGATACACCATTTAAAGTTTTTAGCTGTACATTATTTCACATAAGTCTCAATAGTCAACATGATACTAACGGTTCACAATGGCTTACCAGATTCACTAAAGGATCAAGACAATGGACACACTTGGTTTTGTAAACTGATATACCACTGTTTTGTGTGTCCAACTACATTACAGAATAATAAACAAACTATATTAATTAACTTCAGTTATGCACATACGTAACAGTACCAAGAATCATTTTCTCCTGTATACAAAATTACTGTTTCAATCTCTGGAGTATACAGGATGGTTATTACGCATAATGAAGCGGTCAACAAAGTGTCTACAGCATGCTGAGATAGCTATTTACTGTATCGACTGATTACTTAGCCTACGTACTTGGAACAGTCCTCCAGCTTACTTGATCTCTTGGATCCTTTATTTCCATTGTGTGTGAGATTTGTCATGACAAAGGTAGTGCCAGTTGGTCTAAATCCCAGCTTCTGGAGGAACGTGACTTTACATCATACAAGTCTGCATTCCAGGATGTCATAATGCTTTGCTACAGGTGGTCTTCCAGGATTTACTCCAACTCATTGTGCTCCAGAAAGTTAAATAAATAACACATAAAAACACTGACATCAATCACTTATAGGATGCGATTTGATAAGTTCCTTCTTGTTTTATTTTATTTTTTTTAATGTGTAAAGCGCCATATCTATGGAAACTGACTGTTTTGTCTCTTGGAAGATAATCTCATATTTTACATGTCATTTTGCTATTACTTTTCCAACCTTGCATAGATGTAAAAATTGAGCTTTTCAATGTCAGTCAGAGTATTTAGGGTAAAAGAAGTAGCCCCACATAATAGGGCTGGAACAAGGTCAAATTTTAACCACCAGCACTTCTTACAAGAAAGCTACTGGAGCTTCAAAGCTTTGTTGATTATGTCATGTTAGTAATTAATGATCATAACTGATGGGTGTACACCAGGGGTTAATCTAGGGGGGGGGGGGGGAGGGGGCACAGGCCCCCTCTGGGTTAGCTATTGCCCCCCCCTAGGTTTATACCTAAAGCCTTGAGAAATGGAAAGGTTTAATTGATCCCAAAGTTGTATAATCCAATGGTCAATATTCAATGGCATCACAGTAAAATTTCACCAAAATTGAGTATATTTACACCTAAATTTTCAAAATTTTCCTGGGGGAACATGCCCCCAGACCCCCCTAGAATCCGAAGCGACTTACTTCGCCCCCTCTAGGTTTATATTCTGGGTTGAGCCCTGTACACCCATGTGATGTCACACTTTGTTGCAGTTATAGTATAGTCTCTAGTACAACTGCTTAGACTGCCATAGTTGCATGCTTCCTTCCAGTACATGGCTTAGATGTGCCAGTATCCATGGTTACAAAGCTTTGGATGGGGTAAAGCCACCTTTGAAGGTTACAAAACCTTGGAAGGTTTGTTCCACCCCTACCTTCACAAGTACAGTGGAACCTGTTAATCAGGACACTTGAAAATGAGGAGACCTGCATAATCTGGACACTTCCCAAAGCATGTAAAATGACCTAGATAATCGGAGCACCTTGATAATCAAAACACTTTTGGTCAATCCACAAATTTACAGTTAGATCAATTTAGATGTTAACAACTCATGCTGAACTGCTTCTAGGATCTTGGTCAGAATATCTACACTATATGCTACATATATAAAACAACTTCGCTAAACATTTTAATGAATAAAATGCCTTACATAAATGGACTTACATACGTTATGTAGGGAACAGGACAGCATGATATGGAGACTTTGGGACCAAGTAAAACTTTCCTGACTCTTAAGTTAGTTTATGTACTAAAGTGACACTTCAGGACTTTTAAAAATCTCTGGATCTCTCCAATTTCAACTCTCCAAATTAACAGGTTCTAGCAGCACACACTGCTGTACCTAATCTTTTAAAATATATAACACACGCACTGTTGATACAAAAATGAATTATTCATAATTTAAAAGCTTACATTTTACGAGACTTGTTTACCCCAGCAAATGTTAAAAGAGAACTCAGGACTCAATATCACATCATCACAAAGACACAAATACAACGTCTCTATAATAATCCTCGCTGTGACGCCCAGATCTTTTGTCCTTGTCATATTTATCCTTCCTGTCCGTGAGTATTGACGCCAAGAAACTGATGCGGACAAACATAAATGAACGAACCATTCAACCAGTATATATTGGCCATGTAATTTTTATTTTATCAGTATGTGTAAACACCCCTCACCACTGCAAAACTGAGCCACCTGTTAAATTGTTGCGGTAATGTGGTCACACCTAGTTGACTATACGGCTCTTGATGTCAGTGACCTTTCGACTACAACAAACAGCAGGTTCTTTTTACCATTCTATAACATTGAAACTGAGACGAAACTATCGCAACATATTAAATTCGCACTGTATGTGATAAACAAATCAGAAGAAAGCATGCTGGTAATGTAACTTAGATGATTCTCTAAGCCTCAAATGAATAACATGAATAAACTATACACGCCTGCCCACACACATACCATAAACGCTTACCATCTGTCATTAGCTACGAGTGAAATCATGAATATTCTGTGGTGTGTATAATACCAACCAAACTGGTTTAGCGTGTACACACACATATTAGGTCACACCACAATAATTGTAATGTTATAATAAGTGTCACTGTCAATGTATATATGACGGGAATAGGAAGAAGGAACAAGGAGCAGTGACTATTCTTTGTATTTTTAATCCCATCCAAAAACAGCTTATAGCTGTAAAAAAAGTGCGCGTCCAAGTAAAGCAGAGTTAACTGCGACAAAAAGTAATGATATCATAATGCGGCCATGTGCGAGGTGTGCAAGTTGTAAACTTAGTATTAGCTAATCAGATAATACAATGTTATTGTTAAAGTGTTAATGAGAACTATGTGATGCTGCTAGTTTTTAAGTGTGTGAGCATCTTCATAAATGCCACATAAATTTAATTCTCAATAAAGCAATGTGTATAGATTCTCTGATAGTAATAAATAGTTTGAGTTTGGCCACCTTTCCTTTGTTCGTAGCATTGCTGTATACAGGAAAGGCGGCCAAACTCAAACTATTTATTACTATCAGAGAATCTATACACATTGCTTTATTGAGAATTAAATTTATGTGGCATTTATGAAGATGCTCACACACTTAAAAACTAGCAGCATCACATAGTTCTCATTAACACTTTAACAATAACATTGTATTATCTGATTAGCTAATACTAATTTTACAACTTGCACACCTCGCACATGGCCACATTATGACATCATTACTTTTTGTCGCAGTTAACTCTGCTTTACTTGGACGCGCACTTTTTTTTACAGCTATAAGCTGTTTTTGGATGGGATTTCAATACTTTTTGTTAGAATAAGCAATGCACTGTTGATAACACTGAGTAGGTGAGTTTCCATGGTTTTGACAGAAACCCCAGATTACAGTGACAGAATATTAAAATATAACTGTAATTTTAGTGGCCAGGGCCGCCCACATTGGGGGTAACTGGGGTATTTTGCCCCCTACCACAGCCCGAAAGGGGCCACTTGAATACCTGTTTAAAGAAAGATCTATATACTCTAATAGAGCAGTCAGGATCTAGACCCTTCCTTGCCCCTGGGCCCCTCTTTAACTCTTTTCCTGGGCCCTCTAATTTCTCTGGACGGCCCTGTTAGTGGCATGCAACTGCAGTCAACTAACACCCATTTTAACTAGTAAACCCTTAACAACACTTTGCCTTTCATCTTGTACTGCATTGAAACGATCAAGATACTCTATTAGAGCAGTCACAAAACACAGCAATCAATATTTAGCATAGTTACAACTTCTGCTTAGCATCGGATTGTATAGTTTAAATTACTAGCTACTTACAGACTTTACAATATAAAAATATGGCACTTGTAGAAATGTGACTGTTCTATTAGAGTATCTCGATCTACTTCAAGCATTGACTAATTCAAGTGAAGAAGCTACGCCCCTGCCAAGAGATCTTGTGAAATGAAATGAGAATAGTAAAGAAAAGGCAAGTATGTACAGAGACAATAGAGGGGCGCGTAATTATGTCCTGTTGTAAATAAACGCCTTTAAAATTTATATTACTACTAAATAAACGCACCAGAATAGGCTTGTGTGGCTGTTGTCTCCAAGGTTGTCTCATTACTTGTCTTTTCGTGTTGAAGTGATTTAGTCGCAATTGGTGAGTTTAACTATACATGTATTTGTGTTGTAAAACTTATTGTAAAAAGGCGATTAGCACATATCATGATAAACATGTATTTGTCACAGTAGTCTCTCACGAAGTCACGATTATTACGAGACATTGGACCAGGGTAAAAAATTTACTGCTATATTTAGAGGTTGTAGCGTTTGTATATCTTAGTATCTTAATAAATAATCCCCCATGATCACTAATCACTAATAGTACAGTGAAAACTGGTCATTATTCAGGCCGTAGGGACAAAATTTTCTAACCTTGCCTTATAAAGAGGTGGCTGCATTATGCGGCCTTAAAAAAAGGTAAGAAGCATGCTGTTCTAACTGGCTATAGAGATGGATTTAGTATATGACAGCGTATGAGACAGTGAGTGCTGGCAGCAAGGGGGCAGCCAATCTGTTAGAGCACCAAAAGCACTGCTTCAGACATAGGCAGTTGACTGTCAGCCCCAAGTGTAAAAAGTTTCACTATTGGTCCTTATAAGCTCCTGACGAAGAAAGTGATGAAGTCATTATCCATAGGATATATTTTTCAGAGTATCCATTTCAGTTCTACAATATAGTAGCCAAGCATAAGATGAACATAACACAGCATTCCAGTAGTTTAGTGGTGACCACAACACTGCCTGAGTTAAACTGTGGTGAGATTTGAGACTACCAGAGGCCCTGGAATGTCTTCAACACATGAAATACCAAATATCTAATGCCTGGCTTTCATCCACAGTGGACCTGTCTTGGTGGCCACTTGTACAGAAGGGAAACAGCTGCCACACAGTCTTGCGAGCGAAACAGCTAGTTGCCACACCCCTTAATTATCAATTTGTAAAATCTTTAGCTAAATTGTGTGTGTGAGCAAGTGCGATGTGGCAGTGCCGTGTATATGGTTGCTGCCTAGCAGTGACACATCACGAGTATTGAAGTCACAATGCGTTACTGTATCATCCATCTAAATACAATCTCTGAATGTGTCATTTTGTGTAGAGAGCAATCTTCCACAAGAAGTGACCTGCAGGTTTCAGTGTACATTGTTAACCATTAATATTGTTCACAATATTGTGAACTATATGTACAGTGAAACCTCACTTAGTGGCCACCTCTTTAATAAGACCACCTCATTATATTGGCCACCTCTAGTAGGTCCTAAATATAGTTAAGCATTACTTATGACCTCATTAATAAGGCCACCTTGTTATTCAGGCCAAATTTTTTGGTCCCACAGCCTGCCATATTAATGAGGTTTCATTGTACTTATGTGAATTTTTATTTTTCGTAACTTTTCTTCAGGTTTACTGATGGGCACTATGAAGCATTGTTGACTGGTACGTGTATAATGTGGTGACTTGAAATGCTAAAACAGTACGTAGTATGTCTTGTATGTACATGTAATGTGTTGTAATGTGTCCACACATCCACACATCTTAGAAATAAATATAATTGTATTCTCTATAAATAGTCAGTTCCATTGTGCCACTGGGTCATAAGTTGGTTGAGTATGGATCATCCAGGGCACTTGAGTCACATATTGTCCTGGCCAAGTGGATCTCATCCACTGACAGAATATACAGGATCAGATCACGTGTATAAATTACGGTGGAACTTGTTTATTGCCCCCTTAACTCATTCAGCAGGTAACAGTGTATAAATTCTCAATTGGAATTTGCTTTTCAAGAGTGGTTGTCTTTCTATACTAGTTACCATTAAGATAGGTTGTACTGATAGAGTGTACATACTAGAGATGCAACAATATTCTCCACTTAGTGTCGTTTGATAGTGATGCAATGGAGACTATGCATTATTGCATTTAAATACTATACTATTATATTGTAACTCTAGCACGTATTTATAACAGGAATGTTTGTTAACTGTTTAGACATACTGGAGCCACACCCACTCATCTGGATTCTACAAATGGAGTCATACCAACTTGTTGTCATCATACTTACTCGTTACTCCCATTGTGTTTGGATGAATATACATGCCGTCATGTGAGACTTGCTACCATGGTGGGCCACTGGAAAACATTTGCATAGCAGTTATATTACTGTCATTATTGTACAATTCTTACATTATTGTTGTGAAAAGTGTTTGGTATTCATGTGTCTCCCCTGTATGTTGTAATTACATGTGTAATTTTGTGTGGGGGTGCTATAAAATGCAATAATGCATGGTGACAATTGTATTAGGCGATTTTGCACACTTCCTTTTAAGCTAGCTACACGTGCTAATTACTCACAGCTTGTGTCAACAACTGGTAACCACAGTTGTACTCTTGTGTCATTCTTTAAGCCGCGCCCTTAGAGGACAAATTACGTGGGGGCGACTAATTTCAAAACGAAGGATGGTATGCAGCACCATAGATTATATCTATGGACTATAATCTATGGCAGCACACTTCTTGGTGGCTATATGTACTGATTAACTACATAGAGCGCCAGTTCATCAATACCCAGTGACCGCAGTTGTGCTCTGCGTCATTCTTTAAATTCCGAGTAAAATTCTTAGAGAGCAAATGACGTGGGGGCGACTAAATTCAAATTTCAAACTAGCCATTCTCGAAAACAAATGTTTCAATCTGAACGAAACTTTCAGAACAGTTTAAAGACACATTTCCCTACATGCCAAGCGAGTATTGCGGAAAACAACAATCTGGGATTTGTATTTGGCCTCTAGGTCGACTGAGGACGACTGAAACTTCGTTTGGTGCTGAAATCATGACTGTAGGATAATCATGTATGGTGAAATCGATGACGTGAATCTTGAGGTGATTGAGTGAATACTGAAGCAATAGCAGGGCAATCAATGTTCGGAATGCACAAAGGAACGCAAGGCATACACCTGCGGTTGCGTCTAACCGCATGCGATAAAAAAAAAAATGAAACTTCCCCTTTGATGTCGGCAACCTCGATCACGAAACAATCGGCATGGATTTGCTTCACTGCTTGTGTGGTAGTTACTAGTGACACGATGAGTTCAACTCCAGAGTTTCAGAGGGATAGCGTAAGTGACGGATGGATTACAGGAAGGCCGAAATTTGACAACGTTCGTTCTTGTAAAATCCTCACGTAGTGGTCGCGTCATTTATTGTTTGCGGCGCGCGTTTCTGCTTTACTGGCCGCGCGACTCACTACCGTGAGTCTTGATGAAGTGCCTAACAATATTCTTCAGAAAGATTGTGAAATCAGGTGAACTTTATCCTCCTAATGATTGACTTCATTTATTGCAGTACAGCAGACTATAAGGCTTGCCTGGTTACCTCACTAAGGTGTTGATAGGTGCAACACAGGCACACAGACAGGTTCAAAATGATGTGAACTTTGTATGGGCTGGCTTTATGCTATCAACATCTCCTTTCTGGGCCAGGCTTACAAGCATAAACACAAAAGACACTTCAAAATAAAATAAAAACGGAACTTGGTTGTACTTATATGGCTGTAACTTCCTGTTAAGTTTTCTCTCCATTTCTTTGATCTCATAATAGTTATATTGATCTCATAAATAGCTTACAAACACTCAAGTATTACTTATAGAACTTTATGTGGGTGAGATCAAAGGAAAAAGTGTACTTTAAATTTCATAAAGTACACTCTCAGCCGGCCAACAGTGTTTCATGACCACAAAGAGTGCTTTATTGAATGAATAAAGCACTCTTTGTGGTGCAATAAAGCACAGTTGCCCACGTGCCTTAGTACAGGCTAATAGCCTGCGGCTCGTGCCAGTATGACTAATCACCCACGCCGGTGAAGGCTGATAGCCTCGCCGCGCTGAGTGATCAATCACCCCAGCCAATACGAATTTTACCACTGGATTGCTTTTATAAACATACCTAAATGCTTCGATGATGGGTAGGAGAAGGTAACGTTGCTGTTACGTTTGTTAATGTAAACGGACAAGTCCTGGAGATATCACGGAATTATTTCACTGTGACTCACAATAGAATCGATTGTGGGTTGCGAGCAAAACCTGCCAAAATACGTGGTGAATGTATACCATTCCAAACTATGGTGAAATACGTGTGAGTTACTTTGTTAAACTAGTTCGTGTGCGTTCAGGCTGCTAATAGTTCGTTAATTACGAGTCCTAGTGTATGGTGAAGCTACATGACTAGAAAGTTCCATAAATCATTTAAAGCATAGCCTTGCTTGTGCTATTCCCCTCGTGCTTTATTAGCATCGAGGCCAAGCGCCGAGTACTTTATTTTTTATATAGCACTCGCGGCTATGCTTTAACATATACATTAAAATAGTTCCTGTTTTGGTAACAGATGAAGTAAGCCTTGCTATTGTGTCATTGGTGAAATACTATACTGAGGAGCTAAACATTAAGAGGAGACGAAAACGTATAGTATATGTGTAACATACATACAACGAGCTGGTTCAAATACTCCTGAAAACTGAAGGACACACTCAGATAGTTCAGTGCCCAACAGCCAATTGCACATACGGACTAATCTGTTTCTATTACATTTGCATAATTGTCTAATTTAGTCATTATGTTAAATAAACCAATTAGCATACCATCAAAGAAGTATTAAATAATTATAAGCAGCAATATAAACAGACCAATCCTTCACATACAGTACATATGTATTACAACAATACAGATTATGCAGTAGAAAATACAAACAATTATTGTATGCATAAATTTGGTACTCACTCACGTATCAGTATCCACCTCCATTTCTTGACAGTATGTAAAAGGTCCATTGATGCCCTTGCCACCTTTTTACTGAATGGAGTACAGTCGATAGTAACAAAAGAGAAGTTTTTTAATAAGCAAATCTCAGCTGTATATCTACCCTAAGAAATAAGAGTCAGATAACGGTTTTCAAAAATAATAAATAAATTTAAAAAAAATAGAATATGCTATCAAATCAAAGTAAGTATGTACAGAAATCTTTCATATACCCTACATTTTGTCTCCCACATCTAAACAGACGTATTAAGCACCAACTATTGGTAAACTGATCCACATACCACACTCAGACACTTTATGTTAGTTCATGCAACATCATCATCCAAATGAAGTAGAGTACATCGCAATTGTGGAATTTGTCTGCCGCTCAAAACTAGTCTCTTTTGTGTATGTACATGGTTGTAATGGGACACATCTTGATATGCCACCTTCGTGAAGACTGTGAAGATCTCTGCATGTGTAGAACCTGTAACTGGACATATGCATCTTGAAAAGCCATCCACATGGGTTACTGCACAGATGCGCAGAAATTCCAGTGCACAAGGCCAACCTACATTATAAAAGCTATGACATCAGTCACTCTTTGTTGATGCAAGGTCACCAACATTATAGCTAGATGTTAGTGCCACACACCATTGAAGAAATTATGCGTGCACATCAGTAGCTATGCCAAATCATGTCTTTGTTGGTATATGTAATGATGTGATTACTCCTTGATCATTAATTAAAGTAATGCTGAAATTAAGTGTATTCACACAATAGCACATAACAATTGTCTTAGTATCAA